>NC_139595.1:10723608-11118608 GCF_946808225.1 Silurus aristotelis | reverse complement strand
CCTTCCAGTTGTTTTCCTGAACACTAAACATATCTACCTTTATCTGTTCCATCATTTCAGCTACCTCTCTCCCTTTACCAATCATAGTACCAACATTTAAAGTACCCACCCGAACCTCCACTCTCCTCCACTTCTCCTTTCCTTGCTGTCTCTGTAGACGTCTTTCCCTTCTCCTTCTTATGACAACAGTAGCCCAATTTCCACTGGTACCCTGTTGGCTAACAATACCTGTGGCGGTCGTTGGTAACCCAGGTCTCGACAAATTTAGTATGGAATTCAGTTATGTGATTGGCATATTTGATTTGGCACGTTTCAGGCTAGATGCCCTTCCTAACCCGACCCTTCCCATTTATCCAGGCTGGTGACTGGCACTTAGAGTGCAGTGGCTTGTGCAACCCTAATGGCTGGGTCACAACCGTTCAGTACAGAGTAATTTTTTTTTATAAATCAACTTTTTTTTTTCCTAATGGCAGAGACCTGTTGTTAAAAGGCAAATGATCACAGAAAGTACAATAATTTGCTGGACTCGAATTGTGAAAAAAACTTTCAGGAGACATAAGGAATCATTCTGGCACATGAAGCTTAACCCCACTGAAACTGTCATTAGGATGTGCTGAAAAACTATTTTATAAAGTGGTTCAGTCCTCAATTCATGATCATGAAGATATGGTGTACATGGGTTGGAGTGGACGATCTTTTGTGGCCTGCACTTGAGCTCTGAATTCAATGCTACTGAACACCTTTGGTATTAATTGGACTAATTTTGCAATTAATTGGATTACCTGCACCTCAGGCCTCATCACCCTACATGAGTACCTGACTATAGTAAAGCCCTTTTGGCTGAATGAGCACAAATCTCCACAACCAAAGTCAAGTGTCAATCTCTCCAGTAGTCAATCTCTCCAGTAGAGTAGATGTTATTACAACTGCAAATTGGAACTATATGATGTTTAAACAGCACACATGAACTTCATGGTCAGGTTTCCACAACTGTGTCTATAGTGTGCATGCAATATAAAACTCCAAGATCCTATAAAGGGTTGCATCACATTATTTAGACTCTTAGCATACCATGACATTTTGGACAATGCTTCCAACTTTGTGGGAACAGTGTGAAGGTTTTATTACAGCATGACTGTGCCATTGGGCAAAAAGCAGTGTTCATAAAGACATGTCTAAATCAGAGTCCTGAGCCAAACCCTATCAAACACCTTATGATTAACTGAAACTGACATTGCAAGTCAGGCCTTCTTGTCCATTATCAGTCTCTCCCCTCATAAATGCCTTACTGTAAGAATAGGCAAGAATTTCTACAAAAAACTCTCCAGAATAATGCAACTTAATAATAATGGAATGCAATGGCAGTCTTGATTGGAATAATGGTTAGCTAAAACCAAAACCCGGAAGGGAACGTCAAGCGCACCAAGCTGGAAGCAGCTCCGTCTCGTGTATTTTTGCTTTCGGAAGAGCGCTTTTATCCCTGTTTGAGAATTTGAAAGCAGTGCGTGGAGGATATTCCCACCAGAACTACGAACACACAGTACATTAACCACATTAAGGGTACGTAATTTCTCTGCTATGGCGAACATCCAGTTCATTCAGTGTGTGAAGTGTGACATGTTTAGTCAGTCTCTCTCCGTTGTTAGCGATAATTTAATCTGTAAGAAGTGTAAGCTAGTTTGCTCTTTGACGGAGAAGATCTTAGCATTAGAGGAGCGCATCCAGAGTCTAGAGAGAAGTAGTGAGTGCGAGAGCAGTCCAGGTTCTGCAGGGGAAAGTCTGGATGCCCTAGGTGAAGTTAATATTCCCCCGACTCCGGCATTAGAGCCCTTGCAGCAGGGCGAATGGGTGACGACTCGGCAGCATATTCGCAAAGCCAAAGCTAACGCTAAGGCTCGCCCACGGGAGCACCATTCCTCTCCGCTTCACGTGTCCAACAGGTTTGCTCTCCTCAGTGAAGCACCCGCTGAGAAACCTGAAAGAGCTCTGGTTTTAGGAGACTCCATTCTGAGGCACGTGAAATTAGCTAGACCTTTAGGGGCACCAGCAGCACAGGTCATGTGTATACCGGGAGCCAGGGCGCCGGACATAGCAGGTCAGCTTAGATTCTTAGGAAAGCATAGGTTCTCTAAGATAGTTTTTCACACAGGAGCTAATGATATACGCCTTCGACAGTCAGAGGTTACTAAGAGTAATATTATAGAGGTGTGTAAATTAGCGAAGGCAATGTCCGATGCTGTAATATGCTCTGGCCCCATCCCAATACGACGTGGCGATGTAGCCTACAGCAGGTTATGGTCGCTGAACTGCTGGATGTCCGAGTGGTGCTCCAAAAATAATGTGGGCTTCATTAATAATTGGAGCATTTTTGAGGGCAAGGCTGGCCTGTTAGGGCGGGACGGTGTCCATCCCACTCGGGAAGGTGCTGCTCTCATTTCTTGTAGTATAGGTCATAGTCTCAGAACAGCACTAGTTAACAAGTGACTGTCTAGAGCCAAGGCCAGGGAGCAGACAGACAGGCTAAACCGACCGTCTGCTAGCTGCACAGAGTCGTTACTCAGGATCCACCAAATTGAGACTGTGTCTGTCCCCCGAGCGAAACCAACATATAGGAATTCTCAGAAAGTCTGTTTTAGTAACCTGATTAACATAAAATTAAATAGGACTGAACGCACAGCCAGCACCTCTGATCTAAAGATAGGATTGCTGAATATTAGATCTCTCACGTCTAAAGCGCTTAATGTAAACGAAATTATTACCGACCAGGAGTTTAAAATAATGTGTTTGACAGAAACATGGATTAAACCAAATGAATATTTAGCATTAAATGAAGCGAGTCCTCCTGGGTATAGTTACATACACCAACCCCGTCTAAATGGCAGAGGAGGCGGAGTCGCAGCTATTTATAATAATAATCTAAGCGTCACACAAAAGACTAAACACAAATGTAAAACATTTGAAGTTCTTTACACCAGCATAAAATATTCAGTGTCTGAAAGCAGGTCCAGTCAGACAATTCCACTCATTATTATTTATAGACCCCCAGGGCCCTACTCTGATTTTCTCATAGAATTTGCAGATTTCATCACAAATTTAGTTACTTCTCTAGACAAAGCATTAATTGTTGGTGATTTTAACATTCATTTTGATCATCAGGAAGACTCCTTAAGAGCAGCTGTTGTGTCCATTCTAGATTCAGTTGGAATTAATCAGAAGGTTATAGGACCCACTCATAGTGGTGGACACACTCTCGATTTGTTGTTAACATTTGGATTAAAAATAAAAAACGTAGTCATAATTCCACAGTCTGAAGCTATTTCAGACCATTATCTCATCTCTTTTAAAATTTGCCTCAGTCATTGCATTACTACTTCACCACGTTATCGTGTTAAGCGTACTTTCACGTCAGCTACAACAGCGCGTTTTATTAACAATCTTCCAGAAATTACGATATTAGATAGATCTCCGTCTGACCCTGCAGAGCTCGACTGGGCCACTAAACACCTAGAATCAACATTACGTTATACCCTAGATGATGTAGCTCCCCTTAAGACCAAAATGATCAGGGAGAAAAAATTAGCACAGTGGTATAATGATCATACACGCACCTTAAAACAGACCACTCGAAAATTAGAACGTAAATGGCGTCAAACAAAATTAACAGTATTTCAAATAGCATGGAAGGGGAGCCTCCTAATTTATAGAAAATCTCTTAGTGCTGCTAGATCAGCATATTTCTCCACCCTCATAGAAAATAACAAGCATAATCCTAGATTTTTATTCAGCACGGTAGCAAAATTAACAGGGAATAAAAGCACTGCACTCACATGCACACCATCATTAGGTACTAATGATTTCATGAACTTTTTTAATAATAAAATTGAAAACATCAGGCAAAAAATCCAGACGGTTAATATAAAGCCAAATTATTTTACAAGTAACCCTGTAGACAGCAGTGTAATTATAACAGACAATCAATTACAAAGTTTTACTCCTATTCACGAGAATGACTTAATTTCATTAATTTCCTCATCAAAATCATCAACCTGCATTCTCGATCCCTTGCCTACAAGTTTCTTTAAACAGATCATTCCAGAGGTAATTGAACCTGTTTTAAAAATAATAAACTCTTCCATTAGCACTGGTTTTGTACCAAAATCCTTCAAACTGGCAGTTATCCACCCCCTAATTAAGAAACCTGACCTTGACCCATGTCAGCTGTCCAACTACAGACCAATATCAAATCTCCCCTTCATAGCCAAAATTTTGGAAAAGGTTGTAGCACAGCAGTTATGCTCACACCTACTTATGAATAATATTTTTGAAATGTATCAGTCAGGATTTCGGCCTCATCATAGCACAGAGACGGCGCTAGTTAAGGTGGTAAATGACCTGTTATTGGCCTCTGATCAGGGTTTTGTCTCCTTACTTGTTTTGCTCGACCTTAGTGCAGCTTTTGACACCATTGATCACACTATACTACTTGCTAGACTTGAGAACGTTGTTGGAATAAAGGGAACAGCTCTCTCTTGGCTCAGGTCTTATTTGACTGATCGCTATCAGTTTGTTGATGTTAATGGTGAGTTCTCCACACTCTCTGAGGTAAAGTTTGGTGTTCCTCAAGGATCTGTCTTAGGCCCTCTGCTTTTCTCTTTATATATGCTGCCTCTTGGAGAAATTATTCATAAACATGGTATTAGATTCCATTGCTATGCTGATGATACACAGCTATATATTTCAGCAAAGCCAGATGAGAGAGATCAGCTTAACAATGTTAAAAAATGTGTAAAGGACATTAGACAGTGGATGCTCGATAACTTTCTTCTGCTAAACTCAGATAAGACGGAAGTACTTTTACTAGGACCACATGCAGCTAGAAGCAAACTTTCCGATTACCTAACATCTCTGGATGGTGTTTCTGTTTCAGCGTGTACGGCTGTCAAAGACCTTGGTGTGATTATTGACTCGAGTCTTTCCTTTGAGGCTCACGTGAATAATATCACCAGGATCGCCTTCTTTCACCTTAGAAATATTGCTAAAATTAGAAATATGATGTCGTTACAGGATGCAGAAAAACTAGTTCATGCTTTTGTTACTTCTAGATTAGACTACTGTAACGCTTTACTGTCTGGGTGTGCGAGTAGGTGCATAAATAAGCTTCAGTTAGTTCAGAATGCAGCAGCAAGAGTCCTCACTAGATCTAGGAAATATGACCACATCACCCCTGTATTAATCAGTCTACACTGGCTCCCAATCAAATCTCGCATTGATTATAAAATTTTACTACTGACATATAAAGCACTTAATGGTTTTGCACCACCGTATCTGAGTGAACTTCTGTACCAGTATGATCCTCCACGCCTACTTAGATCAAAAGGTGCAGGCTATCTGTTGGTTCCTCCAATAATGAAGATTACAGCAGGGGGCAGATCTTTCTCTTATAAAGCCCCGCAGTTATGGAACAGCCTTCCTATCAGTGTTCGGGACTCAGACACAGTCTCAGTGTTCAAGTCGAGGTTGAAAACATATTTATTCAGTCAAGCCTTTAATCAGTAGATTTTTTCTCAGGTAAAGGCTCAGATCTGGAGGGAACATTGATATAGAGTGTTTGGTGAACTGGGATATTTGTACGCTGTCGTCCCCTCACATTCACGTGTTCACTCAGGTTTGTTGATGGTGGTGTGGTGGGTCGTCTCTTATCCCAGAGATCCCTCATGTCTGTGTTGCCTTCTGGTTCTCCCTTTTAGTTATGCTGCTATAGCGAGTCTTGCCGGAGTCCAAACTGCACAGTGACTTTAACTCTCATGCAACAATAGGTACACTTAATAATCCATATCCTTCTCTTCCTGTCACCCTCTTCTCTCTCTCTCTCTCTCTCTCTCTCTCTCTCTCTCTCTCTCTCTCTCGGTCGAGTTAAACATGCTCCTGAGGCTCCAGTGACCACTGTTCCTGCCCCTCTCCCCCCCGTGGATCTTCCCACTTCATCCAGGCCTGCCTGGATTGGATGTCAACAGTCTCCTACACTGATGTCAACAGTCTCCTACACTGACTCAGAAATACACTTCGCTTTTGATCATCATCACTGCACCCCGCAACATTGTATACCCGCCACAAATGGACATTCGGTGTAACCCAGATGAGGATGGGTTCCCTCTTGAGTCTGGTTCCTCTCAAGGTTTCTTCCTTATGCCATCTCGGGGAGTTTTTCCTTGCCACAGTCGCCAGTCGCCACCGGCTTGCTCATCAGGGACAAACTTACTCATAAAGAACATATTCATTTTTAATCACCGCATTATCTGTGTAAAGCTGCTTTGAGACAATGTTCATTGTTAAAAGCGCTATACAAATAAAAATGAATTGAATTGAATTAGCTGTCCCAATACGCTAATCCATATATTGTTACAAGATCATGTAATCTTTTTTTAGCCTAGTAACCTAGCTCAACAAGTTATTTACACCCAGTTCACCTTGTAGATTACAAACAAAACAAAAGACAATTAAAAAAACAAATGTTACAAGCTAAATCTATGTGCACTTAATCTTTTTAATTGATCAAATCTAAAATTTGTTAATGATTCTTAAATCAGTATCCTAAATTGTTGTAGTTCACAAGTTATGTTTTGAACACAAATAGTGGAGAAGTTCTTGACTCTAGGAAGAATGATAGACAGTAGGGTGGCATAGCTGCTGCACATTGCTGTGGAGTTATCAAAAAGATATGAGCCAAATTTGGTGAAATAGAAAAAAAAAATGGAGTAGCAAAAATATAAATATTAATGTAAAGTAAATGTAAATATTGTAAAGTTTTACCAGCACCTGTTGCATTTTGACACATTGATGCATAGCCATTTCTCATGAACTAGGTAGTAACTGTAAGAGAAATAAAATAAAAAAAAAGCAATGATGGTGCATAATCTAATTAGGTTAATTGACGCTGAACCAAGGGAACCAGACATGCCTGGCTTTTCGGATTAGCTGTTAAAAAATATAAGGATAAATAAACTTCGATATTAGACCCAAATTTGACACTGTGTGTTTGTTTCAGAATAATCAAAAAAATAATAATAATTACATATGGAAACCATGCATTATTTCACATTGTCACAATAACTGCCAGGAGTGTAGTCTGCTAATTAGTATGCTGATACTCTTTTAATTGTAAATCAATGTGTCAGCATGGGTCGGCTTTAGTTTTTTCCGAACTGTTGGCTCTAGTCGGACTGTGTCAGCTGTTTTTCAGTCAATTCTGCATGTTGAGTCAATAGCAGAGCTCGTCACAGAGAAAGAGAACTCCGATAGTTTATTCAGCTTTGCGGATGAGCACATAAGGAAAAAAAAAACAGAACAGGCTTGTTGTCGTCCTTGCTATTGTCTTTGCAACTAAACAGACATGATTGGAAAAAGCTACACAAATCCGTTAGTAATGATTGCTGCTCACACACACACTTATGTATATATGTGTGTGTGTGTGTGTGTGTGTGTATATATATATATATATATATATATATATATATATGTATATATATATATATATATATATATACATATATATATATATATATACATATATATACATATATATATATATATATATATATATATATATATATATATATATATATATATATATATATATATATATATATATATACACACACACACACACACACACACTTACATACATACACACATTATAATTATATATATTATATAAATAGACTTTAACGATGTTAACTATAACAAACGTGTTGTGAGGATACTGCGCATGTCTGGTTCTAAAGCATTTCCAGTAGCGACATTTTTATAGCACGGCTCTGTCATAACAACTAACTAACCAATACTTTTTAAACAGAAGAGCTAAGATATTTAAGGTAAATGATGTACTACAACTTTTAATAACACTGTTGTGTTCTCCTGAGCTTTAATTTCTGACAGCAAGTTAGTTTCTGGTCTGAGAGAGCACGAACAGCATGGTCCTAGTTTTAATTTTGAAATTTTTAATCGGAAGAAAAATAAACTGTCGCAATATCTAACTGTTGCAATATAACTGTGCACGTTAGCTAACCAGAAACATCCTAGGACCAAAGACGTCACTTCCTCACATGAACGGATGGCCGTTTAAATGGTCCATATTCACAGTTCTAATGCTTCTGGTTTCCCTGTTTGGACGCCGAATACAGACAACTGCCCCTTGCTGGTATGGGAGAGTTGTGTTTTCTAATAAAAGTTCAGAATATACACATTAAAAAATTCCAAAAATCAAATTGATTAATTGGCTGGCCAATCAATCAGTCAATCTCTAATGGGTATGTAATGAAAATCACTGCATGTGTTCAGAAACACCTCCAGAATTCATTGTCTGTGAACACAGTTTGCCATGATATTTACAAATGCAGGTTAAAGTATGATCCAGAAACACTGCAGACTTCTCTGGGCTTAAGTGCGTTTAAAATTAAAGGCTTTGCATATTTCAACAAGAAAATGCTAAACCAAATATTGCATGGATCATGGTATAAAAGTCGAACGCTGCATTGGCCTACCAGCAGTCCAGACTTTTCACCAATTGGAAACATTTGGTGTATCATGAAACAAAAAAATCCAAAAAAACATCAAGACTCAGAACTGGTAAGCAGTTACAATGTGACATCATACCTTTCCCGCCCAAAAAAAGCTCCAGCAACTTTTCTTCAGTACCCATACATATAAAGACTGAGTTAAATATTTTAATAATTGTTGGTTTTTTTTTTTTTTTTTTTTTTACATTTTACACAGCATCCCTAATTTTTGGAAGTGGTTACATGTTTTCTAAGTTCTTAGTTGATGTCTGCTTAATGTAGGCCAATAATTAAAAAACATGGAGTAACATTTTTCATGACAGCAGTATACAATATTGAAATGAATGTTTAAGAATGAGTAGCCAAATGCTACTCTGACTGCATCAGTTCGTATTAACTAAATATTATTTTTAATTAATATTTAAATATTATTTCCTTTGTTGTGCCATGCCAGGGGCAGTGCCTTCATTGTACTTTAAGAAAATTCAGCTCATTACAGTAAATCAAATCTTTTGATTCTGTTCACTATTTACTTCAGTGACTCTTCCGGACTCAACACACACTACTCACTTCGCACACCCATGACTTCAGTACCACTCACATTACATCACTTCATTACCCTAAACTGTTTACATGCCGTTTTTGCACATCTTTCCTGAAGTTCTGCTATATTGCTCTTTTGCACAATATTTTGTTTACATTTTGGCTACTTTTCACTTTTGTTCAGCTATTTTGTGTTTTGTCCTGCACTGTCTTGTGTTGTCTATGCACTGTTTGCACCAGGTTGCACACATGCACTTTATGTGGTGAGGACACTTACTAGTCCTTAGCCCTCTGTTTTCTGTTTCTGTGATTGTTGTTTAATGTAGCATCAGGGTTCTGGAGGAATTTGTTTCATTTCACTGTGTACTGCGTCAGCTATATATGGTCGAAATGACAATAACAGCTTCTTGACTTGACTCTTTCAGTACATTACATAATAAAATAAATCAGTAAAAATAATAATAATATTTTTGAAAAAGTCAACCATGTGTACATATTGGTGTAAAGCAGATTATGCTATGAATAAAATGTATTTAGCTGATCATAGTCATTTTAAGCTTTGTCTTTGTCACTGTTTCTCCCTCTCTATTTTTAAATGGTGGCAGACTGTCTGAAACACCCATTTTGTGATGTTTTACAAATATACAGACTAGGGCTGCAACAACTTAATAATAATCGATAATTAAGTTTGTTACTGATTAATTGGGCTGCTAAAGTTATGGGTTAGTGTGAGGGCAAGATAACACAGCGACTAGCAAAATGGCAGAAAGTACAGGTAAACCTGGCAGCAGGAAAAAGTGTGCATCCCGAATCATCCAAGGTATGGGAACATTTTATATTAAAAGCAACAAAGAACACTGTAACCTGCAAGTTATGCAGAGCTGAGCTTGTGTGGTATGGAAGTACCACAGTGATGCACGAGCACATAAAACAAAAACACACTGATGTCACGGATGTAGGCGAAACAGCAAGGTAAGCAAAAACTGTATATATATATATATATATATATATATATATATATATATATATATATATATATATATATATATATATATATATATATATATATATATATATATATAATCCTCAAGTGGAAATTATATAGTTAATGAAGTGCTTTTGTGTAAACTATAACTTTGGGACAGTCGCACTGGATCTTATCTGTCGTGACTTGCAAGCATCAGGTTGCACAATCACCTCGATCACAACATACTGATGGATTCAATTAAAACAGTGCGAACAAACGCTAAATCTAAAAGCAGCAAATAACAGCAGCAGTAAACAATTACATTTTTTTTTTTTTTAGGGTATTTGTACACCAATGCATATTTTTTCCGTTCTTTTTAATTAAGACTGTTGGCTTGCTGCGTTTCTCGGTTTCATTCTCTTTTTATAGCATTTGCCTAATACAACAGCAGCAGAATGGCTTTAACTGCTGATATACAGACAAGTGTTGCCAGTGAAGCATCCCTTGGCATTACAAGCCATTACATTGGAAATGACTGGAAGATGAATGTTGTTATGTTGATGCTGTTATTTGCTGCTTTTAGATTTAATGTTTGTTCGCATCGTTTTAATTGAATCTATCATGTCACGAGTGAGGTGATTACTGAACAGATGCCAGAACAGATCCAGTGCGACTGTACCGAAGTTAGAAAACAAACAATTCAAACAATAGCACTTCATTAACTATACCATTTGCACATGATGAGGTTTATACAATTTTTGTTCTCCTTCATCTGTGACACCAGTGTGTTGTACTTTCATGTGCTCGTGCATCTTTGCTACTTCCATGCCATAAGCTTAGCTTTGCATAACTTCCATGTACAGTTTTCTGCGTTTAATATAAAATGTTCACATGACTCGGATGACTTGGGATGCACACTTTTTCCTGCTGCCGGTTGACCCTGTAATTTGAGCAGTCCAACTAATCGATAATGGTATTTGTTGACAACAAATTTCATCATCAATTATCAATTTTATCGATTAGTTGTTGCAGCCCTATATACATAAATACCATGAATTAGAGTTGTATATAGTTATAATAAGGAAAACACCTTATTAAAAAAAAGGTTTCATCCAATTAATCAATTATCAAAATAATCATTAGTTGCAGCCCTGCACTACAGACACATGAACAAATGGTGTTCATAAATGGGTTTTTTTTGTTTTTTGTTTTTTTTTTAGCTTAAAGGACACCAGCAGAGCCATTACATTTTGCTGTAATTTGTCAGGTGCTGAGTTTAAGAAAAAGAACAACTTACATTAATCAGCTTCGAGAGGGTGACATTTTTATTGTGTAAGATATTGATTCACATTGATTAACTGGATTATTGTTAAATGCACAAATACAAAACTTTACCAAAGCATTGCTCCACCTTTCTCACTCTTGTTGAACCAATGTCCAAAGTGGATAAATGACGCTTTTGTTTTATTTACTACAGCCAATTACCAGAAGTCATATGTTTTACACAAACAGGACTTTAAAGTGAATGTGAACAATTAGTTAATTTAAAATATTTGTTAATATAAACTTATTCATTCACCATCTGAACATTATTATATTGAGAAATGGGTTAGGGTTGCCAACTTTAAACTGATTCAAACCCCTTCTTAACCTTTAATCGGTCCTTGGGGTCTATATGACCCCAATCGACTTTTCCTTGATTAAAAAAAAGGGTTCCCTTCATCTGAGTGGAATAATATTTTGTGACTTTTCCTACATAATCTATCTATACACACACAAAAAACTGGGCTTGATTCGGTTGTTCTGAAGGTATGTAAAAAAAATGTTTACACTTCTGGTCTTCGGGGTCAATATGACCCCACATTGAAATGAATGGGAAATGTGAAAAAAACTCAATATTTTTTCTTCATTTGTCAAAAAAAATCTATAAATGCAGCATAAATCTGAAAATTTTCACACAGAAATGAAGGCCTACTACTAGAGCATAAATGTGATGTAGAAAAGACATGCTCACTCACACACACACAAAGACACACACAAACAAACACACACATGTATGTGTGTACTGCCACAGCATTTTTATAGAACTGGCAAAGGAAATCAGTCACAAATGCAGAACAAAGATATAAAAGGGTAAGACCTAATTCATGCACACAAACACACAGGCACACACAAGCACACACACACACACACACACGCACGCACGCACGCACGCACGCACACATACAGTGAGGAAAATAAGTATTTGAACACCCTGCTATTTTGCAAGTTCTCCCACTTAGAAATCATGGAGGGGTCTGAAATTGTCATCGTAGGTGCATGTCCACTGTGAGAGACATAATCTAAAAAAAAAATCCAGAAATCACAATGTATAATTTTTTTTAACTATTTATTTGTATGATACAGCTGCAAATAAGTATTTGAACACCTGAGAAAGTCAATGTTAATATTTGGTACAGTAGCCTTTGTTTGCAATTACAGAAGTCAAACGTTTCCTGTAGTTTTTCACCAGGTTTGCACACACTGCAGGTGGGATTTTGGCCCACTCCTCCACACAGATCTTCTCTAGATCAGTCAGGTTTCTGGCCTGTTGCTGAGAAACACGGAGTTTGAGCTCCCTCCAAAGATTCTCTATTGGGTTTAGGTCTGGAGACTGGCTAGGTCACGCCAGAACCTTGATATGCTTCTTACAGAGCCACGCCTTGGTTATCCTGGCTATGTGCTTCGGGTCATTGTCATGTTGGAAGACCCAGCCTCGACCCATCTTCAATGCTCTAACTGAGGGAAGGCGGTTGTTCCCCAAAATCTATCAATACATGGCCCCGGTCATCCTCTCCTTAATACAGTGCAGTCGCCCTGTCCCATGTGCAGAAAAACACCCCCAAAACATGATGCTACCACCCCCATGCTTCACAGTAGGGATGGTGTTCTTGCGATGGTACTCATCATTCTTCTTCCTCCAAACACGTTTAGTGGAATTATGACCCAAAAGTTCTATTTTGGTCTCATCTGACCACATGACTTTCTCCCATGACTCCTCTGGATCATCCAAATGGTCATTGGCAAACTTAAGACGTGCCTGGACATGTGCTGGTTTAAGCAGGGGAACCTTCCGCGCCATGCATGATTTCAAACCATGACGTCCTAGTGTATTACCAACGGTAACCTTGGAAACAGTGGTCCCAGCTCTTTTCAGGTCATTGACCAGCTCCTCCCGTGTAGTTCTGGGCTGATTCTCACCTTCCTTAGGATCATTGAGACCCCACGAGGTGAGATCTTGCATGGATCCCCAGTCCGAGAGAGATTGACAGTCATGTTTAGCTTCTTCTATTTTCTAATGATTGCTCCAGCAGTGGACCTTTTTTCACGAAGCTGCTTGGCAATTTCCCCGTAGCCCTTTCCAGCCTTGTGGAGGTGTACAATTTTGTCTCTAGTGTCTTTGGACAGCTCTTTGGTTTCGGCCATGTTAGTAGTTGGATTCTTACTGATTGTATGGGGTGGACAGGTGTCTTTATGCAGCTAACGACCTCAAACAGGTGCATCTAATTTAAGATAATTAATGTAGTGGAGGTGGACATTTTAAAGGCAGACTAACAGGTCTTTGAGGGTCAGAATTCTAGCTGATAGACAGGTGTTCAAATACTTATTTGCAGCTGTATCATACAAATAAATAGTTTAAAAATCATATATTGTGATTTCTGGAATTTTTTTTTTAGATTATGTCTCTCACAGTGGACATGCACCTACAATGACAATTTCAGACCCCTACATGATTTCTAAGTGGGAGAATTTGCAAAATAGCAGCGTGTTCAAATACTTATTTTCCTCACTGTACATACATACATATGCACACATGCATTCTCTCACTCTCTCTCTCACACACACACACCGAAGACCGAGCTGTGTTTTCTTCTCTTTTTGCGTTTAATGAAACACACACTATTGTTTCGTATTGCCCCAAAAGGCATAAAAATGTGCTGCTCATGAGCACATGTCACAAGGATGACAAAATCAGTGACAGGAAGGACAAGAAGCCAGAGGTCATCTTGGACTACAATCGCTGCAAAGGCGGAGTTGACAACCTTGACAAGGTATTTACAAATTGTATTATTTGATGCATTGTTTAGCTAATTTTCAAAGTTGCTGAGTTAGTAATTGGTATTTCTTTTGCTAGCAGATATACTAATTTGTTCGTGTGTGTGTGTTTGAAATATTGCAGATGGTTTCAAGCTACAGCTGCAAGCGAAAGACTAATCGATGGCCAATGGTTGTCTTCTCCACAATCCTCGATGTTTCGGCCATAAATGCCTTTGTGGTGTGGAGAGAAATCAATCCATCATGGGAGAGAGGGAAGAGTATGAAAAGGAGGCTCTTTCTAGAGCAGCTGGGAAAAGCTCTGGTGTCCCCTCTGATGGAGCGACGACAACACATGCCTCGTACACCAGCCTCTGCAGTGATTCTGAAGAGACAACAACAGCATTCGTCCAACGAGCCAGGGCCCTCCACTGATCCACCCCCAAAGAGAAAACGGTGTCAGGTTTGTCCACGGGCAAAGGACACCAAAACTGACAAGCAGTGCACAAACTGCAAAAGAGCCATTTGTGCTGCTCACACAGTGTTCCTGTGCCAGATGTGCGTGGACTGATTATTGTTTTACAATTTGTTTTACATATTTTTTGTAGCTTGATATTGCTTTTATGTTCAGTGTTCAGAATGTTATTGAAAATTTTTTTATTGTTATTAGATGTTCCCTCATATTGCTTTTGTTTACATATTATTTATTTAATTTCTTTTGCATTCTAAAGTTAATTATTTATTTTTACACTTTGTTCATTAAAATAATGCACACAACAATATGCAACTAAAATCTGATTCCAAGTCTTGTCCTTTAGGTGTGTCTTAGGTGGCATTTAGGTGGCATTTTTCTGTCAAATTTCTGTGGCATTTTGTAAACATTTCAAAATGCATCAAAACTACAAATATTCTACTATTTTAAAAAATAATTATTTTAAATGTCCTTTCTTATGTGTATATATATATAAATTCACAAAATATATTTCAAAAGTTGTAATACAAGCAGTTGGCCACATGCAGTAAAATGAATGGCTCTCTATTGCCTCTGCTGGTCAAAACTATTTCTTTCTTAAACTGCAAAGAATTTAGGTTTATCTCTAACCAGTAGATGGCGTACTTCTACACACAACACCTAGATCAATATCCAGAAACAATTTTAATTAAATTTATATCATCATTTAAGTGATTTTTTCATAAAAAATTAATATTTCATATGCAAGCTTATGGTGTAGTTGAGGAATTGTGTGGTAAATAGGTACAAAAGTACTTCATATCTCCCAAAACACAGCATTAATGAATAGATGAGAAGTAAACAAAAAATATATATATATTATTTGTATAATTAAAAATGTATATTTTTTGTATAATTTCTCTATCAATTGTTGGGGTCATATAGACCCCAAAGACCAGATTTGTAAACAGGAAACGAAGACCTTATGAGGGTTAAGACCCACCACCTCTTGTAAAAAGGGGGCAAAATATCAAAATAAAAAAAAGCAATAAAAGCTGTACAGAAAATCTTCAATCTTCATGGTCCAGAATTAATCTTTTTTTATTCACATTTTATCTTGAATTTGCTAGATGTTTTCATGTTTTGATCATATTTATGTGCTTGTGAATTTTATTGCTTTATTTGAATTTGACACAGGGCTGCACCGCCTGCAAAAATAAAATAAAGAAAATGGTGGACATGCTCGTGGTCACATGACTTCTTTGTTTTCGACAGAATCTGTTTTTATACCTTAGCCATATGACCATGGTGTAATTAATTGAATTACCTTTGATTACAGGCTAAATTTCTATAGTTAATTTAATACCATTACATGAACACGGGAGTTATTTCGATGGTATATAATGCCGGCCATTTTACGCAAACCAGCGCAGACAAACAAGGGCGCACACCGAATTGTGAGAATAAATGTATTAACGCAAGCACCAAAACGTACCGATTCCTCCTCTTTTTCCATCCCCGTTGGCATATGTGGCACAGCCCGATTAACAGATACATATTCGTGCAAATCGGGTAAATCCAATACAACGGAAGACGGGTAGAGGCTTAGAAGCGTCCAGCGCCCGTGCACGAAAATACAATTTACTCATTTTTTCATAACACAAGTTGCAGCATGAATGTATCCGATCTGCTAGTGTTCACAAGTGATATGAATACAGCTCTCATTTTATTGCGTTATTCCGGAGATTAAGTTTGGATTGAGTGTAGGTATAATATTGCGGTGCGAGCGAAACCGGGAAGGCCCGGCTCTCGTTCGCGCTCTCTCGGTATACTTTTACCAGTAGGTCCGGTCCCTTTTTCTGGCACAGTACGCCATAGCCAACATGGCGGACATTAAAAATTCTTAAAGACTCAGTTCGCTTTTAACGGCCCAACCCCACGATCACGGAACAGCTATTCCTACAAGGTTTACTGCGACTGCGCTGTGTGTGTGTGTGTGTGTGTGTGTGTGTGTGAAACTAGACAAAAATGATCCAAATCTCATCAATCTAATTATGCAAAAAATATGCCATTTCACCTTCAATTAGCCGGATTAATTTGATTTCTGTTTATATATATATATATATATATATATATATATATATATATATATATATATATATATATATATATATATATATATATAAAACCTTTGGTTAAAGGTATTAGAAATAAAAAAATAACCGACTACTCCACCTTTCTAGCCACCCAGCCTACAGATAGGAAAGGAATCAAAGTGCCCCACTCAACTGTGCTTTTTCGGATTTAAAATGCACCCATTATTTATGCATGTCTATTTGTCTTCATTTTAAAGACATTCAAACGGTCACATATTTTATATTATATATATGTATTCCCTTATGAGGCGAATATGAAATCTGATTGGTTAAAGTAACAGAGCTAAATTCTTAAGGAGTCTATGGTAAAAACACCAGCTGAACAGACTTTGAAGGCCCTGGGCAGATTAGATTGACATGATGGCACATAGAGGTTAAAATCTGATTGGACAAAAAGCAGTGCAGCCAAGATAAACGCTATGAAATGAAGAGAATAAACTGTTGGGGATAAATAACTACAATTTAATGGAGCAAATATTAGAATTCATGTTGTAAATGCATGTGTAAAAAAAATATAATTGGATGGACTTATCTCTTACTGAGCAAAACTTAATAAATCTGAATGAGAGCGTTACTGATTCTGTGAGAACTGGGTCTTTTGGCTCAGCACAAACCAAAGGAACTATTTTCTGAACAGTATGAACGAACTTGAACATGAAATGAGTCATGAAAGTGCTTTTCAGAGTCAGGAATTTACATATCTACTTATTTAGACATTATTTTACTTTGTCATTAGACCAGCCATCAACTTACTCATCAATGCCACTCTATCCAGGGCTGTCGCTAGACACCAGAGCTAACTCCGGCACAATCCGGTAAAAAATGCTACTGATCTGCTGGAATCACTGACTAGTTAGCTCATTTGCCTCTGTATGTATTGCACAAAAAGGACTCAGTAGAAGCTTACTTCATAATACATGTAAAAGCTTTTTGCAGACATTCAAACTGAAACCAGATTAGACACTATCTTTTGCATGTGATGATCATGGTGTCCACAGGATTAATTTCCTTCACCATGCATTAACTAAAATAGGAACACTTACTAACAAGGAGAAATCAAATCATTGTCCCAGAAAAAATTTATTGAGTCCAGGAAGTGTGGTCAAAGGACTCATTCAAGACCATTCAAGAACCATAAGCATCATTCAATCGTAACAGCATACTTAAAAATATGGCAAGTGAAAATGGAAAATATAATTTGGGATCACCTCTTTGTTAAAAATTAATGGCATTAAGCTCTGCATGCCTGTGCTCCATTTTACACTAGCCCAAATGGTCTGGACAAATTGTGCAGTCATTGATGCGTTCACTGAAATCCTATAAGGAGCCAACCCCACTTCAACAGCAGTTGGACACATTCTTACAGCAGTAAATAGATACCTCAAACAGCACAACAAGAGAAACTCCTGATATGCTTTTTATACATTACAAATTGTAAACAAGCCAGGATCTACTGCAACTTGTTGATGATACACTCCAGACACAGATAGTTTTACTTAGGTAACTCAGTGCTGGTCTTGAATTATCAGTACAGAGAGGAAAAGTCGAAAACTTGTATTGTTATCTCTAAAAAGGACAATTGTCTTATACTGTAAAAGTGCATAATCCATATCTTTGGAAAATACATGCTGTTATCCTGATATTCCCCACCCTGATATTATGACACAAGACAATGTTGGAGAGGATTTGTCCTTGATATTTAGTAAGTCAAATAAATGTGTTTTGTAAAAATAACAAAGTTCTGTGAACCATCTGCAGAGGTGGGAAGTAACTTCGTTACTGTACTTAAGTAGATTTTTCTGGTATCAGTACTTTATTCCACTATTTATTTTTCAACTATTTTAACTTTTTACTTTTACTCAGTAAATTTTTACACAAATATCTGTACTTTCTACTTCTTACATTTTCAAAAACAGCCTCGTTACTTTTAGTATTATTTCTTTTCATTTGCGCTGTTTCCAGCCTATCAACCCTTCATTGCGTGGCTTTTCTTATTAAATTACTGGTGTATTATTTCATGGCTATCAGACGTAGACGTAGGCAAGTGGAGCTTACAATGAGCAAGGCAATAAGAGGAATGGTTAATGTGAATTCAGAGGGAGTCGCTGGTGTGAAAATAAATAAAAACAAAGACATTCCTCAACACCCATGGCAATATATAAGGGAGCTGTTCAAAATTATCGGTGTAAAAAAGTGCTGGCTTTCAAGAATTCGCCGTCAAATTTGAGAAAACACATACAGGTAATCTAACATTTTATTGTTATATCTTTCTTTTCATGAGACATTTTAATGTTTTAAGTTTTTTTCCCTACAATTTTGTTTGTCTTTTACATAAGGGATGCTGCCACATGTTGCTATTTTTTTTAAATAAGGATGTTCTTAATGTTCTTAATTTCTGTAGTATATAGCTGTCATTTGAAATCTAAAGTTTAGTCAGATAGTTTCTATATGTTGGAGAACTGCTCTACAGGTAAAGAATAAATGATAAACTTCGTATTTACATTTCAATAAAATGCACAAGATAACTCACCTTAAATTTGTCATTTGTAAAACATCATAATAATTTTGAGTTGCAAATAAATAAACATAAATAGGTAAATGTATATATATATATATATATATATATATATATATATATATATATATATATATATATATATATATATATATATATAGGCAAATGTATATATATATATATATATATATATATATATATATATATATATATATATATATATATACATATATACATTTACCTATATATATATATATATATATATATATATATATATATATATATATATATATATGTATATGTATATATATATATATATATATATATATATATATATATATATATATATATATATATATATATATATACAAACCCGATTCCAAAAAAGTTGGGACACTGTACAAATTGTGAATAAAAACAGAATGCAATGATGTGAAAGTTTCGAATTTCAACATTTTATTCATAATACAACATAAATGACATATCAAATGTTTAAACTGAGAAAATGTATAATTTTAAGGGAAAAATAATTTGATTTTAAACTTCATGGTATCAACACATCTCAAAAAAGTTGGGACAAGGCCATGCTTACCACTGTGTGGCATCCCCTCTTCTTTTTATAACAGTCTGCAAACATCTGGGGACTGAGGAGACAAGTTGCTCAAGTTTAGGAATAGGATGTTGTCCCATTCTTGTCTAATACAGGCTTCTAGTTGCTCAACTGTCTTAGGTCTTCTTTGTCGCATCTTCCTCCTTATGATGCGGCAAATGTTTTCTATGGGTGAAGGATCCGGACTGCAGGCTGGCCAGTTCAGTACCTGGATTCTACTTCTAAGCAGCCATGATTTTGTAATTAATGCCGTATGTGGTCTGGCATTGTCATATTGGAAAATGCAAGGTCTTCCCTAAAAGAGATGACGTCTGGATGGGAGCACATGTTCTAAAACTTGGATATACCTTTCAGCATTGATAGTGCCTTTCAAGATGTGTAAGCTGCCTATGCCACATGCACTCATGCAACCCCATACCATCAGAGATGCAGGCATCTGAACTGAGCACTGATAACAACTTAAGTTGTCCTTATCCTTTTTAGTCTGGATGACATGGTGTCCCAATTTTCCAAAAAGAATTTCAAATTTTGATTCGTCTGACCATAGAACAGTTTTCCAATTTGCCACAGTCCATTTTAAATGAGCCTTGGCACACTGCCACTCTGAGAGGCTCTTTTTTATACCCACTCATGTTTCTAATTGACCTAATAAGTTGCAAATTGGTCATCCAGCTGTTCCTTATATGTACATTTAACTTTTCCAGCCTCTTATTGCTACCTGTCCCAACTTTTTTGGAATGTGTAGTTCTCATGAAATCCAAAATGAGCCAATATTTGGCATGACATTTCAAAATGTTTCACTTTCAACATTTGATATGTTATATATATTCTATTGTGAATAAACTATACGTTTATGAGATTTGTAAATTATTGCATTCCTTTTTTGGGACGCAATTTGTACAGTGTCCCAACTTTTTTGGAATCGGGTTTGTATATACACATACACAAATGTATTGGGTCACGCGACCTTTCCTGCTATATGTGGTTCTTTTCCAAACTGTTACCACAAATCTGGTGGCACTCAATTGTACAGGACGTCTTTAGATGCGCTATAATACAATTTTGCATTCACTTGAACTTGTCAACCCAAACCTGTTCCAGCATAGCAATGCCCCTGTGCACAAAGTGAGCTCCTTGAAGATCTGGTTTACATGCTTTGGAGAGAAAGATCTTGAGTGGCCTGCTATAGAGCTCTGATCTCATCCCTCCCAAACACCTTTGGGATAAATTGGAACACTGACTGCACCCTGATCTCATCACCTACAACAGTACGCCTTTCGTAACACCCTTGTAGCTGATGAACACAAATATCCATAAGCACACTCCAAAAATCTAGTGGAACATCTTCCCAGAAGAGTGGAAGGGAATTATAAGAGGAAATTGGGACTAAATGTAGAATTCAATGCTCAAAAATTACATACCATAAATTAAGTAACTTCGTTACCGTTACCATATGGTGCGTTACCTGTTACTTTTATTAAATGAATAAATTTGGGCTGAAGTGTAGGCTACAGCCTAACCTGTTTACAGCAGCGTCACATTGTAGGATTGGTGGATGAACCACTGTATACACACGAAGAAGACATGGGCATGTCTCTGTTTAATCAGGTCTGTGCGGCAGTAATGGCGAGTCGAGGCGAGAGCAAGACGAGTTTCTCAAAGTGGAAATATGCTCATTATTTCACGTAAGTTGAACATGAAGACAAAAACATTTCAGTCAAATGTAAGCTGTGTCTTTCTGGTTCGAAGGTCGTATCTACTGCGATAAACAGCAACTACAATCTGTTCAAGCTCCTCCAGGAACTCCATGCTAGAAGCTAACCCGGTGTTCTGTTCTACTTTGTTGATAGTTTTCATACTTAAGCTGTGAAAGGAACATTTTTAAGAGCTCAACAGTACAGCAGAAGCCACTTTAGTTTTTGATTGTGAATATATTATTCAGCTTGTTTTGTTATTTATTTCAGAAATCCTTGTTATATATTCAGTTTGTGTTGGTCTGACTTATATAAAATAGTGTTTAAAAATTACTTTGTGTTTAAGTCAGTTTTGTGTTTGTATAGAACATAACGCATAAAAGGGCATTAATGGGAACATTAAAGAAGGTTCTTTAAAAAAGTAACTAAAAAGTTACTTTTAACAGTAACGCATTACTTTTTAGTGTAAGTAATCAACAAAGTAACTAAGTTACTTTGTGAATGAAGTAACTAGTAACTGTAACTAGTTACTATTTTTTAGTAACTAGCACAACACTATATATATATATATATATATATATATATATATATATATATATATATATATATATATATATATATATATATATATACACACACACACACACACACACACACACACACACACACACACACACACGGAGGGGTCTGAAATTGTCATCGTAGGTGCATGTCCACTGTGAGAGACATAATCTAAAAAAAAAAAAAAAAAAAACAAGAAATCACAATATATGATTTTTTAACTATTTATTTGTATGATACAGCTGCAAATAAGTATTTGAACACCTGAGAAAGTCAATGTTAATATTTGGTACAGTAGCCTTTGTTTGCAATTACAGAGGTCAAACGTTTCCTGTAGTTTTTCACCAGGTTTGGACACACTGCAGGAGGGATTTTGGCCCACTCCTCCACACAGATCTTCTCTAGATCAGTCAGGTTTCTGGCCTTTCGCTGAGAAACATGGAGTTTGAGCTCCCTCTAAAGATTCTCTATTGGGTTTAGGTCTGGAGACTGGCTAGGCCATGCCAGAACCTTGATATGCTTCTTACAGAGCCACTCCTTGGTTATCCTGGCTGTGTTCTTCGGGTCATTGGCATGTTGGAAGACCCAGCCTCGACCCATCTTCAATGCTCTAACTGAGGGAAGGAGGTTGTTCCCCAAAATCTCACAATACATGGCCCCGGTTATCCTCTCCTTAATACAGTGCAGTCGCCCTGTCCCATGTGCAGAAAAACACCCCCAAAGCATGATGCTACCACCCCATGCTTCACAGTAGGGATGGTGTTCTTGGGATGGTACTCATCATTCTTCTTCCTCCAAACACGTTTAGTGGAATTATGACCCAAAAGTTTTATTTTGGTCTCATCTGACCACATGACTTTCTCCCATGACTTCTCTGGATCATCCAAATGGTCATTGGCAAACTTAAGACGTGCCTGGACATGTGCTGGTTTAAGCAGGGGAACCTTCCGTGCCATGCATGATTTCAAACCATGACGTCTTAGTGTATTACCAACAGTAACCTTGGAAACGGTGGTCCCAGCTCTTTTCAGGTCATTGACCAGCTCCTCCCGTGTAGTTCTGGGCTGATTTCTCACCTTCCTTAGGATCATTGAGACCCCACGAGGTGAGATCTTGCATGGAGCCCAAGTCCGAGGACGATTGACAGTCATGTTTAGCTTCTTCCATTTTCTAATGATTGCTCCAACAGTGGACCTTTTTTCACCAAGTTGCTTGGCAATTTCCCCGGAGCCCTTTCCAGCCTTGTGGAGGTCTACAATTTTGTCTCTAGTGTCTTTGGACAGCTCTTTGGTCTTGGCCATGTTAGTAGTTGGATTCTTACTGATTGTATGGTGTGGACAGGTGTCTTTATGCAGCTAACAACCTCAAACAGGTGCATTTAATTTAGGATAATAAATGTAGTGGAGGTGAACATTTTAAAGGCAGACTAACAGGTCTTTGAGGGTCAGAATTCTAGCTGATAGACAGGTGTTCAAATACTTATTTGGATTTTTTTTTTTAGATTATGTCTCTCACAGTGGACATGTACCTACGATGACAATTTCAGACCCCTCCATAATTTTTAGTGGGAGAACTTGCAAAATAGCAGGGTGTTCAAATACTTATTTTCCTCACTGTATGTTTTCTTTCATTATAATTGGCAATTAGTTGATAACTTTTTACGTAATAGTTACCTTTTACTGCTCTGCTTTGCTGCTTTGTTGCTTCTCTGCATGGCTGTAACCTGCAGGGTTGCTTTGCTCATGTACAGTATGTTCTTTGCATTTTACTTGTTTTGCCCACACTGTTCTTACTGTATCTCTCTCTGAATAATACTTTGGTGGGATCCAATTGGCACTGGTACGTCTCTAGATGGTTCAGGATGTTTGCGAGTTTGGCATCTACTTCTTTAAAGTCCATAATCTTAATGAGGAGGGACGTGACTGGAGCTGGCCAAACCTCAGGAAGCCTCGGGATGGGGAGAGAAAGAGAAGCAGTTGAGAGGAATTAGCGTAGCTGCTGTTCATGATATTAACAGCACAAGTTGATAATGTGCATGTGATCAGATGTTCTGGAGCACAAGGTTATGATGCGATGTTTGCTAAAAAGATATGTTTTTAATCTGCTTCTGTTTTAATCTAATATCCATTCCATTCATTCTCTCACGCTTATCCGTAATTCGGGTCGCGGGGGCAGCAGTCTAAGCAGGCCCCCGCCTTCGACTGCTGCCCAATCCTCACAGCACCGTCCCTCACGGCCTTCCTGCAGGTGGTGAGCCCACGGGAAGGCGGCCCCACGTCACTCCAAAGTCACGGACCTTGATATTTCCCTCGTAAGAGACCCCCGGAGCATAGAGGGTTAAGGGCCTTGCTCAAGGGCCCAAGAGTGGCAGCTTGGCGATACCGGGCTTGAACCCCAGACCTTCCGATTGGCAACACAGCGCCTTAACCGCTGGAGCCACCACTCCCCCTTAATCTAATATGTTTTATTAAAATGTGAAAACGCTCTACCACCTTTAGTGGACTTTGCTATTCTAGGAACTACTAGAAGCCCAGAGTTTTGAGATCTCAGGGAGCGTGACGGATTGTAGCGTGTTAGAAGACTGGAGAGATACATGGGAGCCAATCCATTTAGTGCTTTATAAGTGAGTAGCAGTAGTTTGTAGTCTATTCGAAACTTAACCGGAAGCCAATGTAGGGACGATAAGATCGGGGTTATATGGTCATATTTTCTTGACCTTGTAAGAATTCTGGCTGCCGCATTCTGAACTAACTGAAGCTTGTTTATTAATGACGCAGGACATCCACCTAGAAACGCATTACAGTAGTCTATTCTGGAGCTCATAAACGCATGGACGAGCTTCTCTGCATCGGATATAGACAACATATTTCTTAGCTTAGAAATATTTCTAAGGTAAAAGAAGGCTGTTTTTGTAACTTGGTTGATATGATTTTTAAAATGATAAGTTGCTGTCTAAAATAACTCCCAGGTCTTTTACTGTTGAACTAGTGGTTACAGAGCATCCGTCTAAATGCAGGTTGAGATGCTGGTGCTTCTGTATACTAGTTTTTGGGCCGATGAGCAAAATCTCCGTCTTATCAGAATTTAGTAAAAGTCGAAAGTTATGGGTCATCCAATCTCTTATTTCCTTAACACACTCAGTTATCCGGGTTAATTGAGCTATATCGCGTGGCTTAGATGAAATATATAGCTGAGTATCATCAGCATAACAATGGAAGCTAATTCCATGCCTTCTAATAATATTTCCTATGGGAAGCATGTATATTGTGAAGAGCAGGGGTCCTAGAACTGAACCTTGTGGCACGCCATAGTTCACTAGCATTAGCCTGATTAGCTCTCCATTTAAATCTACGAAATGGTAACGATCAGACAGGTAGGATTTAAACCAGCTTAATGCCTGTCCCTGAATGCCAATGTAATTCTGTAAGCGATCTAGGAGAAGATCATGATCTATAGTGTCGAACGCAGCACTAAGATCTAGTAAAACTAACAGCGAGATGAAGCCTTGGTCTGAAGCTAAAAACAGGTCATTAGTGATTTTAACTAGGGCAGTTTCTGTACTATGATGGGGCCTAAAACTTGACAAACTCCTCAAATATATTGTTCTCTTGCAAGTGGGAACATAACTGGGCAGCGACAATCTTTTCTAAAATCTTAGACATAAATGGCAGATTTGAAATTGGTCTATAATTCGATAGCGTGTTTGGATCCAGATTAGTTTTTTTTTTAATGAGGGGCTTAATAAATGCTAACTTGAGGGATTTAGGGACGTGACCTAACGATAGTGAGGAGTTAATAATATTCAGAAGAGACTCACCAGCTGTATATAACACTTCATTTAGTAGATTTGTTGGAATGGGATCTAACTGACATGTTGTTGATTTAGCTTTGATAAGAACATCATACAGCTCTTCCTGTCATATACATGTCAAATAGTGGAGTTGAAGGTAACACTGTCTCAGGAGACGGTCTCAGAGGTTGAACTGCCACAATTGTTTTTCTAATGTTATCTATTTTTTCAGTGAAGAAATTCATAAAGTCCTCACTACTAAACTGTGATGGAACACATGTTTCAGATCCCTGATTTGTAGTTAGTTTAGCTACTGTAGAAAAAAGGAACCTGGGATTGTTTTTGTTATTTTCTATGAGTTCGCTCAGATGTTCAGCTCTAGCAGCTTTTAGCGCCTGTCTGTAGCTGAGCATACTGTCTTAATACGCAATTCTAAATACTTCTAATTTAGTTTTCCTCCATTTTCTCTCCAGATTACGGACTGTTCTCTTGAGGGCATGCTTATGACTATTATACCAAGGTGCAGGTGCTTGTTCTCTAACCTTTTTTAACCGGATGGGGGCAACGGTGTCTAATGTGCTAGTGAGGATAAGGTCTATGTTGTTAGCCATTTTATCAAGATCATTAGTAGTTATGGGTTTAGTGTGAAATTGAGATAAATCAGGCAGGTTATTTATGAATCTGTCCTTAGTGGTCGGAACAATAGTCCTACCAGGTCGATAGCGTAGTGCAACACGGCTAATCTGCTCCACCGGTAGTGTGTACAGTATAAGATAATGGTCTGTGATGTCATCACTCTGAGGTAAAATATCTATATCAGTGACGTCTGCGCCGTGGGATATTATTAAGTCTAATGTGTGGTTAAAGCGATGAGTTGGTCTGGTGACGTTTTGTTTAACCCCAAAAGAGTTTAATAAGTCGACAAATGATAATCCTAGAGCATCGTTTACATCATCTACATGAATATTAAAATCTCCTACAAGCAGCACTTTATCAAAATCGATCAAGAGGTCTGAAAGAAAACAAGCAAACTAGGGCCCTGGGGGTCTGTAAACGGTGACCAGAGCAAGTTTTCTATGTATGTCTGAAAGTACAATTTTAAGGACGAGCACTTCAAATGATTTAAAACTGAATCCTAATCTCTGACTAACATTAAGAGAGGCACTATAAATGGTTCCTACAAACACCCCCCCCCCCCTCCCCACGAGCAGTCTGACGGGGCTCATGCTTATAAACATATCCTGACGGTGTAGATTCATTTAGACCCATATAATCACCTGGTTTAATCCAGGTCTCAGTGAGACAGAGTGCATCGAGATTATTCTCTGTGATCATCTCATTTACAATCAGTGCTTTGGGTGCAAGTGTTCTAATGTTTAATAGACCAAACTTTAGAACTTTTTGGTGTTTGCTTATCTGGCATTTTTCAGTTTTAACTGTAATAAGATTATTTCTGGATCTTGTGTATTTAATTCTTGGTTTTACTACACGAGGAATAGATACGGTTTCTATAAACTGGGCTGTGTGTGAACTTGTAACTATTTGGTCAGTTGTATTCGTGTTCTCATAGTTGAAGATTTCCTGATGTCTTACCAGTCAGATGGTGTGAAGTATCCTGGAGATGTTATCTGATAGCACTGCTGCTCCAACTCTGCTGGGGTGCAGGCCATCGGGGGGGGGGGGGGGGGGACCTAAGACGCTCCCAGAAACAGTTCCAGTTATTAACAAAGAGAAGTTTGTGCTCTCGACACCATGACTGTAACCATTCATTTAGTGCAAGGAGTCTACTAAACTTCTCAGCCCCTCGCTGGTAAGTGGGAAGAGGTCCTGACACAATGATCCTCGTTGTGGGCGATGTGCTGCGTACCGTCTCCACCAGGATCCTGAAATCCCTCTTTAAGATCTCCGTTTGCCTCAGCCGGGTGTCGTTCGTTCCGGCATGGAGAACAACAGCTCCGAAGTTCTCGTTCAGGATCGCGGGTACCTGCGCAGCGACATCCAGAACACGAGCACCAGGAAAACAGCGAGTGTGCACCTTACCTTTAGCTCCGGTAGCGCGGACATGCCGGACGATGGAATCTCCGAGAATCACGGTATCGCGTTTCGTCTCGCGGAGAGGGGCGAAGCGGTTCTCGGTCGAGATCTCGAAGGCCGGTGGAATGACCCTAAAAAATCTATGGCAACCTGAATCATATAAAAAAAGCATTTTTAAATGTAAGTAAATAATTCAAAAGTGTAAAAAGAAAAGCATTGCACCAAATACTAAGACAGCCAGGCACAAGAAAAGTTTCTTCCCCCAGGCAATCTACCTCATGAACACATAAATGCACTTCCCATTGTGCAATAAAATAAAACACATGTGCGATACCCCTTTCTGTACTTTTCTGCAATAATCTGTACTTTTTGTGCAATAATACTCTAAATTTTATAAAAAATAAAAACTATTAAAATTTTGTTTTATTTATTTTCCTTTTTTTTATTTCTATTTCACTTTAAAAAAAAATGCAACTGGAAGCTTCTGTCACTAAAACAACTTACTTGTGAGTGCAAACATACGTGGCAATAAAGCTCTTTCTGATTCTTCTTCTGAATATCTGAACACCAAGCCTATAAGTTCAGTCACACCTGGTTACCTTTGCTACTGCTAAGGTAACCAGGTGTGACTGGACCTATAGGTCTGTTTAAGAGTACTCTCTTAAACAGATAGTACTAATAAGGATGAATAAGTAGGTGCAAGCTAGACCCAAAATCTAGCAGTGCAAAAAGTATTGCATCTTAACTAATATAAATTTCTAAGGCCAGCAACTCACACATCATGAACAGCAGATTCAACAAAGGGATAGCATTTTGAAAGCATTTCTCGGAATAAAATTCTATTTAACAAAAAATCTCGTGATTAATTCCTTCATTAAGTGTGTATAATTTACTAGTTATAGTCCTGTAATAATAACTGCATCAGCAGCTTATAAACGCAAGAGGGAAGCTTGGAAACCAATGCTAATCTGTTTCTACAGATATGAAAATAATTATACGTTAACGACCAACAGACCTAACATATCATGTGCACCTGTTAGGGCTTCAAATCCATAATTTTGTCACTTGAGGTATTTCTCAATTGAGCGGACCAGAGGCTCCAGTTGCAAGGAAGAACTTCCTGAGGTGAAGAAAAATTGACAAGAGCCATACTTCAAATTTAAACCAGTCAATACAATTTCACATAACATCGAGTCTGATTTCGACATCTCGCGGCTTCCTTCGAACTTCCTTCATCTCTTTTATGGGACTCGCGGGTGCGCGCGGCTGTGGGAGCGCGCACAAGCAAACAGTGGCAACGCCTGTGGAGGAGTACTGAATCGCACTAAGGTGTTTGTTCTATAGAAACGATGAAGTTGTAAATAGAGTTAACTGTAGGCCTAACATCAGTGTATTGGTTTATTAAGAAGGGAAAAAAATCGACGAACACACATTGGACACTGTATGTCCTTACCTGACACAAAGAAATCTCCGCATAAAGGTTTCAGGTATGTGCCTCTGGAAGGTGTTTGCTTTATTTAATGTTACATTTTACCAAAAAGGTTTAACGTGTTGTGTCTTAGCAAAATTTACGTAACTAACCACGGCATCTAGCTATGATAACGAGATTACACTCTCCTGAAACTTTTAGCTGGCCTTAGTTAACTCCCTTTTACTTGCAGAGGAATGAGAGAGAACCTGTTTCTTCATGCCCGAGTTCAGGACCCGATACAGCTATTTCAGGTAGCTCGTTAATCTTTTTGCCCGACCCATCGTTTATTAAACCTTAATTCACCTAAGTCGTGAAATATAGCTGTTCGTCGTCGTTTCCTCGTCGAAAGAAAATTCCTGAAAAATATGAAAATAAACAGTTATCGAAAATATGAGGCAGATTAATTCAGGCGTGTACCCTCGATTGCTAGCAAGGTGGCTAACTAACTTTACCGAATCGAATGTGTTATTTTGCAGGATTAGAAAAGACAAAATACGTGTTTAGTAGCGGAAACGTTTATCTATAGAGGAGCATGTAAAACTACATCTATTGAAGTGTCTACTTGTAGGTTTAAAGTTGTCTAGTAGTATCCTGAACACATCGTTTACTAGTTTGTTCTATTGGACTCTTATTTACACGTCGTTCACATAGACTTGATATAAGTCAGTAACGTTTTCAAACTTATGTTCGTTTCGATACATTTTACACTCCAAATAGTTTACGTGCGTCAGGTGCTTATTACACTGGAAATGTAATACTTTTCTAGAGGAGTAAACACATTTTTAAAAACACCATTTTCAAATGTTTATAGAGAAGGATTTTGATCTGCCTGAAGCTATGAAATGCTGCTTAGCATTTTTTTTGTGTATATAACAGACTCTTACTGTCATACAAATTGTCCGTAAAAGATTTGTATGCAAGTAAATATAATGGGAATTACACTGTTACTGGCAAATTTAATAAAAAGTGCTTATTCACGCTTTTCAGCTAATCACGTGACAGTGTCATTCCCTAAAATCTCTGTGTATTTTGGAGGTGGTAATTGGGTCAATGAAAAATGAAGCTTCTAACAAGTTTCATTTGTTAAATACATTTTTAAGCATTTAAGTTAATCTTTATTTTTTTTTTATATTTTTAATTTAACCCCCCTAAAAAAGTCAGGTGGTACAACCAAATACTTGCCAGAACTGTCTTAGAAGTTTCTTCTTTCAAAGTCCAGCAAGAACCTGGCTCATTATCTGGCAGCCTCACTGGAATGCTAAGTTGATTTTTCTACAATCTAAAGAAGTTCAGAAATGTTTGAATTTGTGGAAAGGTAGTAGCAAATCAAAAAGAGTATTATGGAGTGACAAATACAAGTTTGGATTTTTTGGGTCCAATTGTTGACAATATGTATGGTCCCTGGTGGTCTAGTGGTTAGGGTGCGGCGCTCTGACCGCTGCGGCCCGGGTTCGATTCCCGGTCAGAACCAACCCCAGCCATTCTTAGTGCCGGTCCCAAGCCCGGATAAATGGGGAGGGTTGCGTTAGGATGGGCATCCAGCGTAAAGACATGTGCCAAATCAAACATGCGGATGATCCGCTGTGACGACACCTGATGGGGGAAGCTAAAAGAAAGTAATTGTTGACAATATGTGAGAAGAAAAGTTAGAGAGGGATGGAAGAATGAATGCTTGTGGCCTTCAGTAACACATGGTGGAGGGTCTGTCCTGGTTTGAGGTTGCATTTCTGGAAATAGTGATTTTGCAAGATTTTGAAGGTGTGTATCTTATTCATATTCATTTTACATTCATTGCATTCTAATAGCCAGGTATTTAGGATCTTTGGCATTTAAAGACAATAATAATCATACAAGTATACAAATTAATGCATTATGTATACCAGGGGTCACCAACCTTTTTGACACCGAGAGCTACTTCTTGGGTACCGACTAATGTGAAGGGCTACCAGTTTGATACACAATTCTGAAATAACAAATTTGCTCAATTTACCTTTAATTATATGTTATTAATAATTAATGATATTTATCTTTGTCAAACTCAATTGCACAGGGGGCCAAAACTCAAAGCACACTTTAGGTCGCGGGCCGAACAGGATACACATTTATTGAACACACTTAAACAATGTTTTTTGAACATAAGTATGAATAAAAACAGACAGGAATATTATTCCAGAATAAATCAACTTAAACTTTTAATAAATAGCTCTCCATTAAAATACCTCCTGTCAAAATTATACAAGTTAGAAATATGAACATGCTGCAAAAAAACCCTGAACAAATAAATAAAAATTGTGCTTTTAAGTAAACACTAAAACATCAACCAATCAAAACAGTCAGATTTCTTTGCTCTTATGCCATTTTATAAAAAATAATCCTAAACTTTAAATAACTGAAAATATTTTGCTCTTCATAAAAATATCTCCTGTCAAACACACCTTCATCATGCAGCTCTTCAGAAACTCTCCCTCGGTAAATAACAGGCTGATGTGCCTCTGATTTCTCCTCTGCTTTCACACCAGCTTCACTTTGTGATTTTGTGAAAAATGTCTGCTGAAATGTCAGATTCTTCTTTAACTCTTCTACTTTCTGTATCTTCTGCTCTGCATTCAGGTTTTTCAGCTTCTCCTGATGTTTTGTCTCATAGTGGTGTCTTAGATTCAATTTCTTAATTACAGCTACATTTGCTCCACAAATAAGACACACGGGTTTACTGGCAGTGTCAGTAAACATATACTGAGAATCCCATCGGTTTTGAAAGGCTCTGTTTTCAGAATCAACTTTTCTCTTCGCCATTGTGAGGGGCTTCACAATAACTTTACAATAGGGTTAAATACATTAACAAAAGCTCGACTTGATAGACGCTGGAATGTTCCCAGGTTGCCTAGCGTTCGGTAAGGCAGCTCAAGCGCTGCATTATGGGATCTGTAGTTTGTGTTATCAGCGCTTCATATAACCGGGTCATTAATAACAATAATAATAGATCTGTATAAATGATCTTGCGGGCCGGATATAATTGTACGTCGGGCCGGATTTGACACCCCTGATCTATGTGAAGACACTGATCATGTTAATGATTTCTCACAATAATTATCAACAATGATTTAACAAGTTAGGAAACAGCTATTTTTAGAAAAGGCTCGCTAGCGACTCATGTGGTCCCTGCGGGCGACCTGGTGCCTGCGGGCACCACATTGGTGACCCCTGCTGTACACTATGTACAGCCATTTGATCACTTTGAATGTACATTTTTGCACCACCTGAATTTTAATTCTTCCGCCTGATATTATAATGGCAGGAAATATGATACATACTGTCTATTACTATTTTTATTTCAATGACATAAAAATACTACAGGTGTTTAAGACAACAGTTATTGAGATTAAAGTAGGAAAACGTATCAAAAACGATATCCTTTCTTCCTGCCAGAAAGCGATTGTTATACTAATAAAAGAAGTCAACAACTGTTTTCTTTGGATGGTATATTTCTTTAGAGTCCTTGAACTGTTAATGTTTATTTATCTTTCCAGGCTTTTCTTTAATTTGTGTTTTCTTAATTTCTTAATTTTTTTTATTTATTTGTTAATGCTTGCTACTTTCTGTGGTGTTGTACTGTATGAATGCTGTAAAGTAAGCATGCATTCAAAAAAGAAGTGTTAATGGTTTATTTTGTATAATATTACAAAATGGAAATAAATAAACAGAAGAGAAATCCTTTTAATTAAAACAATATTTGCTGGACCACCCATAATTTCTTCTATGTACACTTTACACAATTTTAACATTATCTGTGGATGTAGGTTGGCTTAAATCTTTCTGTCTCTTCATATAATCCCAGACAGACATGATAATGTTAAGCGTAGGGCTCTATGAGGGCCAAAACTTGTACTTCCAATACTCTACTCTACGTCTGGCTGCAGAAAACCTGAATTTGGGCCCAATCAGATGCCTCCATGATTGCATTGTATGATCGATAAATATCTCCTTGTATTTTTCAGCATTGAGGACATCATTAATCCTGACCAACTTCTTTAACTCCATCTTTTACAAATGCAAGAAACCTCCACAATGCTTCACTGTTGCTTGCAGATACTCATTATTGTACCGATTTCCAGGCCTTCAGGCAAACAGATTTTGACCCATTGGTCCAGAGCATTTGCTGCTATTTTTCTTCACCCCAGTTGCTATGTTTTCATTCATAGCTGAGTCTCTAACAATTATCCCAATTGTTTTGAGATGTGTTGCAGCCATTAAAAGCAATATTACCTTGGAAGAAGGTGGAGACAAGTGGAGACAGGCGGTGGTTGACCAAGCAGAGCTTTCTTTATTTTCTTTTCATTCTTGCCCCTTTGCTTTCCTTCCTTGCAATCACTCTGCACGTGTTTTCTCTCTCTCTCTTTTATTTAGGCACCCACACGCATGGTCCCACATGCCTTCACTCGACACCAATAAGATTCCCATACACATTTAGACATGCACCTTCAGTCAGCTCTGCTTGGTGTTGCTTTCCCCAAGGCTCTTTTCTCTCTCCTTTTAATCGGCATTGCCAGAAACTGAAACAGAGCCTACTGATTAGTTTAATCAGCTACAGGTGTGCTTCTTACTGCTTCTTTCTTTTGGCTCCACCCTCCCCTCTCGAACCAGTGCTCGTCCACGAACCCACATTGGCACTGCCACATACCCCCAACTTTCTTTTACTAATATTTAAATTAGTTTGATGATCTGAAACATTAAAGTGTAATATAATATAATGTATAACTTGTAATATAATAATCTAACTCAAGCAAATGGGCTGTATTTACTATGTCTCCTTGTTTTCTGGCTCCAACTGCAAGTCTCCTGCCTCAGCCTCAAGCGGAAGCAACATTATAAAATAGGCTTTTAGTTAGATCTAGTAGTCTTAAAATGTCTCAAAAGTGGCTCAACCAGTTATTAGGTTTAAGGGGCAAACACCTTTTCCACACAGGACCATGTAGTTTTGGATTTTGTTTTCCCTCAATAATAAAAACCTAATTTAAAAATGGCATGTTGTGTTCACTTGTTATTTTTTTACTAATATTTAAATTAGTTTGATCATCTGAAACCTTAAAGTGTGACAAACATGCAAAAAAATAAGAAATCAGGAAGGGGGCAAACACTTTTTCACACCACTGTATATACTGTAAAGTTTATATATTATGGTACTGTAAATTGCTCTGTTAAATAATTTACAAATTACAGGATACTTCCCCCATACTGAAAATAATTTTTAAGACTCCTGGGTAGACTAAGCCATTTCTCGACTTTATTCATCTCGACTTAATATTTTCAAGATGGTGTCATTAGAACGCTTCTCCATCAAAGTCAGGGACTATCTGTATATAATATATTATATTCACACATAATAGATAATTTTCCCTATAAATTATTTTTGAATAGCAAAAATTTATTTAAACAGTCTGCACATTTTTTTTCATTCTAATGAGTAAACTTTTTTTGTTTTTCAGATCATTTTGCATTGGTCGAGGTCTGTAGAGAATGCTTATTAAACTTTGACCTCTTTCCTCCAAGTAAAGGATGGCTGATCGCAGTGATCTCGCAGTCGCCCCAGGTCAGCTCTACATTGAGGTGGAATACGACTATGAGTACAAGTCTAAAGACCGTATGATAACCATCAAGCAAGGTGAATGTTACTTGCTGGTTAAAAAGACTAATGAAGACTGGTGGCAGGTTCGAAAGGAGGAGAGTACTAAGCCTTTTTACGTACCTGCTCAGTATGTTCGTGAAGTGCGGCGAGCCCTCATGCCACCAACCAAACCTCTCTCGCACAGTGGAGGTGGGATTGGGGCAAAAGGAGGATCTGAAAAAAAAGTTCAAACTGCCCTGGAGCACAAACAGTCAGATGAGAGTTTAAACAAGAGGAGTCCAACTCGGTCACTCCATGCTGGATATCCGACAGCAGTGCAGGCACCCAAAGAGGACAAAGCCAGTCCAAAAAGCCCAAGGCTCCGAGTGCCACTGGATTTGGATGTAGAGACTGAGAGGGAGGGAGACAAAGAGAAAAGGAAGGAAGAAGCAGGAGATGGAGAGTGGAAGAAAGAAGGAGTAAAGGATAGGAGGAGAGAAGAGTGGACAGGGGATGGAGAAAGGAAAAGAGATGAAGAAATGGACAGAGATAGAGAGAGAGAGAGAAAGAAAGATAGAGAGATAGGTGAAGAAAAATCAAGGGAATGCAAAAGAGAAGAAAGATGTGATAAAAATGAAGAGAAAGCAAGGAATGGACAGAGGGAGAAGAAGAAAGAATTAGAGATAATAGATGATGCAAAAAAGGAGAGAAAGGGTGAAGGAGGGCGACACAAGATTGCTATACCTGAACAAACTTCAAGAGAAGCAACAGAAAAAAATCTGAGCGATTTGGATACTGGGGATGAGCTTAGCAGCAGTTCAACTGAGCAGCTCCAGGTAGGGCTTATAGCACACATCCAGAACAAGGTTTTATTGGAAATCAATGCTATTGTAAATTATTATATTTCATAAAATATAAAAATAAACTATTTAGATTGTATCAACACAGCTACTGTATGAATAAAACATTATAGATAAATAAAAAATAGTCTAAATAGGTTAAGATGTCATATGGATTTAATAGTTCTGAAAACTTTATTTTTAAACTTTAGAGTCTGATTTAACTAATGCAGTGGTTCTCCATGTGTGGGGCACAGCCCCCTAGTGGACAAGGCAGGATTTATTTAATTTTTTTGTGTTCATTAATCTTCATTAATGATTTTCTTCATTGAAAGTAGAGCTGTTGTTACCTATTATTTTAGTAATCAAGTATTCTACCAATTAATCCAACAATTGAGTAATCGGGTAAGAAGGTTTTTCTTTTTTAGTAAATAACAAGCCTAAATATTCAAGAGGAAATAAGACAGGAAAATAAATTTATTTATTTTCCTTTTTTAAAATAAATAAAATTTTTATTGCTGAAATTGCAATCTGTGAAAACTTAACCCATTTAGTAAATTTAATTACCATATTACATAAAAATGTAAATGCAAATACAGTGGAACCAGGTTATGTCGATGTCCTAAGGGGTCGCCAAAAAGCATCGAGGTAACCGATGATCGAGATAAACGAAAATCAAAATGGCGGCAATATATTAACGTGCTTGAAATTTCTTTATGTACATGATGTGCGTTAATAAATGAGACTGTGCATGCAAGTGTTTTTGAAGGGGTTTTTTCACAACAGCGTTGCCTCGATTTGTTTGATGAAGGCATGTTATAAAAATACATACAGTACATGTTTATCTGTCATGAATCCACCTGCCACGCCCCCTTCGGCCCCCTTCAGCGTGTCAGGTGCTTTCTCGGACGCTTTTTCTGAAGCTCCCGGCTTCAATCGCGCACATCTGGTGCTCGTTTAGCATCATCACCAGCTCCTATTTAAACTTCCACACTCTCGCCGTCCATTATTGTTGGTATATGTTGATTCACGGCGGTCGTTGTTATCGCTCATGCATATCCCGGCAAGTGCCTTCCCACTGGCACTCTCTCACCGGCTGCTCTTTTCTTCCCAAAGCCCACCGCGGATTCCCCCCGATCCTGCCGGTGTTCATTCTATGCTTTTGCTGCTCATCCCACGTTCCGTGCCGCCAAGCGCGGCTTTCGCCTCACGTTCATCGCATAACATTTAACAACAAAACGCATGTGTGCACTAACTAACAGCAGAGATTCACCAGTATACAATACAACACCTGTAGCAGCTGTAAGGTTTGATTTTTCCGCCACTTCCGCGAGTTCTGGCAAAAATGGCAAATTTTTCCCCCCTTGTGCTCGAGATATCAGGGTTCGGCGACATAAAAAATCGACATAACCGATAAAAAATGCTTAGAAAAAGCGAGAATTTGGCGGTTCCACTTCAAAAACGTCGACTTAATAGGGTTGTCGAGGTAACCGAGGGCGAGATAACCGGGTTCCACTGTATATACATAAAAAATCATAAATACAAATAACATTTCTAATTATAAAAAAAAAAAAAAAAAAAGCAAAACGCACTATATGTTTTTTTTTTTTTTTGTTTTGAAATGATCTTTGCATGCAACTTTGTCTTTTTCTTCGGCCTAAATCCCATGAAAGCCCTTTTATTAAAGTTTTAGTTAATACCATGTGATTCTATTGATTTTAGCCCATTTCATTTTCAATGAGAGAAAAAATAACTGAATTAGGCAGACTTTTTATTTAATGTGGTGAAAACGGGCTTTCATATGAATCTTCTCCTCGCCCCGTGCTGTTTTCTTCCCGTTTCTCCATTTTTCATTCTGCAGCTTTTTGTGTGTTCCCTATTCAGAGTGCTCCAGGGTTTGGTGGGTGTGTCAGTAATAATAATAATGGAAGTATTTAACAGTATACCCACAAAATCGCTTAGTGTTGCAGTAGCACATAATGTTTTATAGTATTGTATATTGTGCAATGTGTAGTCATTTTACAATCCCAGATTAATTTGATGTTTTTGTAATTTGTAAATTATTATAGCTTTACAGATTATTTACATCATGCAAAATACTGGTCATTATAGCGCTACTGTTTAGACAGAGATGTTACCAAAGGCAACCCAAGTTCAAGTTTCATGCCAGAAAGGGTAGATTTTAGCTAGCATTTATCAGCTAGTCTTTGATGGCATGCAGTATTTTGTGCTTTCTAACTGTATTTATTATTGTGCATTTTGTTTGGTATGTATGTTTTAATCACTTTAGCTGGCTAGTTTGCTACTGATGACTTTATAAACTATGTTACTTTTGTTTAGGAGGGACAATTTTATGCTGCTCATTCTTGATTAGCCCAAATTAAAAATTGTTGCTTGGCTCTGAAGGTAGAAGGTAGGATCTTCAGGTTCAGAAAGGATGCAGAATACACTAAAATTCACATATTAAGAGACACAATTTGTTTTTAATGATCTTAAAACTTCAGACACCATGTTTATCAAGACATCACATTGATTGTCTACAGGGAGTACATATGTGCTTGTTTTATTGACCTGCTTTTTCCTTTCTTATTGATATTGGCTGATTCAAATTGCAGCAAATCATGATTTTAATTTGAAGGACATAAGTGCTTAGTAAATTGTAAAGGGAAGTTTTTTTTATCTCATCTCACAAATGTGAGTACACCCCTCACATTTGTTGCCAGCTGTTTTAACAATAATGGCTGTATGTTGAGTTATTTTCAGGACTGTACATCTGTACTGCTATACAAGCTGCACATTGACTACTCTTAAATATTTCCTAGTTTTATTTCTGTAATATTGTTCCTTAGAACAGTGGTCCCCAACCCCCGGGCCGTAGACCGGCACCGGTCCGTGGGTCAATTGGTACCGGGCCGCACAGAAAGAATACATAACTTACATTATTTCCATTTTATTTATTATCTGATTATGAACGATGTTTTATTTTGGAAAATTACCGGAATCTCTCTGCCACATCGGTCTATGACTCACTCTTGATGCATGTCATGATGCTTCGGTCACATGTCTTACCTCCATCCGCTGCCTTCTTAAAGGGTCTGCTCCGGCCGGTAACATAAAACATTACTGCTAATTTAAAACCCCCAAACTAGCAAAATGTCCAAAAAAACAACTGAGTTGAACAACAAAGTGGATTCACGTTTTTTATCATTATATTTAGAAAATACCAGTTTTTATGCCAGTTGTATCATTTTATTTTGTTGTATTTATCCACTACACCTTAAAGGCGGGTCTGTGAAAATATTGTCCGACATTAAACCAGTCCGTGAAAATATTGTCCGACATTAATTAACCATTAACCGTGGCGCAAAAAAGGTTGGGGACCACTGCTTTAAAAGATATTCTAAAACGGTTGCTAAAATTTGAGGGGTGTACTCACTTTTGTGGGATGCTGTAATTCATTTAGCTGCTTTTCCAGAATTTAACCTTTTTAGGTGCTGTTACACTTGACATAATGCAATAAAAAACATTAATTAGCCTGATTAAAAATATTTTAGGTGTGGAGAGCTCAGGGTGGAAGAAAGAAGAGATGCTGTAGGCAACAGGTTCACCAAAACAGAATTGGCTTTATTCGTAACCAATAAATGCTTTAATGCAGTAAATGCTTTCGTGTTTTACTCTCACTTTTCAGTGTTTTAAGCCTAAACACACATGCTTAAACACTCTACTCTGCATCTCTCTCTCTCTCTCTCTCTCTCTCTCTCTCTCTCTCTCTCTCTCTCTCTCTCTGTGCTCTTTTTTCTTTCCCTCTTTATCCAATTTACTGTAACAGAGAACGCACATCACTGCAACAGAGAATGCTGATTAGTTAGTTCACCTACAGGTGTGTGATTTGTACCACTCTTTTCCTCTAGCTTTGTCCTTCATTTATAAACTTCAGCTTGGCCATGCACCAATTGCCACATATCCCCACCACTTGACTCAGGCTGGGGAGCCTTCTGGCCTTCAGCGCAGTGGTATCTTTCATGTGATTGAGCCATTGAAGTGGAGCATGCTACGAAAATGGCCATGGCCTATTTTATTGCTAGACAATTCTTTTTATTAGTGCTGTATCAGCTCTCCCCATAGAGAGCTACGGCTAATGCACAGCACCATGCGCTTCTCCCCCTCCAACATCTGGGATAACACAGCCCCTAGCCCCCTCTTCGATGCATCTGTCTGTAAATCAAAAGGGAAAGAGAAGTCAGGGGAATGTAAGAGTGTTAAACATTTGCATTTAAATTTACACTTGCGGCATTTAGCAGACGCCCTTATCCAGAGTGACGTAAAAAAGTGCTTTGAGTCTCTAGCACCGAATAAATCTACACTGGTACGCCAGATTACAAACTTAATATAAATATAACTCTTAAATTCTACAAACTTGAAAAGTGCTAATTTAAGTGTTTCAGGAAGAGGTGAGTCTTCAGTCGTTGCTTGAACATAGTCAGGGACTCCGCTGTACGGACATCTAGGGGAAGTTCATTCCACCACTTCGGTGCCAGAACAGAGAAGAGCCTTAAAGTGTACTTACCCCTCATTTTGAGAGAAGGTGGTACCAGTCGAGCAGTGCTGGAGGATCTCAGACAGCGTGGTGCAGTGCGAGATGTGATGAGGTCACCGAGGTAAAATGGCGCTGGTCCATTTTTGGCCTTGTAGGCAAGCATCACTGTTTTGAATCTGATACATGCAGCTACTGGAAGCCAGTAAAGGGAGCGCAGCAGTGGGGTGGTGTGGGAGAACTTGGGCTGATTGAACACAAGCCGTGCAGCTGTATTTTGGATCATTTGCAGTGGACGAATAGCGTTCAGGGGAAGACCTGCCAGCAGAGAGTTGCAGTAGTCGAGTCGTGAAATGACAAGAGACTAAACAAGCATCTGGGCAGCCTGTGTGGACAGAAATGTTTGAATCCTTCGGAAGTTGTAGAGAAGAAATCGACAAGAACGAGCCACATTATAGACATGTGGGAAGAAGGACAGTTCATTGTCCATAGTTACCCCAAGGTTACGAGCAGTGGCTGAAGGGGAGAGCAGAGAGTCATGAAGTGTTATTTGGAGATCTTGACCTGGAGATTAATCACCTGGGATGACCAGCAGTTCTGTTTTGCTGGAGTTGAATATTAGTTGGTGAGCACTCATCCATGAAGATATGTTTGTCAAGCATGCCGAGATCCGAGCGGAAGCTGTGGTATCTGATGGAGGGAAAGAAAAGATTAGTTGAGTGTCATCTGCATAGCAGTGATAAGAAAACCCATGTAAGGAAATGACTTTTACAATGGAGTGGGTATAGAGGGAGAAAAGGAGGGGACAGTGTACCGAGCCTTGTGGGACACCAGTGGTGAGTCTGCACGGGGCAGATGTGGATCCCTTCCATGTGACCTGGTATGAGCGACCTTTCAGGTAGGAAGCAAACCATTCCCATGCTGTTCCGCGGATACCGAGGCTCTTGACGGTTGACAAAAGTGTCTTGTGGTTGACTGTGTCAAATGCTGCTGAAAGGTCCAGGAAGATAAGTACAGATGACAGCTTGGCTGACCGAGCAGCATGCAGTTTCTCAGAAACAGCCAAAAGGGCCGTCTCTGTGGAATGTGCCGCTTTGAACCCAGACTGGTTCGGATCATGGAGGTTGTTCTGTGGGAGATAGACAGACAGTTGGTTAAAAACAGTGCGTTCCAGAGATTTAGAAAGAAAGGAGAGAAGTGATACCGGTCTGTAGTTGTTGATGTCTGATGGATCCAGAGCAGGTTTCTTCAAATGGAAATGACCCTTGCTTGCTTGAAGGTAGTTGGTACATAGCCAGATGTTAATGACCCGTTGATGATTGTGGAGATGAAGGGCAGGCAAATCTTGTGTGATGGTCTGAAGCATAGTTGAAGGGATTGGATCCAGGGGACAGGTGGTGGGATTGCAAGATTGGATGACTTGCAGTATCTCATCTTCGGTTAAGGTTGAGAAGCTTGACAGAGACGTAGTGGATTGTTGGCTGTGTTGTGTAGTCATTGCTGGGGAGGAAGTGAAGGTCTGGCAGATTGTCTTAATCTTCTCATCATAGAAGGAGGCAAAGTCATTAGCAAACAGGGAGGATGGAGCAGGTGCAGCAGGGGGTTGAGTAGTGAAGGGAAGATGTTGTGAAGCTTATGAGGCTCTTGTGCAGAGACCTCAAGCTTTTTCTTGTAGAAGGCAGTTTTGGCAAAAGTCACCTTCAAAGAAAATTTGGTCAGGAGTGCGCGGTAAGATGCAATGTCTACATCGAGTTGTGATTTTTTTTCCCACTTCCTTTCTGCAGATCTAAGCTCTTGTTGATTGCTGCGCAAAACCTCTGACAGCCACGGTGTGGGACAAGAAGTCTTCTTGGGTTTTGTAGTCAAGGGGAAAAGGAGGTCCATGGTTGAGGAAAGAAATGAGAGGAAGTAGTCAGTAGCAACCTCCAAGGGTTGAGAGGAAAAGGAGTCAGGGTCAGGAAGAGATGAAAGAGTAAAGGAAGCTACAGAGGAGAGAGAGAGATAGATTGAAGGTTAGGATGGATAAGAGAGACATGCAAATAATTTTTAGGTTGAATAGGAAGAGTGATTGAAAAGGAAACCAGGTGATGTTTAGAGATTGGAAGTGGAGTGGCAGTCATGTCTGTAGTTGGAGTAGGGCGGGTGAAAACCAGGTCCAGGACATGTCCTCCTTTGTGTGTTGAAGGGCAGCTGTTAAATGTCAAGGAGAAGGTATTCAGAAAAGGCAAGAGGCAAGATGACTGAAGTTTGTCGGATGGGAGGATGAACTCACCAAGAACTGTCAGAGGGGTGCTGTCAGAGGGGAAAGTACTAAGGAGTGTGTCCATCTCTTGTAGAAAGTCTCCAAGGGGACCAGGAGGGCGGTAGATGACAATGATGAAAAGGTTGATTGGAGAGGTAACTGAAAACTGCATGGAATTCAAAAGAAGACATGGTTAGATGAGACAAAGGGAGAGGTGTAAAACACCATCTCTGTGATAAAAGTAGACCTGTACCACCACCTCTACTGGTTTCTCTTGGTGAGTGAGAAAAAGCATAGGCAGAAGACAGAGCAGCTGCTGTAGCAGTGTTCTGTGGGGATATCCAGGTCTCAATTAGTGCCAATAAGTCGAAGGTGTAGTGGGAAGCCAAGCCTGTGAGAAAGTCAGCTTTCCTTACAGCAGACTGGCAATTCAAGAGCCCACCTACCAACACTGAATGAGATTGAGACAACAGGGGAGGGTAGATGAGGTTACTGGCAATGGAACATCTGTTCTGTGGATGAGAACGTATGTGTCTGTAAGAGATGACTACAGAGATGGGTTTGAGGCATATGACTGATCTCCCAATTTGAGATCAATGTATTTTAAAAAGAAAAAGTACAAATAGGAAATTCTAAATAAACACTAAGCATTACTGGCTTTAGGGGGCTGCCTACAACCACTACATAGTCTGTATCGGAGCACCTTCAATATAAGTGAGTAAGCCCTGCCCACAATTCACACCTCAAGTGAGACTGAAACTACCCTTGATTATTCACCTGACCAAACTAATAAGCACAGACCAACACTCTAGAATCAAGTTAAGTAAAGTTAAGTAGATATACAAAGTTAGAATCCTACCTTACCAAAAGAGAGTAGATTCAAGATCGAGCTAAAGCAAGTTTGTGAGGCCGGAGGATTTGGTGATATATTGAATTGAATTTTGTCCCACTTTTCACAGATGACGTCTAACAGTTTGTGCATCTTACGGCTGTGCAATAATAAAACATTTTAGAGTATAGCTTATGGTTTCAGAACAGGACTAGTTAACAATTCACAATCTAGAGCCAAGGCCAAGGAGCAGACAGACAAACAGACAAAACTGACCATCTGCTAGCTGCATTGAGTCATACAGTGTTTAAAGAAACGTGGATTAAACCCAACTAATATATAGATTTAAATAAAGCTAGTTCTCCAGGGTATATTTATATACACCAGCCCTGTCTAATTGGCAGTGGGGGAGGTGTCACAGATATTTATAATAATAATCTGTGTTACACAAAAATTAAACCTATGTATTCTGCTAAAAAAAATTATAGTCTGTCAATTCCACAAATTATGATTTATAGATGCCCAGGGCCCTATTCTGATTTTCTTGTAGTATTTGCGGATTTTATCCTTAACCTAAAATAAAAAAAATATATTTTAGAGAAGGGCTACCAGGTCCAAAACTCCTGGAAGCAGCGCAACGGGGAAAGGCGTACAGGCATGCCCTTGAAGGTGTAAGGGAGAACAGTGTGGGACAGTGTGAACGCGAACAAGTCTACCTGTCTACTCCCAGATCTGCTCTCCCACCTGAGGGTGAAGCCGCCATTCCCCTGGTCTCAGCCCTTGTCTTGAAAGAGCGTCGGCTCCTTCATTTAAATAGCCCAGGATGTATGCTCAAGGAGCGCATACAGGAGGCCCACAGGAGGATTTGGCATGCCAGCTTGTACAGGAGGCACATGCGCAGACCCCCCTGGTGGTTGAAATAGTCCTTAGATCTGATTTGAGACACGACTTAAGATATACCTTTATTCGTCCCGCAGTGGGGAAATTTCTCTGTTACAGCAGCAGACTTGCTTGAGGGTCAGCATCTTTAACCTGAGCCTCATTAGTGAACGGTTCAGCTGACGTAAATCTAGACTAGGATGCAACCCTTACTTTTTGGGAACTATGAAGTACCGCTGTAGAAACTAACCCGGACTCTTTGTCTGATGGAGGCACCACCTTGATGGCCTCATTCCTCAGAGGATTTACCTCTTGTTCCAGAGCCTGCTTGTCAAACCGGGGCGGATGAGACCCGAACTGAATCTTAAAACCTCTGCCTACAGTACGCAGGACCCACGAGACACGTCTGGCAGAGCTGTCAGGTAGTCAAAAAGTAACAGTCCTGAGATCTGTCATCTCAGGGGGCTTTGGCTCAGAGCATTGCAGTCCTAGCATTCCTAGTAGGGGCAGTGCGAGTTGTGACACTCTGCTTTGGAACCGCCCGGTCACGGGAAGTGCTGGGTTGTTCTAGGAGCTGCGCCCGCCAAGCAGCCCCATGAGAGCGACGTGGGAGGAACCGCTGAAATGTTGCCAACTGCTTCTTGTCCTCCTGAAACCTTTTGACGACCATATTTACGGTATATATATGTAACCAAACAGGCCAGTCAGCACTAGAGGGCCGTTGAGCAGCACTGCCCTATCCCTGTCAGAAAGATTCGATAGGGTGAGCCATAGGTGCCTATTAGTGGAGACTCGGGCAGCCATAGACCGACCAACGGCCGCTGCACAGCGGAGCTACTAAACTTCCTGGCCGCCCAAAATGCCCCCCACATCTAGCTCTCGCAGCAGGTTAGCCTGATATGCACGTAACACCGCCATTGTGTGCCGACGTGTTACAAAGGGGCTTGGTGGGCAGTGTGGGGGTCTTAAGGGACGATGCGACACCCGGGGAGAGATAGCTAGCCATTGCTCTTTAACTCGGGGCACCGAACCGTAACCACACTCTTTCAGTCCTATTATGTTGGAGTACAACGACTGAAGAGGCGGGCCTAATACTGCTGAGTCCAGGACCTGGACACCATGGTGCGCAAGTCTGGAAAAAATGGCAGCCCCCAAAATAGAGGTTGTGATGTAGGTCACAGAAAACGCTCGTCAATCTTACTGGACGGGGCAGCTTTCTGCAAATCGGCTGGCCAATCCAAAACTAGTTTGGCTATGGCACGGGTCACAACCTCCATAAGCTCCTTAATCTCTGGTTTGCAGAGCGCAGCTCCCCTTATCAGAGTAAAAGAGGCGGAGCTGAATGTTCTCATCGCAAGGGTAGGAAACCGCCAAAAAGGCGTGCTTTACCGAAGCTTGTGAATGAGTGCCGGACAGAGCAGGTGAGGCAGCAGAAAGGGACAAGCCTGTCTCAAAACCCTCTGCAAGGTCCCTCCTCAAAGAGTGCCCACCGGGAGTAGAGCATTTGCAAAGACATGTGAGCGCAATATGCACAGTTGGCTCCCTCAAAAACTGACTTAGCATGCACTGCTCCCAGGCAAGCCCCACACAGGCTGTGTGTATCCCCTCCATAATATAGCGCAAGGAGGAACATACAGCCGGAAGGTGTGTTCAGTTTTCTTGGTTGCCTACATGTTATATATTTATATAACGAGGAAGCATTCCCAAAGCGTTTTTGACGCAGCTTGAGTTCCTGAAAGAAGGAGGCAGAAGAAGAGCCTTAGAGAGGAGACCCAGAACCCAATAGTCACTCTGACTAGGCTTCCAGAAGGACAACAATCACTGCAGCCCTCCAACAATCTGGGCTTTGTGGCTAGATAGAAGCCTGTCTTCAGTGCAAATCATATAAAAGCCAGGTTGGAGTTTTTGAGTAAAAGAATGAAAGAATTAAATATAATAGATAACAATCATAGATAGCATTAGCTACAAAATAATGTCTTAGAACAGAGAGAATACCTTCATGTTTAATAATGGTCCAAAGTATTGTAAAATATGTATAGAGATAAAATGTGTTTCATGATAAATTATATTTATTTGATATTCCTTATTTTAGAATAACAGTTGACTAAAGTTATAGCTTCATTACTATAGTGTCTTGAAATGAGATTTAAAAATGAAGGGTGGGGAAGCTAGAGAATAGTTTTCTTATAATGCTATAATACTTGCGACGTCTGGTTGCTTAAATATGTTTGTTCAAATGGTCTCAGGCTTACCTTTTTTATTATTTGTGTTGGTAGACCATGCACTACACATTTTTTCATGTTTACTTTTTCAAAATTTTTTGCCATTTTTGTTTTATGACAGAATTAGTTATCTGTAAAAGGCAATTTTGAATGAACCCTAAATCAGTTAGACACATGCAAATGCCTGGAAAAATCATTAGCACACACTGTGGTGGAAGTATACGAAAACATGAATTGTGCTTTACTGTTGGAATAGAGTATATAAAGAAATGTTGAGGTAAGAAATAGAAGTTAGTAATGATTGTATGTTTGTCCAAATTACTCATATAGGACAAGAATGAAAGTTTAGATATGCCTGGAAGAATCATTAGCACACACTGTGGTGGAAGTATACGAAAACATGAATTGTGCTTTACTGTTGGAATAGAGTATATAAAGAAATGTTGAGGTGAGAAATAGAAGTTAGTAATGATTGTATGTTTGTCCAAATTACTCATTTTAGGACAAGAATGAAAGTTTAGATAATGATAAACTGATTGCTCACATTTCTCAGAAGCTGCTTTAGGAGGAGGCCCTAAATCCACTCTGCGCCATCTCACAATTTCTTCCTCAACCCACACACACCCAGAGACAAACACAGTCAAACACTTTAGCATCTTTAAATTTATAAATTTGTTTAGACAAAGTAAATTTTTATCCCAATAAATTATCTAGTTTGTTGCATATAAACAAAAGGAACATGCATGTGTCACTCAAAAACAAAAAAACAAGTTTTGACAGGCACTATCATTTCAGAAAGTCTCAAGCTATAGCAATCTTCAATCTGAGAAATAGTACTGAGGGAGAATTAGAATCATTGTACAAACATTTATCATGGCTTGAATAAGTACCAAATATCTGAACCACCATACTTTGAATGTGAGGCTGTTTCTCAGAAGCCAATTTGTGCACTAACATAAAACTTGCTAGTCATCTTCAGAATTAGAACCTCAATTTAAGGTTTGAGGCTATGCAACAAACCTGATCGTAATGTTACAATAACGTCAAATTTTACCAGATTTAGTTTAGATTTTCCTGAAACGCTTAATAGAGAACTGTTTTATCTAGAACTAGATCTGAATCATGATCTACAGTGGTGTGAAAAAGTGTTTGCCCACGTCCTGATTTCTTATTTTTTGTTTCTTACACTTTGTTTTAGATCATCAAACTAATTTAAATATTACTAAAAAAGATAACACAAGTGAACACAACATGCAGTTTTTAAATGAAGGTTTTTTTTATTATTGAGGGAAAACAAAATCCAAAACTACATGGCCCTGTGTGAAAAAGTGTTTGCCGCTATGTTAAAACTGTGGTTTATCACACCCGAGTTCAATTTCTCTAGCCACACCCAGGCCTGATTACTGCCTTACCTGTTCGCAATCAAGAAATATCTTTAATAGGACCTGCCTGACAAAGTGAAGTAGACTAAAAGATCCTCAAAAGCTTGACGTTATGCCGAGATCCAAAGAAATTAAGAAACAAATGAGAAAGAAAGTAATTGATATCTATCAGTCTGGAAACGGTTATAAAGCCATTTCTAAAGCTTTAGGACTCCAGTGAACCACAGTGAGAGCTATTATTCACAAATGGCGATAACATAAAACAGTGAAGAACCTTCCCAGGATTGGCCGGCCGACCAAATCCCCAAGAGCACAGCAATAGTTTAAAGTCAGTGTTCATGACTCCACCATAAAAAAGAGACTGGGCAAAAATGGTCTGCATGGCAGAGTATCAAGACAAAAACCGCTGCTGAGCAAAAAGAACATAAAGGCTTGTCTCAAACGCTTGCCTGAAAACATCTTGATGATCCCCAAGACTTTTGGGAAAATACTCTGTGGACTGACAAGACATAAGTTGAACTTTTTGGAAGGTGTGTGTCCCATTATGCCTGGCGTAAAAGTAACACCGCATTTCAGAAAAGAACATCATACCAACAGAAACATATGGTGGTGGTAGTATGATCTCTGGGGCTGTTTTGCTGCTTTAGGACCTGGAAGACTTGCTGTGATAAATGGAACTATGAATTCTGCTGTTTACCAAAAAATCCTGAAGGAGAATGTCCAGCCATCTGTTCGTGACTTTAAGCTGAAGCAAACTTGGGATACAAACTTCCACCTCTGAATGGCTGAAGAAAAACAAAATGAAGACTTTGGAGTAAGACCTTTGGAGCAACAACTGCAATCAATGCTTGATTGCAGTTGTTGCTGCTAAGGGTGGCCAAACCAGTTATTAGGTTTAGGGGGCAAACACTTTTTCCACATGGGGCCATGTAGTTTTGGATTTTGTTTTCCCTCAATAATAAAAACCTTCATTTCAAAACTGCATGTTGTGTTTACTTGTGTTATCTTTTACTAATATTTAAATTAGTTTGATAATCTGAAACTTTAAAGTGTGACAAACATGCCAAAAAATAAGAAATCAGGAAGGGGGCTAACACTTTCACACCACTGTATACAGTCAGAGAATTTGACCACATACACATCATGAATTAAATTACTAATCACTGTTCAGTTAATTTTTTTTTAATTATGTTTTTGCTTTTCTGGAATTACCTAAACAACAGATGTAGTGCATTCATGAATCAGTTGCACACCGAGCCTGGGTGCTTGGGTGAAGCATGAAAATGCTGCTTACAACGTTATTATGCACATAACATTGTGACCACCTGCCTGGGCAAGCCATCGCTCCCCATGTTCAGCCATTGCTCACCACATGCCAGAAATGACCCTGTTGCCGGTCTACCACTGTTCCTTCCTTGGTCCACTTTAGATAGATACCGACCACTGCAGCCCGGAAACAGCCTAGAAAAGCTGCGGTTTTGGAGTTGCTCTGACCCAGTTGTCAAGCAATCACAATTTGGACCTTTTTCAAATTTCCTCAAATTCTTATGCTTGCCCATCATTTCTGCCCATTTTTCCACACATCAACATAGAGGACAAAATCTTTACTTGCTGCCTAATATATCCCACCCCCTAAAAAGTGCCATGATGAAGAGATAATCAGGTCTATTCAATCACTGGCCATATTGCTATAAGTTCACAATGTTATGCCTGGTCGGGGTATAAATTAATGTGTGGTTTGTACAATCATCTATGAACTAAAATAACCTCAGGTGACAAAATTAGCAGTAAAAATACAATTATCAGCCAGCCAGGTACTAATGAATTGCAAAAGATTAGTTAGTCAAGAAGTGTGACTAGATCCAAAATCTTTTAAGGTTTATTTTATTGCTGCTAAAGGTGGCTGTACATTCTATTGAAACAAAAGGTTTGTAATATATCATGTAATATGTAATGTGGTGTTGTTAATCCGAGGTTGTAGTTACCTAATCCTAAAACCTGATGAGGACCAGATGATTTTTATGTCCTGATATGTAAAAACCTACAATTCAATAAGGGTATACTTTCATTTCAGAGTTACTCTGTCAGTAATCAGCTACTGCCTTGCATTGTTGTAGTAGCATTTAAAAATTGCTTATTTTTCCCAAGGCTCTCTATGAATTTTATGATTAAATGTATTATTTGTGTATCATTGGAAGGAAAGACCTGACTCTCCCGTCTACACTAACCTGGATGATTCAAAGATCTCTCAGTCATCTTTGCCGTCACTGCCATCATCCTACCCACTTACTACACATGCTGACTGGGAGACTTACAAAGATGCAAATGGTAGGCACTTCTACTACAACCGCACCACGCATGAGCGTTCATGGAAACCCCCACGATTACGAGACAGCCATTTGAAGAGGGAGGAGAAACATATCACAGCCACTACAGAGACTGAGGTACTGTCTGAACAAACACACCATTAGCCATGATATATTTTTGTCTTACCCCTGAGACCAGTTGTATGAATTTTGGGAGAGGAACCTTGTCCCATTTGTGTCCGATACAGGATTTGTCCTACAGTCTTGGATCTTTTTTGTCTTTGACAACGTTTTGTCATAAAAGGTTAGACTGCAGGCAGGCCAGCTCAGCACTCAAACTTTTCTACTATGAAGCAATGCTGTTGTAATAGATGCAGTGTGCAATTGGGCACTGTCTTGCTGAAATATGTATATGCAGCCTTCCCTGTAAAAGACGTTTGTGTTCACATAGTGATTTCTAGATGTTTCTAAACCCATGCAGTGATTTTCATTACAGACACTTGCCTTTTTTTATGGAGTGCCACCTGAAGGCCAGAGATTGTGCAGAGATTTCTCCAGATTCTGAGGAATCTTATGATTATATGTACTGTACATACATATTATTTGCAAATTATGGTGGAAAATAAGTATTTGGTCAATAACAAAATTTCATCTCAATACTTTGTTATATACCCTTTGTTGGCAATGACAGAGATCAAATGTTTTCTGTAAGTCTCCACAAGGCTTTTACACACTGTTGCTGGTAGATTGGCCCATTCCTCCATGCAGATCTCCTCTAGAGCAGTGATGTTTTGGGGTTGTCACTGGGCAACATGGATTTTCAACTCCCTTCAAAGATTTTCTATGGGGTTGAGATCTGGAGACTGGCTAGGCCACTCCAGGACCTTGAAATGCTTCTTACAAAGCCACTCCTTCGTTGCCCGGGCTGTGTGTTTGGGATCATTGTCATGCTGAAAGACCCAGCCACGTTTCATCTTTAATGCCCTTGCTAATGGAAGGAGGTTTTCACTCAAAATCTCACGATACATGGCCCCATTCATACTTTCCTTTACACAGATCAGTCCTCCTATTCCCTTTGCAGAAGAACAGCCCCAAAGCATGATGATTCCACCCCATGCTTCACAGTAGGTATGGTGTTTTTTGGATGCAACTCAGCATTCTTTCTCCTCCAAACACGACAAGTTGAGTTTTTACCAAGAAGTTCTATTTTGGTTTCATCTGACCATATGACATTCTCGCAATCCTCTTCTGGATCATCCAAATGCTCTCTAGCAAACTTCAGACGGGGCCCAGACATGTACTGGCTTAAGCAGGGGGACACATCTGGCACTGCAGGATTTGAGTCCCTGGCGGCGTAGCGTGTTACTGATGGTAGCCTTTGCTACTGTGGTCCCAGCTCTCTGCAGGTCATTCACTAGGTCTCCCCCATGTGGTTCTGAGATTTTTATTCACCAGTTCCCTGGTGGTCTAGTGGTTAGGATGCGGTGCTCTCACCGCTGTGGCCTGGGTTCGATCCCCAGTCAGGAAACCAACCCCAGCCATTAGGGTTGCACAAGCCTTAGTGCCGGTCCCAAGCCCGCATAAATGGGGAGGGTTGCGTTAGGAAGGGCATCCAGCGTAAAAACATGTGCCAAATCAAACATGCGGATGGTGACCCCTAACGGAAGAAGCCGAAAGAAAGTTCTTGTGATCATTTTGATCCCACAGGGTTAGATCTTGCGTGGAGCCTCAGATTAAGGGAGATTCAGTGGTCTTGTATGTCTTCCATTTTTTAATAATTGCTCCCACATTTAATTTCTTTACACCAAGCTGCTTACCTATTGCCGATTCAGTCTTCCCAGCCTGGTGCAGGTCTACAATTTAGTTTCTGGTGCCCTTTGACAGCTCTTCGGTCTTGGCCATAGTGGAGTTTGAACTGTTTGAGGTTGTGGACAGGTGTCTTTTATACTGATAATGAGTTCAAACAGGTGCCATTAATACAGGTAACAAGTGGAGGAAAGTTACATGTCTGTGAGAGCCAGAAATCTTGCTTTTTTGTAGGTGACCAAATACTTATTTTCCACCATAATTTGCAAATAAATTCTTTAAAAATCAGACAATGTGATTTTCGTGATTTTTTTTTCTCATTTTGTCTCTCATAATTAAAGTGTATCTATGATGAAAATTACAGGCCTCTCTCATCTTTTTAACTGGGAGAACTTGCACAATTGGTGGCTGACTAAATACTTTTTTGCCCCACTGTACATAATATATTTAAAGTCTTTGCAATTTTATGATGCAGAATATTATTTTGAAATTGTTCCATAATTTGTAGACACACTTATTTGCAGATTTGTGAACCTCTGCCCATCATTATTTCTGAGAAACTTTGCCTCTCTTAAAATATTCTTTTTATAACAAATAATGTTACTGATTTGTTGCCAATTAACCTAATAAGTTGCAAATGATCCTTCAGCCATTTTTTAAACTAACATTTACTTTTCCAGCTTTATGTTGCCAATTCCAACTTTTGAGACTTCTTGTGGCCATCAAATAAAAAAAAATTAATTATTTAAAATAATTATCCAGTGGAGGGGGAGTGGTGGCTCCAGCGGTTAAGGCGCTGGGTTGTCGATCGGAAGGTCTGGGGTTCAAGTCCCGGTATCGCCAAGCTGCCACTCTTGGGCCCTTGAGCAAGGCCCTTAACCCTCTATGCTCCGGGGGTCCCTTACGAGAGAAATATCAAGGTCCGTGACGTCGGAGTGACGTGGGGCCGCCTTCCCGTGGGCTCACCACCTGCAGGGGGGACCGTAAGGGAGGGTGCTGTGAGGATTGGGCAGCAGTCAAAGGCGGGGGCCTGCTTAGACTGCTGCCCCGCGACCCGAATTACGGATAAGCGGGAGAAAATGAATGAAAGGATGAATGAATTATCCAGTGGAGAGAAATATTAATTATACCAAGACATTTTAAACATTGCTATGCTACCAACTTTGTAGGAACAGTTTGGGGAAGACTCTATTCTATCACAGTTTGACTGTGCCCCAGTGCAATAAAAAGTGCAGGAGGTTTTTTGGTATGGAAGAACTTGCCTGGCCTGCGCAGAGCCCTCACCTCGACTCCATTGAACACCTTTTGGATGAACTGGAATGGAGATTGTAAATCATGCTTTATCACCTAACATCAATTCCTTTTCAGAAGAGTGGATATTAATCTCTAGGTATTTATAATGCAATCTCTTTACAGTCCCTGTTGGTGTAATGGTCAGGTGGGCAACTTTAATTATTATTATTAAAAGTTTCCACATGAGCACAAAGTGCAGACTTTCATCTTTAATTTAAATGTATTTACTTACAGATGTAAGGTGTCTGAACATCTGTTTCATGCCCATGTGTTTTATTCCTTCATTTTATCACTTACAGTAACAAAGGTTTGCCTTTGGGAGTTTGTGGTGGTCATTTTTCCATATCAACTCAAAATGTCAAAAAAATATGTGTCAAAGTGAACAATCAAGTGAAAAAACGCCAATGCATACACGCATGTTTTATAATAGCCAAGGCAATAACCTGACCTGAATTCAGCCACAAAATACCACAAGCAGGAACCAAAGACAGTTGCAATAAAGCCTGACAAAGCATCACTTGTAACGGAACCCAAAGCCGTGCGATATTTATAGGTTACCAAAATAGTAAGAAAAAACTGCAATTAACCATTTAGGACTTTAGACAATATTTTTTTTGTAGTCCTTTAGCTTTTACAGAGTTAAAAATAATTACAAAAACTGACAAATATATAAAGATAATAATTATTCTTAAATACGTTATGAATATGTGGATTCAAATCTTTTTTTAGTCATTGACTGTCTGTAACCACTAACAACAAAAATTTCATGGACATAAACAAATTCAATGTGAAAACTGAGTTTTCACTCTTAAGATTGAGAGTTTGCCAGTAATTTACTTTAGCCACCTTTATTTGCTGGTGGTTTGTGGGACTTTTTGACCTTCTAACAGTTTATCTTCATGATCTGAAAAGCATGCTAAGGTTGAGGTGACTCTGAGGTGAGCAATTTAAGAAAATGTATCTGCTTTAAGAAGCTATTTTTTCATGCTTTTATTGTTAGTCATATAACCAATAAACAACTGGAACTTAGTTCCACTGGCAGCCATAAATGCAACACCATAGCACTGTCTCAGTGTTTTACAGTTGCTACTTTTAACATTTGGTTGCATTATATTTTTTTTATATTTTTGTTAAATCTTTTGAATTACAGCTGACACTTGAATCAAACCTTGATTGCTTTACTTCAGTTTGGCTGAGCTTGTGCTCGTGATGGCCTCAGTTTTCTGTTGTTAACCGACAGGAGTAGAACAGGTGTTAGGTGCTAGATTTTGCCTCACATTAATTTAATATTAAATATTCTTCACTTAGTGTGACAGAAAGTAAGTTCACAGTAGGAGACTTCAAAACACTTGTGTATATCACTCCAAATGAATGGCTATTGACTCCCTTTTTATTTAAGAGACAGTACAATTTTTTTTTAAGGAATACCTTGTTTGGTAGGTCTTAATAAAGACTACATATCTCTAGTTCCCCAATCGGGAACTTCGAGCTGCGGCGAAACGCTTTGGGAAAGCCCCTGCGTTGTCTACGCTCTGAACCATGTGTGAAATCTGGCCAATAGGCAAGACGTGACGTCATAGACAGGCGATGTCACGTAAACCAGGAAGCTACAAGATGGCTGTGCGGTGGTAGCAACATTAGGTTCTGCTCGTTCAGGTAAGCACTTTGTGTGTGTTGTCTGTGCAGTCATGAGCTTACTTGCAGGCGGAATTCCCCCGATGTGTTGTTTTGCTTAGCTTAGGAGCATGCTTAGTCGGCTTTTGAGGGAATCGGCTGTTGGCATTTTAGCTGTGTGGCTATGCGCTCCCGGCTCGTGTAACGCGGTGCTCCGTATTTCTTCCCCCGAGGTGGGAGAAATTTCAAGGAGAGCGCTTTCCCTTGCGGCTCTGTCCCGCTTTGCCGAGGCTAGCGGCGCCGGCGGTTGTGTGGCTCACAGGCCGATTTGGCTACTGCTACACAACCGGCCAAGCTAGATGGTCGACTGGCGACTGTTCACATCATGGTGTAAGCACCGTGACTTGGACCCAGTTAACTGGTCCTGCAGGGCAGTCGCTGGGTAGGCACCCTCTGGTGACACGTTTCCTCCGCGGCACCCGGAGGCTGAGGCCCGTCCCGGGCCTCAGCCTCCGGGTGCCGCGGAGGAAACGGAGTCACCAGAGGGTGCGACCCAGAGTGCCTGTCTAGGACTTGGCAGTTGTGTTGGCGGCTCTATCTGAGCCCCCCTTTAAGCCCTTGGCCGAGTTGGCCCTTAGGTTCCTGTCGGTTAAGACCGCCTTCCTTTTGGCGATTTCCTCCTTGAAGAGGATCGGGGAGCTACAGGCTCTGTCCGTAGCCCTGTCCCACCTGGAATTTGCCCCTGGCATGGCCAGAGTGTTTCTATACATGAAACCTGGGTATGTACCTAAAGGTGCCTACGGCTCCCACACGACGTGTCGTGTTACAGGCATTCTGCCCTCCTCCGTTTATAGCCCCCGGCCAGGAGATACAGAACTGACTGTGTCAAGTGCGAGCACTGGACGCTTGCCTCCACAGGACGAGTCCATGGTGGGAGTCGGAGCAGTTGTTCGTCTGCTGTGGCCCTAATAGGAAAGGTTTCCTAGCCGATGGGCAGACTTAACGTTTGTACTACGTTTGCAGGTGGGTAGTGGATGCCATCCTTTCAGCTACAAGTACTGGTCTCCTCGCTCTGTTGTGTGGCGTGATTGGACACTCATCCCAAAGCGTTTCATAGCAGCTCGAAGTTCCCGAATAGGGAATGTCTTCAGGTTATGTATGTTACCCTAGTTCCCAGAGGGAACGAGACGCTGCATCTCCGTGCCACACTCCCTGCATCCCTGCGGTGCTTACCTTCTCTCTTTGCAGAAGCTAATGTCACTACCACCGCACAGCCATCTTGTAGCTTCCTGGTTTACGCGACGTCACCTGTCTATAACGTCCAACTTGCCTATTGGCCAGATTTCACACGTGGTTCAGCGCGTGGACAACGCAAGGGCGTTCCCATAGCGTTTTGAAGCAGCTCGAAGTTCCCGAATGGGGAACTAGGGTTATATACGTACCCTAGAGACGATATTGCAGCAGTGCATCATTGATAATCTATATAAAATCTGTTTTCATTTTAAAAAATCACAAATTGGTCAATTACGTAGAAGCATGTTTATATATGTTTCTTTTTGAAAATATACTTTGTATTTTTGAGATGGGAAAAGTCTTTCAGAAAGATGAAAGTGGGATTGATAGGTGATTTTGTAAGATATAAATTGTCTGCAGCTGAAATTACAATGTAGTGTTCTTTTGATAATAATTCTAAATGTACAAAGTGCATAAAACCTGTAATGATTCCAACATGTGTGAACTGAAATGTATGTGTGACAATTAAAGGTTTCTTCACATTGTATACCAGTCACTTGCAAGTAGCCGTGCATATTACTAGCATATATGTATATGCATATGTTTGTGTTCGAGGGTGAGTCCTTTATTTAGACATCAAGGGTTTTTTTTTTGTGAATCTGCCAATAGATTTTTCATATTTCATATAATTAATTGATTGACATGCACCTGTATCTACAATATGTGTTTTAATGTTAATACTGATTTAGTTCAATCTGTCTCCTGGTGCAGGAGAGTGGAAATATGGCCAAAACATGCAGTTTGAACCGAAGACAGCCAGGTCCTATAGTGACAAAATGGAGGCACAGTACATATGTGTTGGAGACTAACATTAAGGTACATCAACATGTATTCATTATTTAAAAGCACTTGGAACACTTAAGTGAATATTTGACAGACACAGCCGATTCACAGAACGCACAGACTCCATATGGGAGTAAACTAAGTAAGATGCGAACAACGCACCATTTTTTAAGTAATTTGAAATTGATTTTTATATTTTTTATTTATATACAATGCATTCAAAAAGTTCACCTGCAGTGGTTGCGTAGAGTAGGTAGAGGGGCAAGTTTTTAAAGCTGGCAATAAATACACAGATGAAGTGCGTGAAAAATTTCAAGCAACTTTTCCGGGGACAAGAAAACCACATCGAGGTACTGTTTGAGATGAATAAATAAATACATAAGGGAAATAATGAGTTTCATTAATCAAATATTTTTCCATAACCTACTCTATGTGGCCACTGCTGAAGGACTTTTTGAATGCACTGTATGTGTATTTTGATGTAATATGGCTATTAAATGCACTAAATGGGTTTAGTTTTTACAGATATTCTTGTATGCAATTTCAGCAATAAAAATGTACATTTTCCTAAAAAGGAAACAAACTACTTGTTTATAATAAGAGACCTGTCTTATTGTCACTCTTTTATTTAGTATTACTCTTTAATAAGAAAAAGTATATCGTATCCAATTACTCGATTAATCAATGGAATCATTATTAGAATACTCGATTACTAAAATAATCTATAGCAGTAGCCCTAAAATACTAACATAGCAACGAAAGTGGTAGTGCAGGTGATCATATGGTGACTGCACATTAAAAGGATAATAATAATTAATAAAATGAAGAGGAATGTTAAATAAAAAAAATAATAATAATAAAATAAAAAGACAGCTTGAACATCTAATAGCAGTGGTTATGAAGGGCCTTCTGTACCACTTTACTGTGCTATTATTTTGCTTTAGGTCCATCTCAAGTCTCAATCAATCAGTACTAAATACATAGTATCCTATCAAAAGCACTGGAAAGTGGAAAGTACATGTCTTTCACATACTGCCAAATTTGTCCAAGTGGGAATGTGCCCTCTGTAAAGATTATAGTATTATCTATATTGACTTGATGTTTATATGACAACTGCAGGTAGTCAACTTATGGGCTAATGAGTTATGTGTTTGGCACATTTTCTTTGCAACTGGAAGTAGACATTTTTTTTTAATTGGGAGTTATTTACAGAATCTGTGCAGGCCTTCCACCCCATGGTTTAATGCCATCTCCTCAGATGAAGTCTTTTATCGGCTCCCTTTTCAGCTGTTCTATAGTGCCCATCAGGGAAAATATTTGTTCAGCATATGTATGAATGTAGTTCATGTAGTTATGTCTATGCTGGGTTTTAGGAGGGACCAGGAAGCAGGGGCTAGAAAACAGAAGTGAAGTAGGAGAAGGAGAAGTGTACTGTACTCTCTTCTAATTATATGGATTATGTTTTCTGGGCATACCTTGGGTCTGTTGATACCAATCAATAGTTTCTCAAATGCCACAACTTATTTGAGTATTGTTGCTTATGTGAATCCCTTAATTGTCACAGCTGGCATATCTAATGCCAACTTGCAGCTTGATAATGCACCATGTCACAAAGCTCATTTAAAGTAATTTTTAACTAGTTACATGAACATGACCTGAGTACAGTGTTCATTGGCTTTCCTGGTTACATGACTTAAATACAATAGAACAGCTTTGGGATGTAGTGGAATGTAGAAGTACATTAGACATGTAGATGGATTCGTGCTGAAAAATCTGCATAAATTGCAAGATGCAATAAGCATTGAACAAAATCTGAAAGAAATTATCCCGAACTCGTGTGGAATTCGTGTTACAAAGAATTAAGGCAGCTTTGAGATCAAAGAGAGGCCCTGCTCAATACTACTATAGTATTTTTGTTAAGGTGCCCAGTGTTAGAACGTTTACTGAGTGAACAATAAATGTATACCATGTATCCAAAAACACTTGCCAACAAAAATGAAAATATGATTGGCTCATGCAGCAGCATTTGATTTAAAAAACAACAAATCCTGTTACATTTTGCCAGTGGGGGGGCCATGCATTTGGTACCTTCAGTGGGGACTTACCCGACTGAAGTCACCTCTTAATACCACCACTATCACGTTGCAATTATAGAAACCAGCAATACCATACAAAAATGCAGTATAACAATTATACATTATAAAGAGGGAGGCATTTCACATATGGCGGGTGAACACCACTTTACTAAAGCAAGAAACCCAATTAAGACAACTCCAAACCTCTACACTACAACCGCAACTCTGCCACCTATATCATCTGGAGCAGTTCAGAATCAATATTTGTCTAATAACATGACAAAAATGTAAATAAAATACAACCTACCCACCAGAGATGCAGACTCATAATTTGCACTGCTTCTCAGAGGCTGTAAGCCAGTGGTACCGCTCGTATTTACTGGTCTGGAAGTGGCGAAGAAACCTTTCCCGGGCTGAGACAAGCTAGCTAGCTTCGGGGTTGGCCGACCTCTTCTCAAGATGTCTAGCTTTTCTGGAAAAATTATTTTTAAGTATGTCCAAGACCAACTCAGTATTCATGTGTGCAGCAGAAATGTTTTGCCAGTCGAACTTGGTTGTAACAGTTTCCCTCTGAATTTAGGCCAGCAGAGAAGACTTTGCTGGCCCTGACCGCTCGCCACTGCATTTAGCCATATATTAAATGCTAGTGGTCATAGTTTGTAAAACAACCCGGACACATACTTCATAACTGTACTTAAATAGATTTTTTCTGATATCAGTACTATATATCAGGCAACTTTTTACTTTCACTCATTAAATTTTTTACACATATCTGTACTTTCTATTTCTTACTTTTTCAAACCAGGCTCGTTACATTTAGTTGCCGTTTTTAGCCCATTAACCTATTTCCTGTTTTTGCAAAAAAAAATTTCCCAACCTATCACTCCAAACACGAAAAGTTGAGTTTTTACCAAGAAGTTCTATTTTGGTTTCATCTGACCATATGACATTCTCGCAATCCTCTTCTGGATCATCCAAATGCTCTCTAGCAAACTTCAGACGGGGCCCAGACATGTACTGGCTTAAGCAGGGGGACACGTCTGGCACTGCAGGATTTGAGTCCCTGGCGGCGTAGTGTGTTACTATTGGTAGCCTTTGTAACTTTGGTCCGAGCTCTCTGCAGGTCATTCACTAGGTCTCCCCCGTGTGGTTCTGAGATTTTTGCTCACTGTTCTTGTGATCATTTTGACCCCATGGGGTGAGATCTTGCGTGGAGCCCCAGATCGAGGGAGATTATCAGTGGTCTTGTATGTCTTCCATTTTCTAATAATTGCTTCCACAGTTGATTTCTTCACACCAAGCTCTTAACCTATTGCAGATTCAGTCTTCCCAGCCTGGTGCAGGTCTACAATTTTGTTTCTGGTGCTCTTTGACAGCTCTTTGGTCTTGGCCATAGTGGAGTTAGGAGTCTGACTGTTTGAGGTTGTGGACAGGTGTCTTTTACACTGATAACGAGTTTAAACACATGCCATTAATACAGGTAACAAGTGGAGGACATAGGAGCCTCTTAAAGAGGAAGTTACAGGTCTGTGAGAGCCAGAAATCTTGCTTTTTTTGTAGGTGACCAAATACTTATTTTCCACCATAATTTGCAAATAAATTCTTCAAAAATCAGACAATGTAATTTTCGGGATTTTTTTTCTCATTTTGTCTCTCATAGTTGAAGTGTACCTATGATGAAAATGACAGGCCTCTCTCATCTTTTTAAGTGTGAGAACTTGCACAATTGGTGGCTGACTAAAAACTTTCAGATGTGAGTCCCAAAATCTGTGGCGAAGGCTTAAAGGTTTAACAGACTTTCTGGGAATTTCTACATTTTGGTTTCGCTCGGGAGACAGACACAGTTTCAATATGGTGGATTCTGAGTGATGACTTAATGCAGCTAGCACATGGTCAGTTTAGCCTGTCTGTCTGTTCCCTGGCTTTGGCCTCTGGACAGTCACTGTTTAAATCAAGCTGCTCTGAAACCTATACTACAAGAAATGAAAGCAGCAGTTTCCCGAGTGGGATGGATGCCGTCCTGCCCTAACAGGACAGCCTTGCCCTCAAAATTGTTTTATCTATGAAGCCTACATTGTTTTTGGAGCACCACTCAGACATCCAGCAGTTCAGCGACCATAACCTGTTGTAAGCTACATCGCCACACCGTATTGGGATGGGGCCAGAGCATATTACTGGATCGGACATTGCTTTTGCTAATTTACACACACACACGCTAGCCACTGAGAAAGACTGACTATACATGGCAAATCAACAACAGAAAACTACGTCACATGGCTCAACAGCGCCACCGATATTACCTTTTCTATAGTATTGTCCCTTTAAAAGATGGAAGCTGGAATATGAGGGGTGTACTCACTTTAGTGAGATACTGTACATAATACATATATACACACACAGTTGAACTGTTACACCTCCTAAGTCTCGGGGTGTGGACCTAGCTAGGACAGAGAGAGATTAAACAGCAGTTCTCATGATAGCAATCACTTTTGCAGGCTTCACTGTTTAGGTCCTTTTCATTCGTTCTACAACACATGAGGATTGTGGGTATAAGGGATGTGAAAATGCCAGTACAAGTTTAAAGCCGTACACAAATTATGAGTGACCTTGGAAGTAAATTGAGTCTGAGTCTATAGACAGTGGGATGCCATACCAAGGAATTATTTCCTTACTCATAATTTCCACTACTGTTTTGGCATTTTTCTTAGAACATAGAAAAGCTTCTACCCATTTAGAAAATCTAACCAGTACTACCAGTAGATATTTCAATGGGCCTATCGCAGGCATGTGTGTAAAATCAACCTATAGTTGCTCAAAAGCAGAGATTTCACAATCATCCTGAGAATGAAGGTCACTGTAGGGCAGTGACATTAGAACTATTAGCCAGTAAACAAAATTTTTAGTGGATAACAGGATTGGTTCATATCCACTGTGGTGTTGTGTAGCCATGTGTTGTGTTTAAATGTGAAGTAGAGGTCGACGGATTAATCAGTTTTGCCGATTATCTGCAAAGATAGTTGATTGCTGGATTTTTTGCCTATCTGCAAAAATCTATACCAATAGTTTTTCTAGGCTGCTTCTGCACTGGAGCAGTTGAGAAGGGTCCAAAATACTGTCATTATACAGTATGAAAGCAGCAAAGGCAAGTTTGTTTTAACACGTGAGGCTGCATGCTGTACCTTATTAATGTTAACTTTAGTTAATACACTATGAACTAACAGATCAAATTTAAATTAGTTAAAAAAGTGATGACATTGCATTTATTTTTATTTTACAGTGTTTTTTATTTTGACCCAGTATCCAAAACTATCGGTTGATTAATTGTTTATCTGCAGGTATGTTCTACCATAGCTATAGATATTTGTAAAATCCACTATCGGTCAACCTTTCTTGTTAAGCATATGATGTACATGATGTGTAGAATGTAAAACCAAAGGATGTGAGAGAACCATTTTCAGCATCCAGTAGCATAAGCACACATGCCACCACCGCTTGCAGGTTTGGGTACAGGATTAAGTATTCCACTTCTGACACAATTTGTTAGGTTTGTCTCTGAGCTAGCCATCACTCCATGAGTTATCATCCCACTTGTTCTTGTCCAAGCTCTCCAATACGGGCACGAAAAGTGAATACAAATATCAGTCACAAACACTAGGTAAATTACTATAGGTAGAATAACTGAATTTAAATATTACCTAATAAATATTACCCATCTGGCACCAACAATGATGTCATGGTTATAAAAATGGACATCACATTTTCCTTTATTCTGATGAACGTTGTGATGTTTGTCTGAAGTTGCTGGCAAACTGCATGATTTTATGTATTTTACTGCTGTCACACTATTGGCTTATGGTTGTATGAGAAGTTGTTTCTAATAAAGTGCTTGGTAAGTTCATCCAGTATATGAATACATTCATGAATTAGGCATATTTGCCCAATAGATGTAGCAGTTAGCTTTAATAAAATGTCAATGTTATTTGAAGTGCTTTTAACTAGGGATGGCACCAAAACTGTTATTTTTTTGGATCGGTACATCACAGGGTCAGTACTAGACTACTGATAAGCTTCAGGACAAACGATATTGTAATCGATAATTGTGTAGTTTTATCTCTGCATACTTCAGTGTTAATTGTGAATAAGAAGCTGCTGGTCATTCTACCTGAACGATCATCATATGGCTTACGTTTGCTCAACGTACGTGTTATATCCATGCGCATGTGCAGTTTGTGTTAGTGTGCAATCAGTCATGGCAGCAGGGTTGAAACATTTAAAAGCATGGGCTCACGTTACAAAAATAAGTGACACCGGTATCAGATGCAATATATGCAGTAGTGTAATAGTGTACAAATGAGGCATCATTAGTAATACAAACCTGATTCCAAAAACGTTGGGACACTGTACAAGAATGCAATGATGTGGAAGTTTAAAATGTCAATATTTTATTCAGAATACAACATAGATGACATATCAAATGTTTAAACTGAGAAGTCAAGTCAAGTCAAGTCAAGTTTATTTGTATAGCGCTTTTCACAACAGACATTGTCTCAAAGCAGCTTTACAGAAAACAACAGTGAAGGTGAATGGTGTGCGTTTGTCCCTGATGAGCAAGCCGTGGCGACAGTGGCAAGGAAAAACTCCCTTAGATGATATGAGGAAGAAACCTTGAGAGGAACCAGACTCAAAGGGGAACCCATCCTCATATGGGTGACATCAAAAGTTTGGTCATAAATCTTTCAACAATACAGAACAATTTGTGATCATCATAGATCCAGCATCAGCTTCTCCATGCCAGGGCCTTTAAACACTCGGCATCTACTTCTCCATGATCATCCATAGGTCCATAATCTTCACGAGGTGGGACGTGACTGGAGCTGGCCAAACCTCAGGATGCCTCGGGATGGGGAGAGAAAGAGAAGCAGTGGAGAGGAATTAGCGTAGCTGCTGTTCATGATATTAACAGCACAAGTTGATAATGTGCATGTGATCAGATGTTCTGGAGCACAAGGTTATGATGTGATGTGTGTGATGTGTGTTATGTGTAGGCTTTGCTAAAAAGATATGTTTTTAATCTGCACTTAAACTGGGAGAGTGTATCTGAACCCCGAACACTGTCAGGAAGACTATTCCAGAGTTTAGGAGCTAAATGTAAAAATGCTCTACCGCCTTTAGTGGACTTTGCTATTCTAGGAACTACTAGAAGCCCAGAGTTTTGAGATCTCAGGGAGCGTGACGGATTGTAGCGTGTTAAGAGACTGGATAGATACATGGGAGCCAAACCATTTAGTGCTTTATAAGTGAGTAGCAGTAGTTTGTAGTCTATTCGAAACTTAATAGGAAGCCAATGTAGGGACGATAAGATTGGGGTTATATGATCGTATTTTCTTGACCTAGTAAGAACTCTTGCTGCGGCATTCTGAACTAACTGAAGCTTGTTTATTAATGATGCAGGACATCCACCTAGTAATGCATTACAGTAGTCTATTCTAGAGGTCATAAACGCATGGACGAGCTTCTCTGCATCAGATATAGATAACATATTTCTTAGCTTAGAAATATTTCTAAGGTGAAAGAAGGCTGTTTTTGTAACTTGATTGATGTGATTTTTGAAAGATAAGTTGCTGTCTAAAATAACTCCCAGGTCTTTTACCGTTGAACTAGTAGTTACAGAACAACCGTCTAAATGCAGGCTGAGATGCTGGAGCTTCTGTGTACTATTTTTTGGGCCGATGAGCAAAATCTCCGTTTTATCAGAATTTAATAGCAGAAAGTTATGGGTCATCCAATCTCTTATTTCTTCAACACACTCAGTTATGCGAGCTAATTGAGCTGTATCGCCTGGTTTGGATGAAATATATAGCTGGGTATCATCAGCATAACAATGGAAGCTAATTCCATGCCTTCTAATAATATTTCCTAATGGAAGCATGTATATTGTAAAAAGCAGGGGTCCCAGAACTGACCCTTGTGGCACGCCATAATTTACTATTCAATTCAATTCAATTCATTTTTATTTGTATAGCGCTTTTAACAATGAACATTGTCTCAAAGCAGCTTTACACAGATAATGCGGTGATTAAAAATGAATATGTTCTTTATGAGTAAGTTTGTCCCTGATGAGCAAGCCGGTGGCGACTGGCGACTGTGGCAAGGAAAAACTCCCCGAGATGGCATAAGGAAGAAACCTTGAGAGGAACCAGACTCAAGAGGGAACCCATCCTCATCTGGGTTACACCGAATGTCCATTTGTGGCGGGTATACAATGTTGCGGGGTGCAGTGATGATGATCAAAAGCGAAGTGTATTTCTGAGTCAGTGTAGGAGACTGTTGACATCAGTGTAGGAGACTGTTGACATCCAATCCAGGCAGGCCTGGATGAAGTGGGAAGATCCACGGGGGGGAGAGGGGCAGGAACAGTGGTCACTGGAGCCTCAGGAGCATGTTTAACTCGACCGAGAGAGAGAGAGAGAGAGAGAGAGAGAGAGAGAGAGAAGAGGGTGACAGGAAGAGAAGGATATGGATTATTAAGTGTACCTATTGTTGCATGAGAGTTAAAGTCACTGTGCAGTTTGGACTCCGGCAAGACTCGCTATAGCAGCATAACTAAAAGGGAGAACCAGAAGGCAACACAGACATGAGGGATCTCTGGGATAAGAGACGGCCCACCACACCACCATCAACAAACCTGAGTGAACACGTGAATGTGAGCATTCTAGCATTATCCTGGATAGCTCTCCATTTAAATCTACGAAATGGTAACGATTGGACAGGTAGGATTTAAACCAGCTTAATGCCTGTCCCTGAATACTGATGTAATTCTGTAAGCGATCGAGGAGAAGATCATGATCTATAGTGTCGAACGCAGCACTAAGATCTAGTAAAACTAATAGGGAGATGTAGCCTTGGTCTGAAGCTAAAAACAGGTCGTTAGTGATTTTAACTAGAGCAGTTTCTGTGCTATGATGGGGCCTAAAACCTGACTGAAACTCTTCAAAGATATTGTTCTCCTGCAAGTGGTTACATAGCTGGGCAGCGACAATCTTTTCTAAAATCTTAGACATAAATGGGAGATTTGAAATTGGTCTGTAATTCGATAGCGTGCTTGGATCCAGATTAGGTTTTTTAATGAGGGGCTTAATAACTGCTAACTTGAGGGATTTAGGGACATGACCTAACGATAGTGAGGAGTTAATAATATTGAGAAGAGGCTCACCAGCTGTATATAACACTTCCTTCAGTAGTTTAGTGGGAATTGGATCTAACTGACATGTTGTTGATTTAGCTTTCATAATAGCATCATACAGCTCTTCCTGTCCTATACATGTAAAACAGTGTAGTTGTGGGGTTGTAAGTACGATTGTGTCGGGAGATGCTGTCAGAGGTTGAACTGCCACAATTGTTTTTCTAATGTTATCTATTTTTTCAGTGAAAAATTCATAAAGTCTTCACTACTAAACTGTGATGGAACACATTTTTCAGATCCCTGATTTGTTGTTAATTTAGCGACTGTACTGAAAAGGAACCTGGGGTTGTTTTTGTTATTTTCTATGAGTTTGCTCAGGTGTTTAGCTCTAGCAGCTTTTAGCGCCTGTCTGTAGCTAAGCATACTGTCTTTATACGCAATTCTAAATACCTCCAATTTAGTTTTCCTCCATTTTCTCTCCAGATTACGTGTTGTTCTCTTTAGGGCATGCGTATGACTATTATACCAAGGTGCAGGTGCTTGTTCTCGAACCTTTTTTAACCGGATGGGGGCAACAGTGTCTAAAGTGCTAGTGAGGATAAGGTCTATGTTGTTTGCCATCTCATCAAGATGATCAGCAGTTATGGGTTTAATGTGAAACTGAGATAAATCAGGCAGGTTATTTATGAATCTGTCCTTAGTGGTTGGAATAATAGTCCTACCAAGTCGATACCGTGGTGAAACACGGTTAATCTGCTCTACCGGTAGTGTGTACAGTAGGAGATAATGGTCTGTGATGTCATCACTCTGGGGTAAAATATCTATATCAGTGACGTCTGCTCCGTGGGATATTATTAAGTCTAGTGTGTGGTTAAAACGGTGGGTTGGTCTGGTGATGTTTTGTTTAACTCCAAAAGAGTTTAGTAAATCGACAAATGATAATCCTAAGGCATCGTTTTCATCATCTACATGAATATTAAAATCTCCTACAAGCAGCACTTTATCAAAGCTGATCAAGAGGTCTGAGAGAAAACAAGCAAACTCAAGAAGAAAATCAGCGTAGGGCCCTGGGGGTCTGTACACGGTGACCAGAGCGAGTTTTCTGTGCATGTCTGAAAGTGCAATTTTAAGAACGAGCACTTCAAATGATTTAAAGCTGAATCCTAATCTCTGACTAACATTAAGAGAAGCACTATAAATGGTTCCTACACCCCCCCCACGACCAGTCTGACGGGGCTCATGCTTATAAACATATCCTGACGGTGTCGACTCGTTTAGACCCATATAATCACCTGGTTTAATCCAGGTCTCAGTGAGACAGAGTGCATCGAGATTATTATCTGTGATCATCTTATTTACAATCAGTGCTTTGGGTGCAAGTGATCTAATGTTTAAAAGACCGAACTTTAGAACTTTGTTGTGTTTGTTTATCTGGCATTTTTCAGTTTTAACTGCAATAAGATTATTTCTGGATCTTGTGTATGTAATTCTTGGTTTTACTACCCGAGGAATAGATACGGTTTCTATCAACTGGGCTGTGTGTGAACTTGTAACTATTTGGTCTGTAGTATGCGTGTTCTTATAGTTGAAGATTTCTTGATGTCTTACCAGTCAGATGGTGTGTAGTATCCTAGAGATGTTATCTGATAGCACTGCTGCTCCAACTCTGCTGGGGTGCAGGCCATCAGGGCGGAAGAACCTAGGACGCTCCCAGAAACAGTTCCAGTTATTAACAAAGAGAAGTTTATGTTCTCGACACCATGACTGTAACCATTCATTTAGAGCTAAAAGTCTACTAAACTTCTCAGCCCCTCGCTGATAAGTGGGAAGAGGTCCTGACACAATGATCCTCGTTGTGGGTGATGTGCTGCGTACCGTCTCCACCAGGATCCTGAAGTCCCTCTTTAAGATCTCCGTTTGCCGCAGCCTGGTGTCGTTTGATCCGGCATGGAGAACAACCGCTCCGAAGTTCTCGTTCAGGATCGCGGGTACCTGCGCAGCGACATCCAGAACACGAGCACCAGGAAAACAGCGAGTGTGCACCTTACCTTTAGCTCGGGTAGTGCGGATATGCCGGACGATGGAATCTCCGAGAATAACAGTGTCGCGTTCCGTCTCGCGGAGGGGGACGAAGCGGTTCTCGGTCGAGATCTCGAAGGCTGGTGGTGGAGGTGGAGACGTCCTCGATCGGGGCTTGGCTTGTCTCTTCCGCCGCGGCCGCATCCAGGGTCCATGTTGCACCGGTGCCGGAGTTGTAGGTGCGCTGGGCCTGGGCAGAGAAGCACGCGGAGTTGATGTGCTGGGAGCGTTAGGTTCAACCCGGGAGTTTACCTGGGATGAGTGCGCGTCCGCCCGGGATGTTTCCAGCGCCGCTTTCCGCTCTCGCAGCCGGTCATGCTTTACATGCAGCTCGCGAATCTGTTTCTCCAATGCCTCCATCTCCAACGCCACCGTTTGCAACTCGAACAAGTCCTCACCTGTGCTCGAATGCAGACAAACAACCGGCATAGTGCTTATCGTCACGAACAGATTTATTATACAGAGATGTGAGTGAGAGAAAATAAATATAAACAACACTAGTTATAGTCGAGTTAACTAACTACAGGCACAAGTCAGGAAGACAAAAACAATTAAGGATTATTAAAAGAGGAAAAACGGATGGATAGATAGCAAAGTTTGTTTGAAAGACGCCGAGAGAGATACAAACACGTAACTCGCGGCAAACAAGTCAAACACAAGAAGATGTATAATTTTGAGGGGGAAATAAGATGATTTTATATTTCATGGCATCAACACATCTCAAAAAAGTTGGGACAAGGCCATGTTTTTACGCAGCCATGATGTTGTAATTGATGCAGTATGTGGTCTGGCATTGTCATGTTGGAAAATGCAAGGAAAGAGACGACGTCTGGATGAGAGCATATGTTTGTTCTAGAACTTGGATATAACTTTCAGCATTGATGGTACTTTTCCAGATGTGTAAGCTGCCCCTGCCACACGCACTCATGCAACCCCATACCATCAGAGATGCAGGCTTCTGAACTGAGTGCTAATAACAACTTGGGTTGTCCTTATCCTCTTTAGTCCAGATGACATGGCATCCCAGTTTTCCAAAAAGAACTTCAAATTTTGATTCGTCTGAGCACAGAACAGTTTTCCACTTTGCCACAGTCCATTTTTAATGAGCCTTGGCCCAGAGAAAACGCCTGTGCTACTGGATCATGTTTAGGTATATCTTTTTTGACCTATAGAGTTTTAGCCGGCAACGGCAAATGGCACGGTGGATTGTGTTCACCGACAATGTTTTCTGGAAGTATTCCTGAGCCCATGTTGTGATTTCCATTACAGTAGCATTCCTGTATGTGATGCAGTGCCGTCAGTATGGTTTTCCAGCCTTGACTCTTAGGCACAGAGATTGTTTCAGATTCTCTGAATCTTTGGATGATATTATGCACTGTAGATGATGATAACTTCAAACTCTTTGCAATTTTTTTCTGAGAAACTCCTTTCTGATTTTGCTCCACTATTGTTCGCCGCAGCTTTGGGGGAATTGGTGATCCTCTGCCCATCTTGACTTCTGAAAGACACTGCCACTCTGAGAGGCTCTTTTTATACCCAATCATGTTGCCAATTGACCTAATAAGTTGCAAATTGGTTCTCCAGCTGTTCCTTATATGTACATTTAACTTTTCCGGCCTCTTATTGCTACCTGTCCCAACTTTTTGTGTAGTTCTCATGAAATCCAAAATGAGCCAATATTTAGCATGACATTTCAAAATGTCTCACTTTCAACATTTTATAGTGTATCTATATTCTATTGTGAATAAAATATAAGTTTATGAGATTTGTAAATTATTGCATTCCTTTTTCATCACAATTTGTTCAGTGTCCCAACTTTTTTGGAATCGGGTTTGTATAAATAATTTACCTCAAGCAATGCGCTGTATTTACTATGTCTTCATCTTCTCTCAGCTACAACTGTCTCAAGCGAAGGTAACATTCAAAATAAAGTAACCACTAGTAGTTTTTTGGAATACAACATCTTTGTTAAAGCGTAAATATAAATATAAATAACCCCACAGCAAATAATAAAAAGGCTAAAAGGTTTTCACCTTCAGTGAGGAATGAGACAGACACATGGACACTCAGGAGCGGCCCATTCACCATAGCGATGCATGGAAAGATGACCCCTGAAAAAAATGACATGTCCACTATTGTCCACTATATATGCACCATATTTGTTTTTTAAAGGCTTGAAAGCGCTGTGGACACACTGTTTATCTCTAATGGCTTATCTAGAATGAGGTGGAGATTCTGTCCAAAACGGAAGTAAATCAGATGTAGTCAAAGGCTTTTTTGTTATTTGTGGCATTATCTGTTCTTATACCTGACATTTTTTACAATGTTCCACTTCCAGTCTTAAAGAATCTTTCAGCAGTGTGATCTGTGTTGAGACCACAACAACCAAAACACCAGGATTGCAATTCTGCCAATTAAGTAATGTCCTTCAGTTCTACCTGTCCAAAGATCTCTTGTGCAGCTGGAAAATGGTTTATCTCTTAAAGATACTGGAATATTAAGTATTTGCGGTCATTGTAGAATCTCAGTGTACATTAAAAAAGTTTAGGCTTGTAGCTGGTATTTTAGGTTGAAGTGATGAAGCATTTGCTGCTTTTTTTCAAGAGTATAAAATATATGTATAAAATATATGGTTTCTATAGCTGTGGTTTCGTAATGATGTTATTAAGAGGTGGATTGATTCAGATGGGACACCTCTGAAGGCCTACAGTAGGTGTAAAATGCATAACCCATCACTGGTAGCAGCAGGATGAATTTAAAAGTCTACAGTAAAATTCTGACTGCTTTACAGAGAAATTAATATATTAAGAGGAACTTCATTATGCAGTGAGGCATTATCCCAGACACATTGCCAACACAACAAAGACTTCATTGAGGGGGAGAGTGAAAGGCTTATGACTGGCCAAGTTGATCACCCAACCTAAATTCCTGAATTCCAATTCCTGAAATGGAGACTGAAAGCAAAGAAAGTTGTTGGGTATAGGTTAATAATTTTTTAGATAAAGTGTTTGCTGATTTTCTCCTTAGGAACCTTCAAAAGCTGGGACCCTAGATTCAGAATCGTCCAACCCTTCATCCCCTAAACATCCACATTCTGTAAGTATAACATGTTCTTTCACTTTTTTATTTATTTTCCCAAAACACTTTCTCTTTATCTATTCTGTATTTTATATTCACATTAATTCCTGAATAATTTGGAAAATAGTAAAAAAATTTTTTTTTTAAGTTATATGCTTTCAAATATATAAGCTAGGACTGGGTGCATATAGTTCTATGAAATAGCTATCAGTGGTTGGATATTGGGAGGTATAAGAGAATGGCAGTGATTTGTAGAAAATTTGTTATAGTGACAAAGGTAATTAAAAAAAAAAAAAAAATTTCATTTATGTTTCAGTATTATTTATATTTTTGTACTAGGTGGGAGTCATTTTGGCCTGGGTGGGAGGAATTATATACTTGCGTTTCCCATCAGTTATAGAAAAATCCTATCAGTGGCTTCTGTGAGCTTATGCATTAAAAAACTATTATACAACCCACATTCCAACAAAGTTGTGATGCTTGTAACATGTAAATAAATACAGAATGCAATGATTTGCAAATACCATAAACCCATATTTTAATCACAGTAGAACCTAGAAAACATAAAATGTTTAAAATGAGAAAAATGTACCATTTTAAAAAATAATACAGGATTCTAGACAGTCATGGTGCTTCTTTGTCGTATATTTTGTTTCATGTTGTGCCAAATGTTTTCAGTTAGTGAACCGTCTGGACTGCAGGCAGGCAGGCCAGTTCAGCACACTGCCTCAACTGCAACCCATGCTGTAGTAATAGATTAACTTTAGCATTTTCTGACATGGCATCCATGGTTTCCAAAAAGAATTTAAACTTTTGATTTATCTGACTGCATCATGTTCACATATGGCTTCTTTTGAGCATGATAGAGCTTAAACTTGACAACCCAGCCATCAGGGTTACACAAGCCAGTGCACTCTTAGTGCCGATCCCAAGCCCGGGTATAAATGGGGAGGGTTGCGTTAGGAAGAGCATCCAGTGTAAAACGTGCCAAATCAAATATGCGGATCACGAATCCGAATTTCATACCGGATCGGTCGAGGCCCGGGTTACCAACGACCGCCACAGGTATTGTCAGCCAACAGGGTACCGGTGCAAATTGGGCTACTGTTGGCCGAATGAAAAGAAGGAGAGGAGGAAGATGTCTACAGAGACAGCAGGGAAAGGAGAAGTGTAGGAGAGTGAGGTTAGAGTGGGCACTTTAAATGTTGGAACTATGACTGGTAAAGGGAGAGAGAGAGCTGAAATGATGGAGCAGAGAAAGGTAGACATGCGTGTTCAGGAGACCAAGTGGAAATGGAGTAAGGCCATTAACATTGGAGTGGGGGTTTAAACTGTTCTATCATGGTGTGGATGGAAAGAGAAATGGTGTAGCGGTCATCCTGAGAGAAGAGTGTAGTGGAGATGAAGAGAGTTTCTGAAGGTAAAGGGGTGATGATAAATGTCATCATCCTCCACAAGTGGGTTGTGAGATGAAGGAGAGGGAAACATTCTGGAGTGAGTTAGATGAGGTGGTGGAGAGTGTTCCTAGGAAAGAACGATTGGTGATTGGGGCAGACTTTAATGGGCATGTTAATAAAGGGAACAGAGGTGATGAGGAGGTATGTCCTTAAGGAGAGGAATGTGTAAGGGCAGATGGTGGTAGATCTTGCTAAAAGGATGGAAATGGCAGTGATAAATACTTATTTTAAGAAGTAGGAGCATAGGTGGGTAGGTGCACACAGGTGGACTATGTTCTATGCAGGAGATGCAACCTGAAGGAGATCGGAGACTGTAAGGTGTTGGCAGGGGACAGTGTAGCTATACAGCATTGGATGGTGGTCTGTAGAATGTTTTTAGAGATGAAGAGGAGGAGAGTGATGGCTGAAAAAAGAATAAGATGGTGGGAACTGAAGGACGAAGACTGTAGTGTGAGGTTCAGGGAAGAGGTCATACAGGGGCTCGGTGGTGGTGAAGAGGTGCTGGATGATTGGGCAACTATTGTAGATGTAATAATGGAGACAACTAGAAAGGTACTTGGTGTAACATCTTGAAAGAGAAAGCAAGACAAAGAGAACGTGGTGGTGGAATAAGGAAGTGCAGGAGAGCATAAGGAGAAAGGGGTTGGCAAAACAGGATTTGGATCGGCAGAGAGCTGAGAAAAGTAGGCAGGAGTACAAGGTGAGATGGAAATGTGTTGACTAGTGAGGTGAGTGTGTTGAGAAGGTGGAGGGAGTATTTTGAGCAGCTGATGAATAAGGAAAATGAGAGAGAGAGATTGTTGGATGAGGTGGAGATGGTAAAGCAGGAAGAAAATAGAATTAGTGAGGAGGAAGTGAGAGTAGTGATTAAGAAGATGAAGAGTGGAAGGTCGGTTGGACCAGATGACATACCAGTAGAAGCATGGGGATGTTTAGGTGAGATGGCAGTGAAGTTTTTAACAAGATTGTTTAACAAGATTTTGGAAGGTGAGAGGATGCCTGAGGAATGGAGAAGGAGTGTGCTGGTACCGATTTTTAAGAATAAGGGAGATGTGCAGACTTGCAGTAACTACAGGGGAATAAAGTTGATCAGTCACACTGTGAAGTTATGGGAAAGAGTAGTGGAAGCCAGGCTGAGAGAAGAGGTGACCATCTGTGAGCAACAGTATGGTTTCATGCCGAGGAAGAGCACCACAGACACATTATTTGCTTTGAGAATGTTGATGTTGAAGTATAGAGAAGGTCAGAAGGAATTGCATTGTGTATTTATGGATTTAGAGAAAGCGTACGACAGGGTGCAAAGAGAGGAGTTGTGGTATTGTATGAGGAAGTCAGGTGTGTCAGAGAAGTATGTGAGGGTGGTGCAGGACATGTATGAGGACAGTGTGAGAGCAGTGAAGTGTGCAGTAGGAACGACAGTCTGTCGTTCTTACTGCACGAATGACAGCTCAAGGAAGCCTGGCGGCTCGAGGAAAAGAAGAAGGCCAAGGAGGAGGTTTATGGATGTGGTGAGGGAAGGCATGCAGGTAGTTGATTTCAAAGAGACAGATGTAGATGACAGATGTGATGACAGAATAGTATGGAGACAGATGTTCCGCTGTGGCGACTCCTAATGGGAGCAGCCGAAAGAAGAAGAGAAGAGCTTAAACCTAACCTGCATTTGGGGATGACACAGCAAACTGTGTTCCCAAATAATGATTTCTGGAGGTTTCTGAGCCTGTGCAGTCATTTCCCTTACAAAACCGTGGCTGCTTTGAATGCAGTGCCACCTGAGGGCCCTAAGAACCGGAGAATCCAATATTGATTTTAGCCTTTGTCTCTAGAGTTTCTTTTTGGTAAGATTAACCTTTTCAGCTTTTTGTTGCTTTGTGGCAATCAACTTCAGATGTAGCTTTTTTTTCCTTAACGATGCATTTAATCAGTTTAAACCTTTGATTTGTTTTCTATGTTCTTTTGTGAGCAATGTCTCAACTTTTTTGGAATTGTGGTTGTACCATTTTTTGATATTTTGCTGTAAGAAATACTGTAAAATGTATTATAGGAAACATTAGCACAATGAACTGCTATAAGAAAAAAAGGTTGTATTCTTTTAGTTAGATTTATTTTGAATACATAGGTTTACCATCCACTTTCATGTATTTCCAATTCTACTACACACTCTCATTGCTTTTTTTACTGACTTTCTCTAGAATTGTGAAAAATCTGGAACCCTTAATGTAACCAAGATCACTGAGCATGGCAAAAAAGTCCGGTAAGTTAACCCCTTAGCCTTCAGCGCCGTGCCAGCGTGATGATATCCCATTGTTTTCAGGTGTTAATGTTTAGCAATAGATTAAATAAAAAAGGAGAAGAGTAACCATGACTAACTACATCATTCTAAATCTCTAAGCCTAAAGCAGCGATTTCCGATCACTGTTTTTCAATGGAAAAACTTATAATGAATTTATTTGCTGAATTTGTGTAAGCAGTACACAACAACAACATGCATAAAAAAAAAGCACTACTTACATATTTATTGAAATACGAGCCACCGACACATCCACTGCTGCAAATCCCGATTTATTTGGAAAGATAACGCTCCACTGAACAACATGCCCTAAAGCATTTTTTGCTCCAACCAAACAAAAGTGTTGTAATTTAGATGGTTATTCTTTTGTTTATGTCACAGAACTTCGGATGGTGTTTGTGTGTATATGTATATATATAAATAAATATAAAAATAAAATAAAAAAGAGGCAGAATCTCGGGCTTGAGTCTCCTCTCTATAGGCAGGTGTCTTTTATGCACCACCTATCATTTTAAACCTTTTATTTCCAGCCAGTAGCATTATAGAAACAAAATAATTGATGGAAAATGTAGTCAATAAGTGCAGGATTCTAACGATATATGGGAGGATTTTATTCATCATGTGTGTGAGTCTTTTGTGTGAGTTTTATTACTCTTTACAAACTCTTACTAGCTGAAGCAGCACGTGGTGTGACGCCCCAGGAAGTGATGCAGCTTTCAGTTCGGCACAAGCAGCTGTTTATAGCTCGTTGAATTTGTTTACAAAAAAAAAAAAGAAAACAGAAAAAAAATGGACAATCAAAAAAAAGTTGTTTTATTAGAGATTTGCACAAAGCAGCGATGTGGAAAATATTTTTGGGGGTGGAGTAATAACAGAGACTTGGAGATCCCTTTACAGTTTTATACAATGTTATAGGTTTTGTTGCCCGTTTATTTTTATAAGAGAAGAGATGGCTACCTGGTCATCAATATGAATGCCAACTCAATATCAATAGCCAAACATGTATAACAAAAGCCTTTAATTGGTCAACCATTCATTTATATGCAGACTCTCAAACAGGGGGAGGGAGAAAAATGTCTGAGATCAGACAGTCTCAGATAAATGTGTGTAGGCATCTCTTTTTTCATGATATCTTCATTCAATTTAAAATATTAAACTCATAACACATGTGGCTTTTTACCTATTACTTTTCTGGATTGCTCCAAGACTGATTTCATGTATTTATATATGAAGAAAATAAAATTTTAATTCAGGATTTTTTTTGCACGGTACTTCGTATTCTATAACTTTCTATAACTTATCTTTTTGAGCAATATTAACTTTGAATAATGGATGGTAAAGCTCAAAGTGTCTTATTTTAAAAGATATTTAAATTGTGTATGTTCACATTTTTATCAGGATTTTTTCATATTTAAAGTTAGGTAGGGAATTTTTTAGCTGCGAGTTTCAAAATCTCTGCCGAAGGCTAACAGGTTAAACACCAAAGATGATTTGATTAAGATTGGAAACTCTGAAGATAGAGGTTAATTTCTTTATTATCTGACAGTATATTTTAGTACTTTACCTGCCATAAAACATAATTAAAAACTGCAGATTTGATAATTAAACCAATAATTACATAATATTCTCTTGTGCTTATATAGTGGTTATGGCATGTCTAGGCAAAAGTGCCCAAGGAACATTATCATAATACACTGCTTAAATACTGTACCAATTTTCTCATTGTCTGATATCTCGCTTACTTTATAGAAAGAACTGGACTTCATCTTGGACAGTTTTGCAGGGCTCTCAGTTGTTATTTGCTAAAACTCAGGCAATGGCTTCAAGTTGGGTAAGTGACATTAGATTTGCAAAATTATATGTGTGTGTATGAATTAACATGTGAACATTAACATTTTTTTTTTTCTTGATAGTTTGGAAGCCACCAAAAGCCAGAATTCAGTGTAGATCTAAAGGGAGCAACTGTAGAAAAGGCATCTAAAGACAAATCCAGCAAGAAACATGTTTTAGAGGTAATACTAAGCAACCAAATAAATGGATGACTGGTTCATACGAATTCTTGATTTTTATTGCTATTGTCAAGAACATCTATAACCAGTGGAATGTTCATAGGGACCGGTGGTGAGGAGCCTTACACATATGTCAGCCATTTAACAACTGTTAATTTTTAAACTCTTAATTATGTCCCTAAGTTTCTGAAGTAATAAAACTGGCTTACAGTTAGATATACCCAACAGTACAGTGTTGTTCCCTTTTCACATTTGTTCTGTACATTGTGACAATGGCAACGGGAAGCACACATACTTTATCACAAATTCCTTTGTAAATATATTTAATGGTAAGCTATTTTACCTACTTTTTATTAACTACTTACCATGTAGTTAATAGTTTTTAGTTCTTAAAAATGATGTGATAAGCTAATTGTAATTATCTGAAAATATGAAGAGTGCAGCAACCAAATATCAATTTTTTTTTTTTTTTTTTTTTTTTTTTTTTTTTTTTAACAGCTGTGGCTGATTGGGCAATTAATTGGTAGTGTTATGTAAGAGATGTTTAGTTTGACTAGCTAAGAGAATTGATTTGTATTGCGTTTTCTTCATGCAACATCAAGTAGCTCATTTTGACTAGTTTTAAACTGGTTTTATAAGAAAAATTTACCCTGTGCCCTGTTCGAATTAAATCTGAAAGACTTTTTTCTGGAGCCTGAGGGATCGAGTATTGTAGGGGAGTATCATGATTCATACACACATCCTCAATACACAAATGGTGATATTTTTGTGAAAGATTATTAATTGAGGCAGATTTTTGCATGGTTGTCTGCTATTTTCAGAGTAGTAGTTTTTGGTAGGTTATGTTCTCCCCCAAAAGTTTACTTCATAAAGTAGACATAAAAGTTTAATATTTTATTGAAGAATGTGCAGAGGTAAAACCTTATGTCACAGTTAAGAAGATATGCATATATATATATATATATATATATATATATATATATATATATATATATATATATATATATATATATATATATATATTTTGTTTTCATACCCCTATGACATTTAAAGGGTATTCAAAAAGTGTTCTACTAACTATGAACTTTGTAGAAATGTTTGGAGAAACAACTTTAGTATATACTGTCCAAGCAATTCCATTGACCTATTTTGACTAAAAAAAAAAGATTTGACCAACACAAACTTATTCTGTATATTTTTTGTCAGCAAAACCTCTACTTGAAATATTTCATATTTGGTCTGGATCATAAAGTTTTCAAAGGAATAATTACCTAAACAATGTTGCACCAAGTTTTACTCTTTTATAAAATGAATGTGTAAAGCCAAATTAATGAATTATAGTGCCCCCTTCTGGTAGGTATGAGTAATGTTGTTTTGCTGACTAGGGGTGTGATAATAGGACACAAGTTTGTTGAATTATAGCCCTGTTTTATAGCATTAAATTGGTTTTCTTTCATTCTTAAGTTCTGTAAAGCTGCTTTGAGATAATGTCCATTGTGAAATGTCCATATGAGGATGGGTTCCCCTTTGAGTCTGGTTCCTCTCAAGGTTTCTTCCTCATATCATCTAAGGGAGTTTTTCCTTGCCACTGTCGCCACGGCTTGCTCATCAGGGACAAACGCACACCATTCACCTTCACTGTTGTTTTCTGTAAAGCTGCTTTGAGACAATGTCTGTTGTGAAAAGCGCTATACAAATAAACTTGACTTGACTTGACTTGAAAAGTGCTATAGAAATAAACTTGAACTTGCATTATAGAATATAAGCCCACCATTAAATTTTATTACTGATTAATATATTGTTCTACATGTGTGCATAGGTGAAGACTCAACGTGGTACAGATCTTCTTATTCAATCGGATAGTGAGAGCATCATTAATGAGTGGTTCCAAGCCCTAACTGAAGTGATAAATACACATGTAAGTATTCACACATCCCTTCACTTTCTGTCTATGAGGTCCCTTAGATCCTCGGATCAGAGATTGTTAACCATTCTTTTGGAAGTTTAAAGCATTGTAGAGGTACACAATCCCCTGTACCGTTTTGTTTGTTTGTTGAATGTTGCTATACTTTTATACTAAACAGCATTTTACTCTTTTTTTTTTTTTTACTCAACTTATTTTTTAAATTCTTCTTAAATTGTGCTTTATAAATATATAGACTGGCACACACAGTGTTCCAAATGTACAGCAAGTCAAAAACATCATTTGTGGACATTGGCATAAAGCAGGAGAGAAGTTGGTGGTCCTCTTTAGAGAGAGACTTCCCTCCAGGTTGCTTAGGATCCTGTATGTCTGCAGCAGCATTGAGAGCATTCTGATTGGAAACACTACAGCCTGTTCTGGGAACTGTACTATGGAGGATAATTTTCCATAGGATCTTGTGTTCAGCTGAGTGTTTATCTGCAAAGCTCTCTGAGGTGCAGTCTATCTGCAACATGCAGTGTTGTACCAGGGCCATAATGATTGTGAAGGACATTAGCCATTCAAACAATTGATTCTTTTCTCTGTGGTCAAAGAAATAGTTTTCGCACCCTAAAGGCAAACAAAGCTAATAAGTAAGAATAAGTAATATTAATAAGTAGGAATTGCCTGTTGCAATTTAGGCCCTCAAGCAGGAGAACACTACTAGTGGTTAGACACTTTCCATAAGATCCACTGCTTTAACCTGTTTTGGCACACAGTGTATATTGCCCAAATAATTGCAAATCTTTCACAGCAGGCACACAAAAAAAAAATCTGTCAGCCTTTCCAATGCGAATGCTTCATAAATAGTTTTTTAAATCTATTTTTATGTTAATTCTATTTTATAATTTAAAAAAAGTGTATTTATTTATTTAATTTTAAGTTTCAAATGTTTATTGCAGTTATATTAGATTTTACTCTAAATTCTATTTTATTCCTCTTATAAACTCCTGTCTTATTGTACTCCTATGTATATTATTTACGCATCATGGACTAATAGTTAAAAGCATTTAACTGCATGTATGTGAGAAATACATTTTGCATTTCAGTGTACAGTAATCCCCAATTATTCACGGTGGTTACCCGCGATAAACGAACGCCACCCTAAAAATGCTATTTTATATATACAGTACTGTATTAACATTTTACTTCATTTTATCATTAATTATATTTTATGAATAAATTTCATTATTTTAACATAAGAACAATTCCCTATAAGTCTATCGTGCTATCCGCGAGAGACCGGAAAAATAAATTGGTTATGTGGCAAATGCAATTCTGCCATAAACCTGGGGATTACTGTATAGAAAACTAAAAAAATTGGTCTTTCTTTCAATACCTTCGGACTGGTTGCACATTTAGCAGCATAGACATGGCATGTCTACATCACTCTGTGTTGTCTTCTGTGTCTGCATGCTTTTTTGAGGCCTGGGAGTCTGATGAAGCTATTGAAGATGACATGCCAGAATCTCCAGGACCAGAAAAACAAGAGAAAGATAACCAAGATCAACAGAAGAAGACCAAAACCAGGCTAAGGAAATTTCTCACCCGAAGACCATCTTTACAAGCTGTTAAAGACAAGGGTTACATCAAGGGTAGATATACATGCATATAAATGTATATTATGTATGTAAAAGTACACAAATGCAACCCATTTAATGTGCGAACATAGTTAAAATCAGAGTTTCTTCACAGACACAGTGGCAGGCTGCAAGTTTGTTTAGTCTTATCGGAACACTCTGTTTAAGTGTCTGTGTGTAAGCATGGTTGCGAGTGAGAGCTAGATTAGCTAGAATTAGACTTACCGCCTGTTTTGTCCAGCTTCACTCTCCACTCTCCACTCATGAACCGGCATTCCTCGACGCGCCTGCTCCCACATATCGAGGAAGTGAATGAATGTGAATAAATGAAACAACTATCTTGTGTTTTTTTAAATGCAGATATATGTTAAAGAAACACACCCATTATCTGTATTATCCAAATAGGGTCTAACTAATGTAAAACATTTAATTTAATTGTTTCTATTCATTTTATTTAATTTAATCAATATAATTTGTGCTTATTTACTAAAAAGTCACCCAGTCTAAAAGTGTAAACTGTTGATGTTAATGTTAATAATAATAATAATAATAATAATATTAACAATAATAAAATATTAATAATAATAATAATAAATAAATAAATAAAATATTAATAATAATAATAATAATAATAATAATAATAATAAATGACAAGCAATTTTACATTTTGCATTTCTTCCCCTTAACTGTACCAAAATTGAATCAATCCATGACTTAAAAACCGAAGTACGTACAGAACCACAAATTATGTGTACCGTGTAAATGTGTAAAGTGTCAGGAATGTGTGAAAAAAAATTTTTTGAGACTAGAAGTGTTCTGTTAATTTTGATCCATTTACAGAAGATAAATCCAAATCAAATCAATATTTGGTGTGACCACCCTTTGCCTGCGAAATAGCATCAAATATTTCAGGTGAACTTGCACAGAGTTTTTGCAGAAGTTAGGCATACAGGTTGTTCCAGACATCTTGGAGAACTAACCACAGATCTTCTATGGACATAGGCTGCCTCAAATTCTTCTGTCTCTTTATGTAATCCCAGACAGACTCAAGGTTGAGATCAAGGCTCTGTGGAGGCCAAACCATCACTTTCAAAACTCCTTGTTCTGTTTGGACCGCTAAGACACCTTGCTAATGGTATGGCATAATTGATGAGTGTCTGCCTGTATTTGAGGACTTTGAGGACACCAATAATCCTAACCAATCTTCAACTCCATTTGCAGAAATGCAGCTCCTTGCTACCATTTATCTGCACACCATTTCTTGTTTTAGTGTATAGTTAAGTCGCTTAGCCTTTTTTTGCAAAGGTATGTCTTTTTGGCCTAAATTTATCAAGTTCATGAATTTATTCATAACGGCTACTTCTGGCTTTTTTTGGACAGTAGATGTACCTGGATGTACTTGAGTCCAACTAGTTTCCACTCTTTTTCCGATGGCACTGCTGACACTATGATAATGACTGTTTCCCAGAGGTGGGAAGTAATGAAGTACAAACACTGTTACTGTACTTAAGTAGATTTTTAAGTTAAGTACTTTACTTAATTTATGGCTTTTTACTTTAACTAATTACATTTTAACAAATATCTGTACTTTCTATTTCATACATTTTCAAACCAGGCTCATTACTTTAGTTTTACTTTAGTTTTCTATTTAGTGAAATTATCAATATTTTTCTTTTCATTGTGTGCCGCTTTCAGCCCATCAACCTATTTCTTGAAATTGAATGGCTTTTTTAACCTACCACTGGTGTATCATTTCCTGGCTATCACACACCACAGACATAGGCTAGCCTATGAAGGCAACAACATGCAAAACAGAAGGCAACAAAAAATATGACTAAACATAAATGAGACATAAAAGTACATGCAAGAGCCCATAGTTCTTCACTTTAACTTGAGTGAAAAAAATTTAGTCAGTACTTTTACCAGAGTCTTTAAAAGCATGAGTGTCTATAATTCTAATTGAGCGAAGGATGTGTATACTTTTGTTATCTCTGCTGTTTCTACCGACACATGTGATTGATGATCATAAGAACCTGCTTAGTATAATTGGCTAATCCATTTGACTAATTGTACAAATTCCCTGACTTTGTGCAAGTGTAAGAATTGATGCTGGCCACACAAAATATTGATTAGATCTTTTTTCAATTTGCATTTGCATGCATGATATCTCTCTCTCTCTCTCTCTCTCTCTCTCTCTCTCTCTCTCTCTCTCTCTCGATATATATATATATATATATATATATATATATATATATATATATATATATATATATATATATATATATATTTTTTTTTTTTGCATCTGACCATGCCTTCATTGTATCATTATTTGTGTAGATCTGGTGTTTGGCTGTAATCTGATCAGTCTCTGTCAGAGGGAGAAAACTACTATCCCTCATTTTGTGGAGATGTGTATCGACTACATAGAGAATCAAGGTATAGTAAGAGAATATATTCAGAAAATATATTGTATATATCTGTATTCAGTAAAATTTGTCTATTATATTCAGTAGTCTTCTTGTTCCACTACAAGCCACATCTACTTGTAATTGGACTAAAATTACCAGCCTAGAATTGGGGTATATTATTTATTTTATTGTATTTTTTTGATGAAAATATTTGCATTTGCCAATGCTATTTTTTATTTTGGCTTGGCTGTTTTTGAGGAGCAAATTGCTGCTTGATTCAGTTAGCTTGGTCAGTTTGCCACTTTCTATACAGATATCGTTTCCTCCATCTATCCCAGAATGTGCAAGCTAAATGTTGGACCTGCTGTTGATGATGCTGGAAAAGGTCCTTAAATAATCACAGTCTGTAAACATAACTCTGCAATTGTGCAAGACAATTCTAATTTCTGCAGTTTACAGATTCATTACATGATCATTTGTGGAAAACACTGGCAGTGTGAATAAGACATCAGTTGAGCAAATAGGTGACTGCCATTAAGAAAAAAAAATCCATGTGATTCCAGCCTCTTGCTTAGAGATGTGTTTATATTGTAGACACATTGCTGGGCACACAAGTGCAGGATTACAAACTATATTTTTTTCTTTCTGGAACACTTAAAAGAATCTACAGGCAATGACATTTTTGTTACTCTATTATCCAACTGTTTTCTGCAGTTCTGTCACAGAAACCTATACTGTAGGTTAGACACTGGTAAAGATAAGATCAGGATTAAATCAGATCCTTTTTGTCTATAGCACACAGCTTATCAGAACAGATGCATTTGCTAAAAAGTATGTCAATGTTAATGGAAAAGGGGACATCTGGGGTGTTTTTTTTTTGTTTTTTTTTTAAGTTTTTTATAGAATTCTCCATTTGCTTATTCTGCCTCCAAAGAGTTAGTATGAGATGAGCACCTAACAATATTTTAAAACTAAAAACTTTTTAGAAGGCCATTCCATGTAGACTAATAAACTCAAACAATTTAAAGAGAGAAAACATTGCCAGGCAGAAGTGGAAAGAGTAATAAATATTCTACTCAAAAGTTCTTACTTCAATGAAATTTTCCTTAAGTACAAGTAAAGTTGCCAGTCTCAAAATCTACTCCAGTAAAAAGTAACTAATTAAAAATTGTTATTCTTTTAATTTAATGAGGGGGTGGGGGATTCTAGTGTAGCGTATTTTTCGGACTATAAGCCGCTTCTTTTTTCCCACGTTTTAAACCCCGCGGCTTAAACAACGAAGCGGCTTATTTATGGTTTTTTTTTCCTGGGTTTTTCCCGGTTTCACAAACTTCAAGCCAAAAAACTGAGCGACATAACATTAGACCAATGAAATTTCCGAATGGAAACGAAAAAAAACGCACCTCACCTGTGTTCTGAGCTGCACGGTGACGCACGACGATGACAAAAGATAAACTCCCCAGAAAAATACAGTGGTTCCTTGACCTACGAGTTTAATTCGTTCCGTGGACGAGCTCGTATCTCAATTTGCTCACACATCAAATAAGTTTTCCATATTGAAAATACTTAAAATGGCATTAATCCGTTCCAACCCTCAAAATGAAACCCCGTTTTTATGTTTCATGTTATTAAATTGGAAAATACATTTCTAAATAACAAATCTTGTATAAAAACATAATAGAAAGAGTATGTAAAGATATAATAAGGTTTTATTCAGTGTATTTTCCTTGGAGATGAGACGACTTGAGCTAACGAAAACGCCGGTGGGGGGTGTGTGTGTGTGTGTGTGTGTGTGTGTGTGTGTGTGTGTGTGTGGAGGGGGGGTAGAGGCGATAAGCGGAGGCGGAGGGAAAACTCGTTTTTTACTATCACTCCTGTACACTACATATCCCTTAACTTTAACATTTTTACTTTTTCTTCTTTGCTTATCTTAAGTTTCAGTGTAGACAGTGTACACTGCGGCTTATAGACATGTGCGGCTTATTTATGTTAAAAATAAAAATCTTTGACAAATACAGTGCGGCTTATATAAGGGTGCGCTTTATAGTCCGGAAATTATGGTAGTTCAAAAAGGACAAGTGGACATACATTTCAAACTAGTTATTTTTAATTGAAGGAAACAAAAAAAATTTACAAGTAGGCTTGTATGAGGTATTTATGCAGTGTATTACCTGCAGTAGACAGTGCTCAGTACTTTCCCTGTTTGGAAGAGCATAGAGATGAGCATGTATACTGGAACTCAAAACATTTTACCTCCCTTAAAGTCTTTTTGCTGTGTTGCTATCCCTGTGCTCAGCACTGTAGCTCTCCTGCTATATCTCTGCACAGCTCCTGCAGACTGGAAGAGTACAGAATGCTGTCACTTATAATGAGAAAAATCACAAATGCAGATTCAGTTTTCAGACAGTAAACGCATGCATTTAACAACTCCCGCATTTCCCAGAGTGCTGGAACAAAACACCTTAATTGTACACTGCATTCTCAAGAAAACTGTATGATTAGTTATACAGTAATGCTCAAATCTAAAGCACCAACAGCAGCAGCTACTCTAAAATATAACACTTTTCATATGACACTTAAATCTTGACACTGGTAATAGAGTTGGCTTAATTGTGCTTTGATAATTTTGCCTCGAGTCACTGTTACTTTCCAACACTGATGCTAACCAATGATCATCGTCATGCAGTGATGCAACGCACCAGTACAACAATCATGTTAACTAAAAATATAAGAATTTTTAATTTACCTCAATGTTTTTGCAGGTTTGATTTCAAGTTTTTATAAGCTCGTCATAAGCTTTTAACTTTGCACTGTTGACCCCAGGTACCTAAACTCCTCCACCTTCTCCAACTCCTGCAACTGCACCACTCCACTGCCCTCCCTTTCATTTACACACACATGTACTTGTCTTACTCCTACTGACTTTCATTCCCTTACTCTCCAGCATGTACCTCCATCTTTCCAGGCTTTTCTCGACCTACTCCCTACTTTTACCACAAATCACAATATCATCCACAAAAGTCACAGTCCACAGACCTCCTGTCTGACCTCGTCCGTCAGCCTGTCCCATTAATCAGTGCAGTAGTTTCCAGGCTGTTTTTTTTTTTTTTTTTTTTTTAGTAACAGATATGATTTCAAATGTAGCAAAGTACAATACTCAAGTACTGTTCTATTCCCACCTTGGCTAGGCCTAGTGGAGTGTAGGAACAATAACCATTTAGTTGTTGCAGGTTGTTTGGACAAAATAGTAGGACAAAAGTTTAGAGTAGCATGTAACCAACCCATCTATATCAACAGTAGGCTCTTCACTGCTATTTGTTACAGTTACCAAGCCAGCAGTAACTGCTGTCACTAAACAAGTCCTCAGAGCTAGTGACAATCACGTGCATGATACTCTTTTAGTCTAATAATATGACAGACACGTGTCTTGCGTTTTCATTCAGGGGTACAGAGAACAGTCAGTGGCAAAGTTTTTCTGAACTGAATATGGACCAGAAAACTTGACAGACAAGGATGTACAGACAGTAATAGAAAGTAAAACCATTACTTTGTCACCAGGTTGAAACCTACAGGAAACTGCCTTCTTGTCATACCAGTGCTTCATGCGACAGGCTTTGTTCAGACGCTCACAAAAGTTGCTCACATAGTCTAAAATAGTGTTTCTTATCACTATCTACTAGAAACTTCTCCTTAAGAGATTTCAGAGGACCTCTAACAGAATGACCAAAAACAAGGTCTGCAGGACTAAATCCAAGAGATTCTTGAACAGCTTCTCTTACTGCAAACAGCACAAGAGGCACTCCTTCATCCCAGACTCTGTATTTAAACAGTATTTCCTTAACAGAGTTTAAGGACTGGTGAAATCTCTCAAATGCACCTTGGGACTCAGGGTCATAAGGACTGGACACGAGTTTTGTTTAGCATTTTTATAACCTGTGAAAATAGTTAGGATATGTAGTTAGTTCCTTGATCTGTTTAGACTACCTTGGGCAGCCCAAAAGTGGTGAAAATGGTTTTTAAAACATTGTTTTTTTTTTTACCACCACTGAAGTAGTAATTCTACATAAGGGAATCTCTTCTGGAAACCAAGATGCAGCACACAATATTGTTAGTAAATACTGATTCCCAGACATATTTCTAGACAGAGGACCAATGCAATCAACAAGGACACACTCAAATGGCTCCCCAAGTACTAGGGTAAAGAGGAGCAGGAGGAATAACTTGATTTAGCTTCCATGACAGATCCTCTGGTAAGAGACTGTAGAAGGGCTCTTCAGAACTTTTAAGACTGAAGGGACTTTACCTCCAGCTATGTCATTTTGTAATATGAGAGCAACACCCTCGACAGGTAAAGACTGACATGCTGCTACTTTATATATCCTTATAGATAGACTTGAGCGCAAGTACACATAGTGAAGAGGAGCTTTAATGTACTGCATGGTAATCCCTTTACAAAATGCACGTGTTCCACAGAAGGACTGGTCTGAATAAGATAAACATCAGCTAATATAAATGACTGAGTAGCACCAGTATCACACATTTTTTACAGGTACTGGAGTTTAATCTTTCCCAACTAAAGAACATTAACCATCTGTTACTAATGGCTGATTACACTAGGCTACGCTATTAAAAAAAATACAAGGCGTGACACCTGCCCTCTAACCTAGGGTGTCTAAACAATGGTGATACCTACTTGGTGAAATGTTGGTGTGCCCACATTCTTACCTGTTCTCAAACCAGGGCGACCAGCAAACAGTGCTCTGTCTACTCTTCCTTTTTTTAGGAGGAGTTGGGAGAAGTCATATGGCTGCTTTTGAACAGTAGGCTCTGCCTTCTCTGGTCAGGCTCTTGTTCTTCATTTGTCCTTTTTTTCCAGGCCTCCATTACAAATACCAGGTGACTCCACCTATACATATACATATATATATATATATATATATATATATATATATATATATACATATATATATATATATATATATATATATATATATATATATATATATATATATATATATATAAATACCAGGTGACTCCACCTATACACATATATATATATATATATATATATATATATATATATATATATATATATATATATATATATATATATATATATATATATATATATATATATATATATATATATATTAGAGAGCAGGTCCCCTGGTGGTCTAGTGGTTAAGATGCAGCGCTCCCACCGCTGCGACCCGGGTTCGATTCCCGGTCAGGGAACCATCCCCAGCCACTCTTAGTGCCGGTCCCAAGCCCGGATAAATTGGGGAGGGTTGCGTTAGGAAGGGCATCCAGCGTAAAACATGTGCCAAATCAAACGTGCGGAGGATCCGCTGTGGCGACCCCTAACGGGAGAAGCCGAAAAGAAAGAAAGATATATATTAGAGAGCCAAAGACAAAGCCAACAAAAGGGGGTGGGGAAAAGTAGAAAAAACAGCACATACATGTATAAGTTCAAACAAAAACCTACGTTAATAAAAGTAAAATTGCAGATTTTAAAAACTACTTTAAAAAAACATTTTACAATAACATGAGTAAATGTTTTTTTGTTAATTTTCACCTCTGGCCACAGGTCCTCATAGCCCACAGATATTTTTTAATTGTGAGATGGAAAGGAATTTATTATTATTATTATTATTATTATTTTAAACAATAGGATTTATACAGTGAGTAGTTTCAAGTACTACAAGTCATCAACCTTGGCCGACTGTAGCTTCATGAACAAGTCACTTTATTCTTTTAGTTTTGCAAAATCCTATTTTTAATTGCTGGGAAAACTCTCAAGGTGTGTAAATAGTGAATTGCCCATCACCATTTTATTTGCCCAAGTTATTGGTTTATTGGCTTTGCAAATCATTGCATTCTGCTTTAATTTACAGTAACGTTTTTTGTAATTGGGGTTATAAATAAAAAAACAGTAGTTATATGGGCATTATAGCATGTAAGAACCTGTTGCACTCTAGATGAAATGCTGGTGTGTTAAATGGGTGTGTCTGTTGAACTTTCTTTTTATGGTAATCAGAAAGTGGCTCTACAAAAGGCAGTTTAAAAGATGGGATGTTTGCAGCTTCAAGTGCATAAGCCATTGCTACAGCAGTGACTAAATGCCCTTCGATTTAAGATATCCACAACCTTTTCAGGTTCTTTTCCCTGTTAATTGGTTTCTTTGAAAAAGAAAGACATTCATTTGCAGCCTCTGATTTCACTTAAAGTAAATAATTAGCAGAGCATGTTGATGACCTACTTAAATGCTGTATGTGAGGCACTTTCTTGTTGGTTAGCAAGAAATACAGCAAATGCTGTATGTGAGGCACCTGCTCTTTCTTGTTGGTTAGCTGTTCAACATGATTTGAAGTAATTGTTACTTGCTTAAAAGTTCCAGTGCTTAGTTAGCTAACCCTAAATGTTGCAGTGAGTAGTTTTTAATTTCTCAAACAACCATGTTGGAAGACATACCGAGTGATCATGGAAAAGGTGTTACTCCAGAGGGGTCAAATAATTTGCCTGCAAAAATAAAGTAGAAAGCTGAAACTTTAAAAATTGGGTTAAGAACTGTCCAACACATTATTAAAATCTGAAAGGATAGTGGTGAACTATCATATTTGAAAGAGAAATGTGGTCATAATATGATCTTGAATGATTAAAGAGCAGAACTCATGGTGAATAGAATTCAAGCGATTGTGTCAAAAGGTCTGTGTAGCTGTGAAAACCTATTATCTGTGAGGCGTTTTTTAGAGAACAGGAAGATTGGACAATGGAAAAATGGTTATGTGGTCTGAGAAGTCCAGATTTACCAGTTCCAGAGTAATGGGCACATCAGGGTAAAAAGAGAGGCAGGTGAAGTGATACATCCATCATGTTTAGCCTGTGAGGGCAATGTTATAATCTGAGAATGGTCAGGTCTAGGATTAGCAATGTTATGTGCCCAAAAAAAATCAGATGTCTACCTGAATATACTGAATTATTTTTTCATAAATGGACTTTTTCTTCCCTGATGGCATGGCCATATTCCAAGATGAATTTCCAATCATCTATAAAAGATCTTGGTGAGAAATGAATGCAATGCTGCATTAAAATAACTGTGACAACGAAAAAGCTTATAAAATCTATGCCAAAAGCAACATGGCATGCAAATATAGGGTTGCGATGTGTAGGCGAGTGAGGTAAACATTTTCAGGGATAATCAGGTAATAATACAGAGAACCTATAATACTTATACAGTTATGTGCAGTGAGGCAAGGTAGAAAATTAGGTATTCAAGTAAAATGGTATTGATAATGCCAAGGGACAAACAAATTAATAGTGTACAGTAAATGTGTTTTGTTTTTTTAACATGGACTGAAGTGGAAATGTACAGTTCAGTGTCTAAGATCAAGAATCAGGATTGGGAATCATATTTTTTTGAAGAAAAACAAACATTAAAGGTGCATGAAAATGTATTTTAAAATAAAATACTAAAAACCTTAACATTGTGTATCAAAATAAACTACAAAATACAGCACCCACACCATGTATCAAAATAAACTACTGTATTTTTGTATTTTAGAATTGTTTTACAAGAGAGCATGAAATTTCTTCGCAAATCTTCCATCAGTTGGCTTATTTGATCTGTCCTTTGCCATTACACCCACTCGTTTAATTACATAAACAGTTTTTAACAGCAACAGCTTTTCTCTGGGCGAGTCATGCAATAAATCTGACATATGCAACAAGTTAACTGATGAATATTTACATACACATCCCTGTGATTTCCCAGATGAAGGTTAGTTGCTTGTAGTGAAAAAAAGAACAGGAAAGATTATATAAAGGTAAGTTATGAACAGTTTAATAACAGTTTGCGAATAACTAATAATTTATTCTAATTTAGTTTGCATCAGCAACATTGACTTAATGACAAACAAGTCATTCATAAGAAGACAATTGATTGCACCTGTATTCATAGCAACTACTTTCTAACTAATTAATTATTTTATTGTAATCATAAATATAATAATATATAATGTGTCAGGCAGATTCGTGCAATTGTAGGCAAAATCAAGATCCTACTAAACAGCTACTTCAATTAGGGTACAATATTTGTCAATTGGGTACTTATTTATCAATAATTCTACACCTATTTGAATGTGACTTACCTTGACCACCTTCTTCCTTATGGATACATTTTCTGTACTGATCTCAAGTCTGGGTAAGTCTGGGTAGGCACCAAGCAGAGGCCGCATTTTTATGATGCCATCATGTAGACTTCTTACAAAGTTTTTACAGTATTTCAAAACTACAGTATTTTGAGTATTTTGATACAAAATATGAAGCCATTTCCATTAACCCGATCAAATAGAAATGACAAAATCCTATTTTATATTTAAAATACATGTATCATAAATACTGCCTATTTCTGTTGGACAGTTTTATGGTGAAACTGAAAAGTGGTACAGAGAGAAACACAAATTGCCAGATTAGCCTAAACTGGGATTACTGATTAAAAAATTGACCACCAGAATTAATGAGGAAACAAAAATCCCTTGATAGCTAAAGTCCAAAACTATAAAACTATCCCTCAATGTCTACATTCAATAACAAATTATTATTATTATTTTATTTTTTTTAGGTCTGAATCTGGATGGTCTCTACAGAGTGAGTGGAAATCTGGCTGTCATACAGAAGCTGAGATTTGCTGTTAACCATGGTATATATTAATATATATATAAATATATATATATAATAATAATAATAATAATAATAAATGTGTGTGTGTAGGTGTGTGCGTGTGTGTGTTTGTGCGCAGCTGGATGACAACAGATATTCATATAATGATTCCTGAAAGATGTACATAACATCAAACAAAGATATAGAAGGAAATGTATAAAACATTTTGGATCAATAAACCTAAAAAATAAATAACTGCAGAAAGGCCACACTTGCAGACACGTTTAGCATTTCACATGTTGGCAAATCAAATTAAATCGGCTAAATTGTCTGTGCAAGCACACACTAAAGTAGAGAGCAACATCGATGCACAGATTTATTCACGCACATTAAGAATATTTATCAAAAGCTTCTTTCTTTTCACATTTTTATTCACAGCCCATTATCATAATGGGCTGTATATTAACTTATTTGAAGAAAAAAAAATTTCTATGTGAAATTAGACATTGAGCACCCCATATAACCAAAATAGCATAATCCTTGTTACATAACACCTGTGTGAATCAGAGGTCAAGGTTGTAAAACCTGACAAAGGTGAACGGGGTGGACCAGCTCGCCGCGTCGCAGAGGTCTTGGAGGGACACTCCAGAGGACCAAGCTTTAGAGGGGGGTCACCAAAGTGGTGCCCGTGGGCACCAGGTCGCCTGCAAGGACCACATGAGGCACCCGCGAGCCTTTTCTAAAATAGCTGTTTCCTACCTTGTTAAATCATTGTTGATAATTATTGTGAGAAATCATTAACATAATCAGTGTCTTCACATAGATCAGGGGTGTCAAACTCAGTGTCAAAACCGGCCCGACGTATAATTATATCTGGCCCACGAGATGATTTTATAAAGATCTATTATTATTGTTATTAATGGCCCGGAGATATGAGGCGCTGATAACACAAACTACAGATCCCATAATGCAGAGCTTCAGCTGCCTTACCGAATGCTAGGCTACCTGGCAACATTCCAGCATCAATCAAGTCGAGCTTCTGTTCATGTATTTAACACTATTGTAAAGTTATTGTGAAGCCCCACACAATGGTGAACCGATGGGATTCTGAGTATATGTTTACTGACACTGCTGGTAAACCCATGTGTCTTATTTGTGGAGCGAATTTGGCTGTAATTAAGGAATTGAATCTAAGATGCACTACGAGACAAAACATCAGGAGAAGCTGAAAAACCTGAATGCAGAGCAGAAGATACAGAAAGTAGAAGAGTTAAAGAAGAATCTGACATTTCAGCAGGTGTTTTTCACCAGAGCAAAATCAGTCACATCAGCCAGTTATTTACAGAGGGAGAGTTTCTGAAGAGCTGCATGATGAACTGTGAGACGTCTTGTGAGATATTTTTATAGAGAGAAAAATATTTTAAGTTATTTAAAGTTTAAGATAATTTTTTACAAATGGCATAAGAGCAAAGAAATATGATTGTTTTGATTTGTTGTTATTTTAACGTTTATTTAAAAGCACAATTATTATTGATTTGTTCAGGGGTTTTTTCGCAGCAAAGTTTAAGTTTATTTATTCTGGAATAATATTCCTGTCTGTTTTTATTCATATTTATTTAAAAAAAAAAACATTGTTTTAGTGTGTTTACACTGGTACCTTGACCTACAAGTTTAATTCATTCCGTGGTCGAGCTCGTATCTCAATTTGCTCGCACATCAAATAATTTTTCCCCATTGAAAATTATCCGTTCCAACCCTCAGAATGCCACCCCATTTTTATGTGCTGGGGTGTGGTAGTGTCAGGGATTCACCCTGCCACGCCCCCCTCTGTAGCTGTCAGGGATTCACCCTGCCACGCCCCCGTCTGTAGCTGTCAGAGATCCACCCTGCCACGCCCACCTCGATAGCAGTCACGCTGCTTCCCAAGATTACCGACAGCTGTGGCTCATGAAAGATCAGACTACATAAACTCACGTTCTTGAGTCACAGGCTGTCGGTCGTTATATTGTCAAGCTGGACAATCGCGTGGCTGCTCGACCGCCGGCTGTATATGCGAATTCCACTTCCGACTTGGATTACTCATTGCCGAAGGCTTTATGGATTATGCTTGGGACATTCGAACTCATAGCGGACAACGCGTATCGAGCGGATGTCTTTGTTTGTTGTTTTCAACGGCTTATGAGTGTTTTTGTGTTGTACGGTTGTTGAAATAAAAGGACAATGATCGGACTATATCGGCTTCCGCGTCTGCAGCCTGACAGAACGACCGACCTATACCGAACGCGGATTCGCCATTCCGCGATTCCGACCGCAACGGATCGGCAACTGAACCCGGCTTTGGATTTCCTCCGGAAGCTCAGTGCCGCTTCTCGGGTTCAGATCGACAGAAGCCGGATCATGAGAGCGCGGCTGCGCCACGCCCCTCAGAGAGCGCGAGGGGATTACCGGCTCGTTACTCGGGGAAAAAAGACGAATTGGGCGGATTTCTGCAAGGCATCGGCGAGTATGTGGCTGTTAACATTTCCCGGTTTCCTTCCGAACGAGCCAAGATTGCCCTCTGTATTTCCCTCCTGTCTGGAGAAGTTCTTGCCAAAGCCAGCTCACTATGGAGCGCCAAAGGGGGCAAATTCGGCTCACTCGCCGAATTCAGCGGGCTGCTTCTGGGGAAGTTGGGGATAGAGGTGGTGGATCTCCACTACAGTCCCCTTGAGGAGGAAGGTGCTTCATTCCAAGGTTCTCAAGAGCACGCGGCTCCGTGCCGGATCTCCCATGAGCCTGCAGCTCAGCCCCAATGTTTTGATGAGAGGGCTGCTTCATCTCAGGGTCTCTACCAGCGTGCTGCTGTGTTCCGGGGTTCTCGTGGACGCACCACACCATCTCCGAGCATCGGCGAGCACACCATGCCGTCACAGAGCTTCTACAGGCGTGCCGCTCTGTTCCGAGGTTCCCGTGGGCGTGCCACGCCGCCACAGTGTCTCCAGGAGCGTGCTTTCCCGCCACAGAGTCTTCACGAGAGCGCCGCGCCGCCACAGAGTCTTCACGAGAGCGCCGCGCCGCCACAGAGTCTTCACGAGAGCGCCGCGCCGCCACAGAGTCTTCACGAGAGCGCCGCGCCGCCACAGAGTCTTCACTAGAGCGCCGCGCCGCCACAGAGTCGTCACGAGAGCGCCGCGCCGCCACAGAGTCGTCACGAGAGGGCCGCGCCGCCACAGTGTCGTCACGAGAGCGCCGCGCCGCCACAGAGTCTCCAGGAGCATGCTTTCCCGCCACAGAGTCGTCACGAGAGCGCCGCGCCGCCACAGAGTCGTCACGAGAGCGCCGCGCCGCCACAGAGTCGTCACGAGAGCGCCGCGCCGCCACAGAGTCTCCAGGAGCATGCTTTCCCGCCACAGAGTCGTCACGAGAGCGCCGCGCCGACACCTCCAGTCACAGAAGGCGAAGTGACTCCTCCGAGTCCCTCTCCAGACGACGCCACATCCCAGAGCCCCTTCCAAGGCGACATCTCGCCCACGGAAAGCTCGGCTCCGCCCCAGGACCTCCAAGAGAGCTCCGCCCAGCTCCAGGTCCCTCCAGAGAGCTCCGCCCAGCTCCAGGTCCCTCCAGAGAGCTCCGCCCAGCTCCAGGTCCCTCAAGAGTGCTCCGCCCAGCTCCAGGCTCCTCAAGAGGGCACGACTCCGCTCCAGGCTCCTCCCGAGAGCTCGTCTCCGCTCCAGGCTCCTCCCGAGAGCTCGTCTCCGCCTCCGAGCGACCCCACGAGCTCGTCTCCGCTTCAGTGTCCCAAAGAGAGCTCCACTGATGTCGTGGACCTCCAGGCGAGCCCTTCTCCGCTCGTGGATCTCCAGGCAGGCTTCACCTCATTTCAGGCTGCTCAGTAGGCTCCGATCTGCTCCTAAGGGTCCCAAGGAGCGCCCCTACGCCCAGGGGTTTCCCTGTGCACTCACCCCGGCTCCAGGACTGCGAAAGGGAAGTTGAACCGCTGCCCCCGGGTTCCACCGACGGCGACGGCTCACCCCACAGTCCCGCAGAAGGCGACGGCTCGTCTCCAGCGCCCGCAGAAGGCGACGGCTCGTCTCCGGTGTCCACAGAAGGCGACGGCTCGCCCCCGGGCTCCACAGAAGGCGACGTCTCGCCCCCGGGCTCCACAGAAGGCGACGTCTCGCCCCCGGGCTCCCCGCATGGCGACGTCGGTCCTCCAGGTCCCTCTGACGGCGACGTCGGTCCTCCAGGTCCCTCTGACGGCGACGTCGGTCCTCCAGGTCCCTCTGACGGCGACGTCGGTCCTCCAGGTCCCTCTGACGGCGACGTCGGTCCTCCAGGTCCCTCTGACGGCGACGTCGGTCCTCCAGGTCCCTCTGACGGCGACGTCGGTCCTCCAGGTCCCTCAGAGGGTGGTACGACGTTCCTGGTCTCCGCCCGGGATGTCCTCCACTCCCCGGACATTGTCATGGTTGGCGTCCAGTTCCGGTTCCCCGCCATGGAGGTCGCTCCGGCTCCAATCCCCGCCAGGGGCTTTACTCAGCCTCCCGTCAGCACCGAGGGCATGGCTCTGTTCCGGATCCTCCTGCAAGGTGTTGTCCCATGCCGGCTCTCCGCAGAGGATGCTCACCAGGCCTCCGTTGCTCCCAGGCGTCTAAGGAGGCCTTCCTCGGAGTGCCCTGGCCCGCCTGGCATAGGTGGGTTTTGGGGCGTCAGGTGTCGCCCCTGGAGGGGGGGGGTACTGTCAGGGATTCACCCTGCCACGCCCCCTCTGTAGCTGTCAGGGATTCACCCTGCCACGCCCCCGTCTGTAGCTGTCAGAGATCCACCCTGCCACGCCCCCCTCGATAGCAGTCACGCTGCTTCCCAAGATTACCGACAGCTGTGGCTCATGAAAGATCAGACTACATAAACTTACGTTCTTGAGTCACAGGCTGTCGGTCGTTATATTGTCAAGCTGGACAATCGCGTGGCTGCTCGACCGCCGGCTGTATATGCGAATTCCACTTCCGACTTGGATTACTCATTGCCGAAGGCTTTATGGATTATGCTTGGGACATTCGAACTCATAGCGGACAACGCATATCGAGCGGATGTCTTTGTTTGTTGTTTTCAACGGCTTATGAGTGTTTTTGTGTTGTACGGTTGTTGAAATAAAAGAACAATGATCAGACTATATCAGCTTCCGCGTCTGCAGCCTGACAGGTAGAAGCAATAAGCGGAGGCGGAGGGAAAACTTGTTTTTTGCTACTCTTTCTATCACTTCTTTACACCACGTATCCCTAAACTGTTATTTTTTACTTTTTCTTTGCTGTACTTTGCTTATCCTCATTTTCGTCCCAATCTGAGCTTTCTGGCTTCGCTTCGTCATCTAGCAGCGGCATCTCGAGCTTGAACCTCAATTTCTTGCTCGCGTAACAAAGTAAAAAATCGACCGAATGACCGCTCGTACCTCGGAAAACTCGTGCAATAATGCTCTCGTAGGTCAAGGTACCACTGTAAATGTTTTTCCTGTTCGGCCCGCAAACTAAAGTGTGCTTTGAGTTTTGGCCCCCTGTGCAATTGAGTTTGACACCTCTGATCTAGATAAATAACATTAATTATTAATAATAACATATAATTAAAGGTAAATTGAGCAAATTTGTTATTTCAGAATAGTGTGTCAAACTGTTAGCCCTTCACATTAGTCAGTACCCAAGAAGTAGCTCTCGGTGTCAAAAAGGTTGGTGACCCCTGCCTTAGAGGCTTCCACACTCTGGGTCGAGTGAGCTCTGACCCTGAATGGAGCGGGGAGACCAGAGGACCCATAAGAGGATAAGCAATAGTTTTGACTTCCTCCAAGGACTTGTCCTGTGGACATAACAGTCCAGTGCTCTGACCGGGCACAGCCAGTTCAATCTCTTCTGGTTTGGGGTCTGGAATTGGGGAGGATTTAATGCCTGCAGCCTGACAGGTCGTAAGACGACCGAGGGCACCGTGGGGATATAACCTGCTCTAGGGTGCAGAAAGGCACTGGCCATGCCTGTAGTGAACTCCAGAAAGCAGGGGACCACAGGGACAGCCTGAAGATCACCTACTCTCCTCAGAGAGCAGATAACCAGCAAAAACGCAGTCTTATCAGACAAGGCTCGAAGGGGGGGTTCGGACAGAGCCTCCAGTACAATGACCAGGTCCCACCCAAGCACTCTTGGTCGCACAGGTGGCCTCAGCCTTTGGGTGTAATGGAGAAAATGCGTCAGAAGCAGGTCTCCGCCCAATGAATGCCCCGACACGGGGGCGGGATACGCCAAAATGGCAGACACGTAGACTTTAATGGCAGACGGAGCCAACCCTTTTGCAAACTGTTCCTGCAGGAACTCCAGAACTGAACCAACCTGGCTGACCGAGTTGAATTGGTGCTGAGCGCGCCACACAGTGAACAGACACCATCTCACTGCATACGACCCTCTCGTGGAGGGGACAGTGCGACGTCTCTAGAGATGCGAACAGGTTTAAACCTTTCTCAGATGTGCTCTACCATGCTGCTTCGTTTAACTGGCCTGGGATGTAAGCTGCTCTCAGGGAGAGCAGCGTACATCCCAGGCCCACAGGAGGATCAGACCCCCCCGGTGGTAGATATACGAGACCACTGAGGTGAGAGCATCAACACATGATGGCATCTGAGGTCTGGGAGGAAACGTATCAGCCAAAAGTACAGCCAGCGTCTTTGAGCAATTGATGTCCCATAGTAGATGGGGACTCTCCCATAGACCTTGCGTTGAGTGACCACCCATGACTGCTCCCCACCCGGTGAGGGACGCATCTGTTGTTAGCACTATGCGATGTCCAAGGACTCCCAGGACGAGGCCTTGAGATAGGAACTCGGGATCTCTTCAAACATCTAGGGCATGTAGGGATCGCTGCATGACCTTGATCGTACGGAGGGGATTGCCCTTCCGTGAGAACCCATGAGCCCTGAGCCACCACTGAAGGGGTCTCATGTACAAGAGACCAAGTGGAATGACATTGGACACTGCTGCTATGAACCCGAGTAGTCTCTGAAACTTCCTGACAGCCATAAAGATGGACGTAATTGCGGGCAGAGGAAAGCTGAAGATGTACTTCAGTTTGCAGATCAAGGAAAAATGCCAGTCCCCGACGTGGAGGATGTGACACCAGGAGAAAAAAGCGCTTGTCAAGCTTACTGGACGGAGAAGCTTTATGCTCATCGGCTGGCCGAGCTATATCCAGCTTCTCTAGGGCACGTGTCACAACCTCAAGGAGCTCCTTGCTTCCAGGTTCGCATGGAACTGCCCACCAATGCGCAGCATGTGTGTGCCCCACTCTTGCTAGCGGTCGACGGAGTAAAGTTGTCTCAGTGTGTATTTTTAATTTTTTTTCCTAAGTTTTAAACAGCAATTTTTGATGATAAAAGCATGTCTTCCAAGCGCCCAAGTAGTGGTCAGTATCTAACAAAAGTGGTCCAAAATTGGTGAACTAGTGACAGGGTCATGGATCCTAGGCTCAATAATGCAAGTGGGGAGCGAAGGCTGGCCCATGTTATCTGATGCTGACGAAGTTAATTTTGTTAATGCTTGATAGGTCAGGACTTTAAGGCAGCAAAAGGAGGACCAGCACAATATTAGGCAATTAGGCAAGTGGTCATAATGTTATGCCTGTTCGGTGGGTATAAAGTTCTTCTTCTTTCGTCTTCTCTCATTAGGGGTTGCCAAAGCGGATCATCCGTATACCCCTGTCCTCTACATCTGCCTCTTTCACACCACCTACCTGCATTTCTTGAACTTCCTCCTTGGCCTTCCTGGTCAAACCATCTCAATCTTGCCTCCCGCACCTTGTTTCCAAAACATCCTACATGTGCTGTCCCTCTAAGAAACTAATTTCTAATCCTGTCCATCCATGTCACTCCCAACGAAAACCTTAACATTATCAGCTCTGCTACCTCCAGCACCACCTCCTGTCTTTTACTCACTGTCACTGTCTCTAAACCATTCAACATCACGGGTCTCACCACAGTCCTATAAATTTTCCCTTTTACTCTTGCAGATAACCTTTTGTCACAAATCACTCCTGTCACTCTTCTCCACCCACTCCACCCTGTTTCCACTCTTTTCTTCACTTCTCTAACACACTTTCTATTACTTTGCACTGTTGACCCCAGGTACCTAAACTCCTCCACCTTCTCCATCTCTTCTCCCTGCAAACGCATAACTCCACTTCCCCCCTCTCATTCACACACATGTACTCTGTCTTACTCCTACTGACTTTCATTCCCCTTCTCTCCAGCACGTACCTCCACCTTTCCAGGCTCTTCTCAACCTGCTCCCTACTCTCACCACAAATCACAATATTATTCGCAAACATCATAGTCTAGGGAGACTCCCGTCTGACCTCATCCGTCAACTTGTCCATCACCCACTGCAAACAGGAAAGGGCTCAGAGGTGATCCTTTATGCAGTCAAACCTTCACCTTGAACCAGTTTGTCGTTTCTACTGCACACTTCACTGCTGTCACACTGTCCTCATACATATCCTGCACCACCCTCACATACTTCTCTGACACACCTGACTTCCTCATACAATACCACAACTCCTCTCTCGGCACTTTGTTGTTCACTTTCTCTAAATTCACAAATACACAATGCAACTCCTTCTGACCTTCTCTATTCTTCTCCATCAACATTCTTAAAGCAAATAAGGCATCTGTGGTGCTCTTCCTTGGCATGAAACCATACTGTTGCTCACAGATGGTCACCTCTTCTCTCTGCCTAGCTTCCACTACTCTTTCCCATAACTTCATGGTGTGACTGATCAAATTAATTTCACTGCAGGTCTGCACATTTCCCTTATTCTTAAATACCGTTACCGGCACACTTCTTCTCCATTCCTCAGGCATCGTCTCACCTTCCAGAATCTTGTTAAACAATCTCATTAAAAACTCCACTGCCATCTCTCCTAAACATCTCCATGCTTCTACCGGTATGTCATCTGGTCCTACCAACTTTTCACTCTTCATCCTCTTAATCGCTGCTCTCACTTCCTCCTAACTAATCCTATTCACTTACTGCTTCAACATCTCCACACCATACAACCTTCTCTCTCTCATTTTCTTCGTTTACATCAGCTGCTCAAAATAACTTGCAGCACATCCTTCTCAGCTCGGCCCCTCTGCCTGGCCAATCGGTATAAATCCTTTTCTCCTTCCTTAGTGTCCAACTTTTCATACAGCTCCTCATATGCCTTTTCCTTGGCTTTCACCACATCCCTCTTTACCTGCTGCCGCATATCCTAGTGCTCTTGCCTACTTTTCTCATTACTCTGTCGATCCCAATTCTGTTTTGCCAACCTCTATCTCCTTATGCGTTCCCGCACTTTCAATTCCACCATGTCTCTTTGTCTTCCTTTCTATTTCCAGATGTCACACCAAGTACCTTTCTAGCTGTTACCCTTATCACTTCTGCAGTAGTTGCCCAATCATCCAGCACCTCTTCACCACCACAGAGCCCCTGTCTGATCTCTTCCATGAATTTCACACTACAGTCTTCCTCCTTCAGTTTCCACCATCTTATTCTTCTTTTAGTCCTCACTCACCTCATCTTCTTCTTTACCTCCAAAACCATCCTACAGACCAACACTGTCTCCCCATTAATCCTGGCTTGGGACCAGCATTAAGAGTGCATTGGCTTGTGCAACCCTAATGTCTGGGTTATCGGTGGGTATAAAGTTATGGCTGATAAACAGTGGTGTGAAAAAGTATTGATGTCTTAATTGTTTTGCATGTTTGTCACACTTTAATGTTTCAGATCATCAATCTCATTTAAATATTAGTAAAAGATAACACAAGTGAACACAACGTGCAGTTTTTAAATTAAGGTTTTTATTATTGAGGGAAAACAAAATCCAAAACTACTTGGCCCTGTGTGAAAAAGTGTTTGCCCCCCCTGTTAAAACTGTGGTTTATCACGCCTGAGGTTAATTTATCTGGCCAAACCCAGGTCACAAAAAAGACCCCACAACAACATCCAAAGACCTGCAGGTTAAGGTCATTGTTAATGACTCCACCATAAGAAAGGGACTGGGCAAAAATGGTCTGCATGGCAGAGTTCCAAGACTAAATCTAAGGAAAAAGAACATAAAGGCTTGTCTCAAATTTGCCAGAAAACATATTGATGATTGCAGCAGGACAATGATCCAAAACACACCAGCAAGTCCACCTCTGAATAGCTGAAGAAAAACAGAATGAAGACTTTGGAGTGGCCTAGTCAAAGTCCTGTCCTGAATCCTATTGAGATGCTGTGGCATGACCTTCAAAGGGCGGTTCATGCTCGAAAACCCTCCAATGTGGCTGAATTACAACAATTCTGCATAGATGAGTGGACCAAAATTCCTCCACAGCGCTGTAACAGACTCATCGCAAGTTATCACAAACTCTTGATTGCAGTTGTTGCTGCTAAGGGTGGCCCAACCAGTTATTAGGTTTAGGGGGCTTTTTCACACGTGCTTTGTTTTCCCTCAATAATAAAAACCTTAATTTTTAAAACTGCAAGTTGTGTTCACTTGTGTTATCTTTTACTAATATTTGAATGAGTTTGGTGATCTGAAACATTAACCTCTTAGTCATCAGTGCTGTGCCAGCGTGATGATATCCCATCCTCCGGTGTAAATGATTACCAATAGATTACCACTACTTTTTTCCCACGTTTTGAACCCCGCGGCTTAAACAACGAAGCGGCTAATTTATGGATTTTTTTCCTGGGTTTTTCCCGGTTTCACAAACTTCAAGCCAAAAAACTGAGCAACATAACATTAGACCAATGAAATTTCCGAACGGAAACGAAAAAACGCACCTCACCTGTGTTCTGAGCTGCATGGCTTCGGGAGAAAAACTTCACCGGTGGCGCACAACGATGACAAAAGATAAACTCCCCAGAGAAATACGTAGTTGTGAAAGGAAGGAGGTAGACAGTGAACAATGACTTACTTGGTCGGCTACTGTTTAGATACAAGCCGTTGTAGCGCGTTGAGTCTGGGTGAAGGGATAGCTCGGTAACTCCATTTGCAACAGAAATCATATAAGCATAGACAGGTTTCCAAAACTGGTGCTTTTTTATTTTTCTTGGCAACAGCATTATGGGTTAGTCAAAGAAACTTAGAAATGAGCATCAGAAAATAATAAGGACATAATCCGCAGTCTCACACGCACACACACGCAGTAATACCGGCAGAATGCAGTGACTTGCTATTCCCAAAATGCCACTCTGCTCTTAAAGGAGCCACAACATATTTCAGCCGTTACACCGTGTAACAGACACTTTCTTTCGGTAAAGCTTGTGTAAAGTTCATTAGTTTCAGTGTAGATATTAGCGGCTTATAGACAGGTGCGGCTTATTTATGGTAAAAATAAAAATATTTGTAAAATTCAGTGGGTGCGGCTTATACAACGGTGCGCTTTATAGTCCGGAAATTACGGTAAATAAAAAGGGACAAGAGTAACCATGACTAACTATACATCATTCTAATGGTCTAAGCCTCAAGCAGTGATTTCAGATCACTATTTTTTAATGGAAAATGCATAACCAATGTATTTGCAGAATGTGTGTAAGCAGTGCACACAAACAGCATGCATAAAAAAATGCAGTACTTACACAACTATTGTAATAATGAGTCACAAACACATCCACTGCTGCAAAACCTGGTTTATTAGGAAAGATAAGGCTCCATTGAACATGTCATAAAGCATTTTTCTCCAACCAAACAATAGTGTTGTAATTTAGATGGTTATTCTTTTGTTTGTCACAGAACTTCGGATGGGGTTTGTGTGTATATGTTGACGAAAAACTTTTGAATAAAAAACTACATCTTGCTGGTGAAAAAACAAATATGACTGGTTAAATATAGTGTTACAAAACAAAAGAGACCACACACTACAAAAAAATTAAAAAATAAAAAATACAGTAAAAGAGGTGGCTTGAGTCTCCACTGTAGGCAAATGTTCAGGTGACTTTATCACCACCACCTATCATTTCAAACCTTTTATTTCCAGCCAGTAGCATTATGGAAACAAAATGATTGATGGAAAATGTAGCCAATGAGTGCAGGATTCTAACAAAATATGGGGGATTTTATTCCACACGTGTGTGACTTAGTTTTATTACTCTTTACAAATTCTTACTGGTCCTGCTGTGACGCCCCAGGAAGTGGTTACAGCTCTCAGTTTGGCACAAACAGCTCTTTCTAGTTCGTGCTAACTGGACTTTGTTTACAAAAAAAGGAAAAAAAGAAAAAAATGGACAGTCAAAAAAGTTGTTTTATTGGAGATTTGCACAAAGCAGCGATGTGGAAAATATTCTTGGGACGGAGTAACAAAAGAGACTTGGAAATCTGCATGAAGATGCTATTTTACATCTGTAAATGTAAAATATGCAAATTTATCTCCCTTTACAGTTTTATACGATGTTATAGGTTTTATTGCCCGTTTGTTTTTATAAGAGAAATGCTTAAAAAGTGTGTGTGTGTGTGTGTGTGTGTGTGTGTGTGTGTGTGTAGTTGCGATTCGAATGGCCGGACAGGAATCACATTTGTCATGAAAATCTTACTAAAATGTGAAATATACTCATGAGATATGTGGCTTTCAACTTTTCTGTATTGCTACATTACTGATTTCATGTATTTATATATGGAATAAAAATAATGTTTAATGCAGGAAATGTATATCCATGGCACTTTATCATCTATAACTCATCATCAGCTTTTTAAGCAATATTTATAGCAAGAAGTCAAGAAGTCAGTAAGAAGAAGTCAAGAAGCTTTTATTGTCATTTCAACCATATATAGCTGATGCAGTACACAGTGAAATGAAACAACGTTCCTCCTGAACCCAGGTGCTACATAGAACAACATAAAACAAACAGTACAGAACAGAAGAACACAGGGCCGAGAACTAAGATCCTCGCCACATAAAGTGCATGTGTGCAGCTGGTGCAAACAGTGCAAAAGACAACACAAGACAGTGCAAGACAACACAGGACAGTGCAGGACAATACACAAAATATAAAATTAAAAATAGAAATAGCTCCGCCAGTAAAACCTGTCGTAACAGAATAAGGTGCAGTGTAAACAGAAAAATGTAAACAGAATTTGTGCAATTCAGCAGTAGCAGCAATCAAAAATAGAGTTAACAGTAACCAAAGGATTTGGACAGAATATTGTGCAAAATAACAAGTCCCGGAATCAGCAACAGACGGCATGTAAACATTTTGCGATCGTGAGTTCAGTTCAGTTCTTTGTTGAGGAGCCTGATGGCTTGCGGGAAAAAACTGTTGCACAGTCTGGATGTGGCGGCCCGAATGCTTCGGAACCGTTTCCCTGATGGTAGGAGTGTGAAAAGTGTGTGTGACGGGTGTGTGTGATCATCCACAATGCTGTGTGCTTTGCGGATGCAGCGTGTAGTGTAGATGTCCATGATAGAGGGGAGAGAGATTCCGATGATCTTCTCAGCTGTCCTCACTATCCTCTGTAGGGTCTTGCGTTCCGAGACAGTGCAGTTCCCAAACCAGGCAGTGATGCAGCTGCTCAGGATGCTCTCAATGGTCCCTCTGTAGAACATGGACAGGATGGGGGGAGGGAGATGAGCTTTCCTCAGCCTTCTCAGGAAGTAGAGACGCTGCTGGGCTTTCTTGGTGATGGAGCTGGTGTTAAGTGACCAGGTGAGCTTGTCCGCCAGATGAACACCAAGGAATTTGGTGCTCTTGACGATCTCCACTGAGGATCCAGCGATGATCAGTGGAGAATGGTCACTCTGTGTTCTCCTAAAGTCAACAACCATCTCTTTAGTTTTGTCAACGTTTAGAGACAGGTTGTTGGCTCCACACCAGGCTGTTAACCGTTGCACCTCCTCTCTGTATGCTGACTCGTCGTTCTTGCTGATTAGACCCACCACGGTCGTGTCATCGGCAAACTTGATGATGTGATTCGAACTGTGCATTGGTGCACAGTCGTGAGTCAGCAGAGTGAACAGCAGTGGACTGAGCACACAGCCCTGGGGGGCCCCAGTGCTCAGTGTGGTGGTGCTGGAGATGCTGTTTCCGATCCGGACTGACTGAGGTCTTCCAGTTAGGAAGTCTAGGATCCAGTTGCAGAGGGAGGTGTTCAGGCCCAGTAGGCTCAGCTTCTCGATCAGGTGCTGAGGAATGATTGTGTTGAATGCTGAACTGAAGTCTATGAACAGCATCCTTACATAAGAGTCCTTGTTATTCAGATGGGTGAGGGCCAGATGAAGGGTTGTGGAAATAGCATCGTCCGTGGAGCGGTTTGGACGATATGCGAACTGCATGGGGTCCAGTGTGGGTGGAAGCTGGGTCTTTATGTGCCTCATGACGAGCCTCTCGAAGCACTTCATCATGATGGGTGTGAGTGCAACGGGACGATAGTCATTGAGGCAGGAGACAGAAGACTTTTTCAGCACAGGAATGATGGTCGTCGTCTTGAGGCACATAGGAACAGTGGCGCTGCTCAGGGAGATGTTGAAGATGTCAGTGAGGACATCTGCTAGCTGTTGTGCACATTCCCTGAGCACTCTGCCAGGAATGTTGTCTGGTCCAGCAGACTTCCGTGGGTTAACTCTGCATAGAGTTTTCCCTCACTTCAGCTGTGGTTAGACAGAGCACCTGGTCACTGGGAGGAGGGATGGTCTTCCTCGCCACCATGTTGTTCTGCACCTCGAACCGGGCGTAGAAGTCGTTCAGCGCATCTGGGAGGGAGGCGTCACGGTCACAAGCAGGTGATGTGGTCTTGTAATTCGTGATCGCCTGGATGCCCTGCCACATGCGCCGGGTGTCTCCACTGTCCTGGAAGTGGCCGTGAATTCTCTTGGCGTGTGCGCGCTTCGCCTCTCTGATGGCACGGGACAGTTTGGCCCTTGCTGTTTTCAAGGCCGCCCTGTCCCCTGCTCTTAAGGCAGAGTCTCTTGTTTTTAGCAGCGCACGCACCTTGGCGGTCATCCACGGCTTCTGGTTGGAGCGTGTAGTGATGGTCTTGGAGATAGTCACGTCATCAATGCACTTGCCGATGTAGCTGGTCACTGTTGACGTGTATTCCTCCAAGTTGATGAAATCGCCGTTGGTTGCAGCTTCCCTGAACATGTCCCAGTCAGTGCATTCAAAACAGTCCTGGAGAGCAGACATGGATCCTGCTGGCCAGGTTCTCACTTGCTTCCGAACTGGTCTTGAACGCCTGCTGAGTGGTCTGTATGCTGGGATCAACATAACAGAGATGTGGTCTGAGTAACCGAGGTGGGGGCGGGGCTTCGCCCGGTATGCGCCCTGGATGTTTGTGTAAACAACATCCAGCGTGTTTTCTCCTCTGGTTGCAAAGTCCACATTCTGATAAAATTTAGGGAGCACAGTCCTGAGATTTGCGTGATTAAAATCTCCGGCGACTATAAACAATCCGTCAGGGTGTGAGTTTTGAAGTCCGCTAATGGTCCCGTAGAGCACACTGAGCGCTTCCTTAGCATTAGCGCTAGGTGTTATGTACACTCCGAGCACAATAGCGGTGGTGAATTCCCGGGGTAAATAAAAAGGTCTACATCTCACAACAATAAACTCCAGCAGCGATGAGCAGTAGGTAGAAACAAGCACAGAGTTCTTCTTTTTTAAGTTAAGGTTCAGTTCATTTTTAGTTCAGTTTGGGGGGATTAATGCAAAATATAAAATTATTATTTTTTTTAATTCTTTTTTTATTAATGCAGTTTATTATTAATAACATTTGTGAATATCAACTGTTTACATTTTTTTTAATGTCTGCCTGGTTAAGTAATATATAAAATAATATAAAAAAAATTATAAATTATTTAAAAATAAAATTGAGTGAATCAAATGAATGCAATACACTTTTGAATTATTTTGATTAAATTATCAATAATAAGTAATCAAGTAAATTGGCACAAATTAAATAAAATTAAATAAATAGAAAAAAACTCTATTAGTTTATATTTGTTAGACATCATTTGGGTAATACAGCTCTGTATACAAGTGTGTGTGTGTGTGTTTTACATTTTAGATATTATTTTCTAAAGATATGCTCTACTTAGCTGTTCTACTTATTTTAGCAAACTTTAACAAACATCTTCATTCCTTCTGTCCTTCATTTATTCACTCCCTTGATGTGCAGAGTTGTCAGGATTTTCTCCTTTTATGAGAAATTTTTGAAGCTGGATATAAAAATGCACCTGGTCTGGAACATCTAGAACTTAATATGTTTGTCAGGGAACTCAGTTTTTAACTATGTCCCGCACGTAAAAAGGATTTCATTCGGTGCACAGAACTGAAAACCTTGTACCAAAACGTTTCTATATAAATACGTGTACTTGTTTTTATACGTGTGTGATTATTAGAGAGTTATACATACACTGATGCGTATCACTAGGACCCCCTTTTTGCACCCCTAAAGACATTGCAGTAGTATTTGGCACATATGGAGGAGATCCTGTAACTTGTAATGTAAGGTCTTTTGGAGCTTGTTTAGCCATCTTGTTCCACAGGTTCTTAATCTGAGATCTTGGAAATTCGGAGACCATTTTAACATCTTGAACTCTTTGTCATGTTCCTTAAACTATTTCTGAACAATTTCTGCAGTGTGGCAGGGTGCTGGGAGGGTAGGTTAGTCTGCTGAAAGAGGTCACTGCCTTTAGCAAATACATTACCATCACAGAGAGCATCACAATGTCGTTGCCAGCTTTTCTAGTGCATCTTAATGTTATTATTCCACAGATCAGCAACATATACAAACACAGTTTGGTTTGACTGGCTGCAGCTGTGCAGCACCATATGCAGTAGGTAGTGGTAGTGGCAACTCTTCTGTGGGATTAAAACAGGTGGGTTAAGGTTCACTCTCTAAGCACATAGGTGCCAGGGTAATGAGACAGTCTGTGTTATTCACTTTACCTCTCACAGGTTTTAATGTTATGGCTGATCAGTGTTCTTTCTTGTGTGGTGTACACACATCTATACATACAGTGGAACCTCGGAGCTCGCGAGGGTTAGGGACCAAGACCGGTCGCGAGTTCCGAATTTTCGCGACCTTTTGATACGCCCCTTCCAACCCAGTAAAAACCCAAAGAACACTATACGAAATCGATTTAAATGAGTAAATAACACTATTTCACTCCATAACACTTAATTATTAGACTATTTTAACAATACTTTATGTAAATTAACAGCAATTACAATGCTTAAATAAAAAAACAGTACAGGTACAGTAAAGTATGCAGTAGAGAAGTACAGTATAATAATAAATAATAAAAATAGTTTTAAAGCATTTTTTAGACAATTTTAATGAGATAAACCTTGATTAGAAATGTTAAAACTAGCGTTTTGAGCAGCTCGCGGTTGCTCACGAGCCGATCTGAATGAGAGTCACCGGTCTGAATGAAAGTTCCTCGAGCGCTGAGGCCACGAGCTCCGAGGTTCCACTGTATACTGTTTCTATATTGTCATGCTGAAACAGGTTTTGTTAGTTCCCATTAAGGGAAACTGTAATGCTACAGAATATATTTCATATTATATATTGTCAAGAAACAAAGAACTTGGTCTTCTAAGGCCAGATAACTGGTTTTTTTTTAGCAACCATAAGGCTGGCTGAGCTGAAATTTGATAGGGGGCATCCCGATATGCTAATCTGTAAAGCCTTATTTGACGATAATTTAATTAATAATAATAATAAAAAAAGGCCACCAATATCTTCAGTACTAGCTTCTTAGGATATCAAACTTTTGAAAGCTGCTGTTCATAGTGGTTCAGTTCAGATCTCAGAAATTGCAAGCTTTAAATTTGTCTAGTCTTTCTCTCTGTTGATCTGTAAAAGGAGATATGACTATAACTTAATTACTTAAAACCACAAATGCTACTGGCCAATCTGCTTTGAGCAGGCATTTTGCACAACTAGTATTGAGCTTCTAGTATCTTCACAAAACATGCTCATCCCTTTATTATGTATATTTGCACAACAAAAAATGTATCTTGTTTTTCTCCGCTTATTATGCAGGCCATTGATAAATTAAATCAGTATATTCTACTTCTTTCTACCATTCAGACAAGCGAGATGCCTATGACTATGCAGTATTCACAACATGAGCCACAATGTATTCACTGAAAATTCTTTCACTCCAGTCTGAGCCAGAGTAATTATTAAAAAGCTCACAATTGTCAACAAGTTAAACTCATGATTGCTTAAATGGATTTTTACCAAAAAAATGAAAGGCATATAGGATAAGTGTCTGAAGACCTTTGTTTTTCATGTTTTGTTATACAAAAATAAGCTTGGAAAATAAACTGTGTAGTGAAAATGTATGGTTAAAATTTTTTCAACTTTGACAATGCTAAGACAATGATATGAATTTTGGCCTGTTTTCACAATTGCATTGTAAGACATTCAAATATCAAAATAACAAAAACAAACAAGAAATAAGAAAGTGGAGCCAATTTGTTTCAGACATTTGTAATTCATGATCTATTGTATGAATTCGAACTAAACCTGGAATACTGATTATCTATTCAAGGCTCCAAGGATGTCTACAATGGATGTGGTGTGAAAATTGAAAATTACCTAGTTTGCCACATCTGGTAATCATTACACACTAATTAGTAGCTGTAATTATTATCAATATATTACAACTTGCAGTGAACAAAATAAAAAAATGACAAATTGGAACAAAGTAGATTGCTTGCTATATTATATACAGTCTTGTAAAAATTAACGTACACCCACTTTGAATTCTATGGTTTTACAATATTTAATGAAAATACTCCTATCCACCAGATAATGATCCCTAGCACACAAGAACATCTGCAATATAATTACTGAAAAAGAACAGAATCAAGAAGTTGCTTTGGTGCAGACAAAGCCCTGAACTCAATCTGAATAAAATGCTGTTGCAAGACCTTAAGACAGCTGTGCACATACAAATGCCTGCAAACTTCAATGCAAGGAAGCAACGTTGTAATGCCAAAATTCCTCCACAATTATATGAGAAACTGTTAGTCAGTTGCTAAAGGTTTTACAAGATACTGAATCAAAAGTTTTTCACATATAGTGTCTCCATTTGCTTGATTTTTGTAAAAAAAAAAAAGACATTGTAATGATGTGTAATTTGTCTGAAGATGTATTTACCTAATTCTCAGACCTGATAATGACCAAATGATTTTGTCACACGTCAAACCATAATTAAATTCAAAGAGGGTATACTTTAATTTTCACACAAGTATTTTTTATGTACTTTTGTCACCTGGTGTAGGTTCTTTTGCTCTTTTCTGTCTCTTTCTTAGATGAGAAGATAAATTTAGCAGATAGTAAATGGGAGGACATTCACGTGGCTACCGGGGCACTGAAGATGTTTTTCAGAGAGCTTCCAGAACCACTTTTCACTTATGCCTTTTTTAATGACTTTGTCAATGCTATCAGTAAGTAAAAGCAAATTGACTGATTGATTGTGTTTTTGTGTGAGTGAAAAATAACAGAAAATGAAACAATTATTATGTAAATAAGCAAGTTTAGATTTGACACTACTTGTCTGACTTCTTAACAGTTGTAATTTGTAAATACAGATTGTGTGTGTGTGTGTGTGTGTGTGTGTGTGTGTGTGTGTGTGTGTGTGTGTGTACGTAGAAATCACAGACTATAAAAAAAAAGTAAATGCAATCAGAGATCTAGTGAAGCAGCTGCCTCAACCCAACCATGATACAATGCAGGAACTTTTTAAACACCTGAGAAAGTAAGTATACATTGTATTATACACAATTTATGCTAACATAACTGCAGATACAAACATATTTTGTGTTTCATGCAGAAAAACAAAAAATATTATATGTAGATTATATGTAAGTCAAGAATTACAGTGTTTTTGTATGAAATGTATGTGTTCATAGAGTAATAGAGCATGGCGAGGTGAATAGGATGACCACACAGAGTGTTGCTATCGTATTTGGCCCAACTTTGTTACGCCCTGAGATTGAGAACATACACATGGCTGTGCATATGGTTTATCAAAACCAAATTGTTGAGCTTATTCTACATGAGTATGAGGCCATATTCGGGATGTAAGCTGTGATGCATCTTTCACCATCTGATGAAGACTATGTGAGGAGCTTCCATATCCACTGGTATCCATTATTTGAAAATGTGGAAAATTTTAAATGTATTAAATGCATAAATAATAAACCCATTTGTATAGTAAGCACAACAATTCTTCATTTTTTTCTTTAATGGAACAAAGATGCTTTCATGCATTTTTATATATTTGTATTTATTTATTTTTCTTTAATGCGTAGTAGCTCTTTTTGGACCTTACACATTTGGATCACCCATATTCTGTAACTTGAAAAAGGTTTTGCTGCGCAAACATGATAGAATGGCACCAGTTTGCTAGACAATTTTTTTCTAGGTTATTAATTGGAGTGCTTAGAGCTAAAATGGGTAATTAACTTCTAATATTGTTATTTGGTTAGCTTTATTTTGCTGCTGAGATGCCAGATTGCTAACAAGAACATCCTTTTAGACAGATTGCATACAAGTTTTTTTGTTAAAATCCTAAATAAAAAATATGTATTGGTTAAACTGATATTTGACAATAACCCACAGAAATGTTTGGATTCTTTTACAAATATCTAAGAATTTAATAAACTCATGTAAAAATCATTTTTGGGAATTTTACTATTAATATAAACTTAAAACATCAAGCAAAAAATAAAATGGTGTCATACAAAAAAAATGGCAACCCAAAACACTTACCCTGCACCTTTCTAGTTGAACATATATTTAAATATATGTGTTTATTTTGCATTTCTAAATAAACAAAGTAAGAAAAAGGAAACACTACCATTTTTCTTGTTCGGGTATTGGTGTTTGGTTTGACAACTGCTTTAGCTGAGACAGCAGAAACATTCAGTTTTCAGGTGCCTCCTGTTCACTGCAGTAAGGGGTCAAAAATCTTATAAATCTTATTTGTCTCTCTGCAATAACCAATAGCCTGCAATTTTCCTAGTGATTCCTGTTCTTTCTGTTTTGTTTAATCCACACAACACACAGGATTGGACAGTTTGTTGTTGTTGATGCTTAGGATATCAAGTCAAGAAACCCTCTATGAACTTTAGTATGTAAATGTTTTTTTTATATGCTAATTTTTGTTTTGTGCATATGTGCATGTATATCTTTGCTCATTAAAGTGTTGAAATGCAAACTCTTTACTGATATTAGATATCTAAAGATGCTAAAATAACTAATCCTCAGGATAGGAAAACACTACAGATAATAGTATTTTTTAAAAAGTGGTGTTAAACAGTGATGGTGTTAAATAAAATGTTTTTAAAAATTTCATTTTACACTATTTATTACTCATGCGAAACTCATGATTTTATAACATTCAAAACCTTTTAAGATGCCTCATAAGAATGGTGGCTACTGTATATACATTTATGTTTTTAATTAAAACAAAACTTTGTATAAGGCATAACTACAACTTTTGCATCATCCACATATAAGGCTCTAATCCACAACCAGGATTTAAAAAAGTATCAAAATAAGAACCCCGCCTAACACAGCCTGAACAAACATTGACCATAATGAGAAATGCTATTAATGTGAACTGACTTAAACTATAGAATAACATTTCTGTCCGATTTGGTCAACAGCCAACTAACAATGCATTTATCAGAGATCAAATACAGCTTATCAGTGTAACATTTAGTAGTATATTAGACTGGAGGAATACAAGCATTGAAAACATTTTGCTGTTTAATTCATGAATTAGATTGTAATTAGAATTGTGTAGATTGTACAGGTGCATGTCAATAAATTAGAATATCAATAAAAAGTTTATTTTAGTAATTAAATTAAAAAAGTTAAACTATAATATAGATTCATTACACATAGACTGATATTTAGAGTGTTTATTTCTTTTCATTTTGATTATTATGGCTGACAGCTAATGAAAACCCAAAATTCAGTATCTCAGAAAATTTGAATATTGTGAAAAAGTTACATTTTTGGAGACTCATGGTGTTACACTATAATCAGCTAATAAAATCCAAACACCTGCAAAGGTTTCCTGAGCTTTTAAATGGTGTTTTGGTCTGGTTCAGGCTACACAATCATGGGGGAGGACTGCTGACTTGACAGTTGTCCAGAAGACGATTATTGACACCCTGCACATGGAGGGTAAGACACAAAAGGTCATCGCTAAAGAAGCTGCTGTTCACAGAGTGCTATATCCAAGCACATTACTGGAAAGTTGAATGGAAGGAAAAAAAATCAAAAATTTGGGGGAGATTCACAAAGAGTGGACTGCAGCTGGAGTCAATGCTTCAAGAGCCACCAGGCACAGACGTATCCATGGGCTACAACTAACACATTCCTTGTGTCAAGCCACTCCTGAACCAGAGACAACGTCAGAGGCGTCTTACCTGGGCAAAGGACAAAAAGGACTTGACTGTTGCTCTATGGGTCAAAGTCATCTTTTCAGATAAAATGAAAGAAAATGTTGCATTTAATTTGGAAATCAAGGTCCCAGAGTCTGGAGGAAGAGAGGGGAGGCACATAATCCAAGTTGCTTGAGGTTCAGTGTAAAGTTTGCACAGTCAGTGGTGGTTTTGGGAGTCATGTCATCTGCTGGTGTTGGTCTACTGTGTTTTATCAAGTTCAAGATCAGCACAGCCGTCTACCAGGAAGTTTTAGAGCACTTCATGCTTTCCTCTGCTGACCAGCTTTATTAATTTTGCAGCAGGATTTGGCACCTGCCCACACTGCCAAAAGCACTAAAAGTTGGTTAAATGACCATGGTGTTGCTGTGCTTGACTGGCCAGCAAACTCACCAGACCTGAACCCCATAGAAAATCTATGGAGTATAGTTAAGAGGAAAATGAGAAACAAGAGACCAAAAAAATGCAGATGAGCTGAAGGACACTGTCAAAGAAACCTGGGCTTCCATACCACCTCAGCAGTGCCACAGACTGATCACCTCCATGCCACACTAAATTGAGGCAGTAATTAAAGTAAAAGGAGCCCCTACCAAGTATTAAGTACATATACAGTAGATGAAACATACTTTTTAGAAGGCCAACAATTCACTAAAAATGTTTTTTTGATTGGTTTTATGAAGTGATCTAAAGCAATAAAAATTTTTTGGGTTGTTGTTAAAATCAACAAAATTAAAAGAAACAAAGACTTTAAATATATCAGTCTGTGAGTGATGAATCTGTATAATATGAGTTTTAATTTTTGTATTTAATTACTAAAATCAACTTTTTAATGGTATTCAAATTTATTGAGATACACCTGTACATAATTTGAAATGAGCAGTATGGCTGATTTAGGGACTTTGCATGAGATGAATGTAAAGTATATTTATGGAAAACAGGTGGAGGATTGTTTTAAAATGACCAATAACAATTTTAAGCTCCAAAACTTTACTTGATGACATCATTTGCTGCTTTGTTTGCACTCAGTTGCTAACATACTAACAATGATCAATGATACAAATTGATTATACAATAATTACAATTATTTTGACATAAATACACTCGCTATGCATGCTCCCTAACATTAATGTTAAGTAATATAAAGAACTCATTACTTCAGAAGAACAACAAGTAAAAAAACAGGAATGGACATTAGATCAGTGGAAAACTGTCATTTGGGCTGATTAATCCGAATTTGAGAGGGTGAACAGACAGTTCCTGAATCTGTAACACCATGAAGTTGACTAAGAGAATAATAAGAGTGTGCAAAGCTGCCCTTAAAAGCAAAAGATGACTACATAATTACATATTTGTTCTGTCATAATTTCAAGGTCTTTACTCCTAAAGACCTTGAAATTATGACAGAACAAATATGTAATTATGTAGTCATCTTTTGCAACAGGGGAGGTTGTAGTTAAGTGGTTAAGGCTCTGAGTTACTGATCAGAAGGTCGAGGGTTCAAGCCAGGCTGACATTCTTGGGCTCTTGAGCAAGGCCCTAAACCAACTGTGCTTCAGGGGCACTGTATCATGGCTGACCCTGCACTCTGACCCCAGCTTTCTCACATTGCTGTGCTCTCATGCTCTTTCACTCTGCTGTAATGTACATGTGACCCCTAATAAGCACCTTTCTTTCCTTTCAGTTTTAATATAAAATGTTAAAAACAAGAAAAATAAACTAAAACCATCAAATAAGGTATGTCTAAACTTTTGACTGATAGTGTAGTGTATGTATGGAAAAAAAATGGCAGGAGGCTCTTAATCTAAAGAATACCATCCCTGCTGTGAATAATGGAGGTAGTAGCATCATGCATTGGGGTGACTGATGCACTTAAAAAAAAAACTTGTAGAATAAGAGAATATGCTAAATCTTAAGACATCAGACAGTTAAAACCTGGTTTAATTTGGGTCTTCTACAGGAGGACAAGGATGCTTAGCAGTTCTAAGAAAATGGCATAAAGAAAGCAGAGTGAAAGTACTGGACTGGCCTTCGCAAAATCCATACTTACAAACTCCCATTTGTTGACTGAACAGAAAAAGCACATCTCAGCAGGTGGGACCAGAATCCTGACTGAGGTACAGCAGTTGTGTTTAGAGTAATGGGCAAAAAGTCTGTCAAATATTTTAAAAAGCTTGTGAAAAGGTTGCATCAACTATTTACTTATTATATAGTAAATAGAAGCCGAAATTAGTGTCTCTTAGCTATTATTTTGAAATCACCTCTTGAGGAACCACTAGATAACATAATTAGCATAGAGGAAATGTGTGTGGTTGTGAATATAATGAATATGTTGCTAATGCTAATATGCGTATTTAAACCTTTGTCCTCAACAGTTAACTTTTTAACTGGTCACTGTCTAAAAAGTGCAGTTTAGTGCAATCTTGTCAGACGTGCACACACGTGCAGTCTCTAAAAAATTACTTACAGTTTTAGGCAGGGCTAAAAAACGATACTTCTATAATAAGGACATTAACCCCAACCTCACCTAGTGAAACCCCAGTATGATATTTGCACAAACTATACTATTGTACATACACAGGAGGGGGTCGGGGTGAATCTTATTAAAAACTAGAAACATCACTGTCATTGATATTTTAATACTGATAAAAAATACACAATATACATGTGCATTGATGTAAACACATATTTAGAAATAATACTTCACAATGAATAATACTGTAATGAGTAATGGTTAAAACAACAAATCAAACATACATTACTTCCTATTGTCTCTTAAATCAAGTGCACTCCATCCTTTTCTTTCACCCATAAATTTTCATGTCCTCCTTTTCCTATAACTTATTCTGACTGCTTTCTATCTCCAAAGCAGTTTTTGGGCACCAGTGGCTTTGTTCCACTTTTTACCAATTAGTTTTGATTTATATATTTATATACTTCTGAAACATCTGAAATTATCCTCAGGTAAATTACTAAGCATGTAATAGCTGAGCATAATTATGGATGTTATTGCCGAGGGGGAAAATACATTAGAGTCATATCTTAATGCCAGGATTCCAAATCACTGTCTGTTTGGTTTCCAAAACAAACAAATTTTTGCAAGTTTTAATATATATTTATAAATGGGCTTTAACAAAGGATTTGTTTATGGATTAAGGAATCAGTAGGAATGAATGGCACATACAGCTTGGCGGTCTTGCATAAGGATGATGAGGGGTTCCAAGACCCTTTCATTGTTCATCTATCACAAATTAACACATTAAGAAGTCACTAGTTCTAAGATAGAAACAATGTGTTCTTATATAACTGCATATGATATTCTAATGGTTCACATTATTTAAACACTTTTATAAATGGCTTCAAAAATGATGGGTAATGACAGTACAAATGGTAAATAAAGTGTTATCATTTTTTCTCTCTCTAAGGATATGTTCTGAGGTGGATGATATATAATTAAAGCTGTATTTCTATTGATACTCAAACACAGACTTCGCTGGGCATTTAATTCAATCTTGAATATTAATTCTGTAAAGGAGAAAAAGAGCTAACACTGGTTTTGAATTTGTGACACATACAATTTCTGACTTAAGTGTTTAAGCTGCTCCAATATGTTCCGTTATTTTCCAAAATACTACATGAACAACTTACAGTGCCTTATTACAATTTAAACATTGGACAATTTTTTTTTCCTTTTTTGCAGGTATCTGCAATTAGAAGTGTTTACATAAAATTACAACTAAATACATATTTCAAACAAAAAAATCCATAATATTCAGATTTATAATAAAAATATGATTAACATAATTTCTTTTTTATGCATTACATGTATCAATTGCTTTTTTTTCTTTATAGAGGACACCATTATCTGTAAGTGCAAACTTATTTCTTTCCTATAGACACAAAAGCAAGGATGCTAAGCTAACACTGGCTGGCCTAATTTGAATTAAATACTGAATGGTAATTACTTGAGGCATCGAGTCCATAAATAAAATTTTTTAATGTACTTAAAGTGTATCCTAGTTTTTATCTAAAAGAAGTACTAAAATATTGATAAAATACTAATTTAGAAAATTTCACTGGCAATAAAAATGTGTAGAAATGTCACCTGCAGATGAAGAAACAACAAAAAAGTCACCAGTAACAATAAACAACTGGAGGTTGAGGTTTAGTAAAACCTTTTAGTTGTATCTGGTTAATGAAATTTCTGATGTTATATAGCTAGTTTACAGGCTGCTGTGATTTGTGGATCAGGCACACCTGTGATTCATACACAGTAAATTAATAACTCAAAATCATCCCTATAAAGTAGAGACTGCTGTCTTCATTCAGCTAAGGGCTCTTCAAACCTTCAAATCTTTCATAGAGCAGTATAGATTTACTAAAGAGAAATTATCATTATTATTTGTTTTCTACAGTAACATTAAACACATCATTCTCCATTGGTTTCCGTATTTCATCCTCTATTTTGCTGTTCATGTCTTCCATTCCCGAAGTCTTCATTACTTCCAACCCCAGTGGGTCCTCTTCTTCCACCTGTTTTTTCTCACCCCCCAACTCTTCCTCCTCCTCTTCATCATATTCCTCACCAACCCTGACCACTCTTATGTCACTCATGTCAAATTCTGGAAAATCTTCGTCTTTTTCACGTTTTGGGTCTTCATCGTCATCTATCTCCTCCTCAGCTTCGCTCTCCCTCTCATCCGAGTCAAGTTGTGAGGGAGGTGTAGATGAAGTATTATTTGGCTCTGGCTGGTCATAAACCTCCTTCCTGCAGTAGGAGTAGCGATGGTTCATGTGTTGGGAATAGGAGCCAGAATGCGAGAACCGTTTGCCACATTTATCACACTGGTATGGTTTCTCGCCAGAGTGTAGACGTGAGTGCTCAATTAGGTGGTGCTTGTGTTTAAATGCCTTTTTACAGACTCCACACTCATGAGGACGTTTACCTGTATGGTGACAATGAAAATGAAAATTTGACACATGTTCCACAACAATGCTGTACTAATACTTGCACTGTTTATTTATAATAGTTCTACTGTGAGATTTTTGAGTGTATACAGACCAGGTTCCTGTTCAGTGACTTTTGACTGAAAGCTATGTTAAACTTCATTTCACTGTTAAACTAAATCAACAAGTTTGAACTCACTGACATTTTTTATTGTAGCTACAGTTGAAACCAGATATTTACATACACTTAAAAAAAAACCCCACAAAAACTTTAATCTGGAAGGTGCATCTGGAAATTGCACCTAAGGATGAGCCATACTTGTGGAGGACAATTCTTTTTTTGATGTCTTGGTGGATTTCTCTTGATTTTCCCATGATGTCAAAGAAAGAGGCTCTGTGTTTGAGGTGTGCCTTTATATGCATCCACAGGTGTGCCACCAATTAACTCAAATGGAATTAATTAACCTGTCAGAGGCTTCTTAAGCTCAGAATGGAATCATCTGGAGTTTTTTTTTTGTTTAAAGGCACGATAAACTTAGTGTATGTATACTTCTGACTTTGATGAAAGTGATAATAAAAATACATAAAAATTCTCCCTCGCTCGATTCTGACATTTAACAAATGCAAAAAATATGTTAATATTTACTGATTTAAAACAGAAAAAGTTTACTCTGATTTAATGTATGACAGTAAAGAAATAAAAGTTTTTGTGTTTTTTTCTGAAGTGTATGTAAATATCTGGTTTAAACTGTAGGTACCATATAGGTAAATAGATTTAAAAATAGTTAAGAAATAATTAATACATTGCATGGGTAAAAGTATGTGGACACCACCCCTAATTACTGAGTTCCCTGAACTACCTTTAGCCACATCCACTGGGAACATGAATCATGCATTCTCCACAGATAAGCACTCGCAGACCTCCACTGGCCTGGACAAAGTCACAACCTCAACTGTGCCGAACACATTTGGGATGAATTGTGAAGCTAGTTTCAAGACAAGCTTTGTCCAACAATTGAACACCAATGTCAACTGCTAAAAGCAATAACTTAATTGAATTAAATTCATACAACTGGACCATGGCAGATTCTGCATCAAGGTAGTGGAAATGTCCAGTTAAATTCTATCAGCATTTTAACACAATTTTTCTATTCTGGTACTCAGGTGGCTCTCACCAGAAGGTTTTTACCATTCTGGACAATGGTGTTTTAGATTCTGTTAGTAAACATAGACTTCCAACATCATCTTGGAACTGTGACTCTAGTTCCTCGACACAAAAATAAGTACAGCATCCAGAATACTATCCTGGTGCTAGTCTGGTGTTGAGTGAGAGGCTCATGTAGTTCACATAGAGCAGTGTCTTCCTTGGGAGAAGGATAAATGACACTGACTATGACCACCGTAAATTTCAAAGAAAGATAGAAAGTGCAAAATTTAATGTTTAGGAGCTTCAGCGTGGATGTTCAGAAGTGTGTGAGAGAAAGAATGGTTGCGTGAGCAATCCAGCTGCTGTTTACTAGCAGACATATGTGTTAATATATGCTGTCATAGGTAAATATAAGCATGGCTTATTATCTCTCTCTCATTCTCTTACACGAGGTACCAGTGATTCTCACCCATCCTTTTTTTCTGACATGCCTGCTCCATCCTGTTGCCCCCTAATTTTGGAAGTAAATATGGGAGAAAGAAAATATTAATTATTATTATTATTATTATTATTATTATTATTATTATTATTATTATTATTATTATTATGTATCCTTGTTGTTACATGTCTAACTTGATGGAGTTGCAGGGATATCCTTATTGTTATATATAGGTCACTGTTCAGTATGATCAGGATGCAAGCAATGACTCCAGCAAGACTAGCTATAAGATAAGATATACATTTATTCATTCCACAGAAGGGTAATTTCTGACAGCTATGACAGCACAACTAAAAGGAAACATACAATATCTCACTAAAACTAATGTGAGTACACCCCTCAAATTTCAGCAGCCATTTTAGTATATTTTCACAACGAACAATATTATAGAAATGTTGCTATTTTGACAATAATGGCTGTATTTTAAGTTATTTTCAGAGGACAGTAAATCTTTACTGCTATACAAGCTGCACTTTGACTACTCTAAAATATATATAATTTTTTTATTTCTATATTATTGTCCCCTGAGAAGATATACTAAAATGGTTTCTGAAATGTAAGGGGGGTACTCACTTTTGAGATACTGTACTTATGAGGGATCTCAGGGATATAAGACGTCATACAAACATCCCAATTCATAGTTCACCAAAACACTCTATAACCATGATCCCCAGATCTGCTACTTTACCTTGGAAAAACCTATTTACAAAAGTTTTAAATCTTGACTGAGATATTGTCCTGAACATTACTTAGAAGGCTGGCAAGGTACCAACAAATAACCTGCACCTTTTGATCGAAGTTTCTGATCGAAGTTTCTGATCAAAGTAGGTGTTAATCGATCATAAGTGACCAAAGGTTCACTCAGGCACTGCACATGAGAGCATCCAGTACTTTATAATGCAGTAGTAATAATTTATAATCAGTGCTAGATTTGAGTGGCAACAAATATAGAGTGGATAAAACAGGGTTGATATGGTCATAGTTTCTGGTAACAAAAGCATTAACTAGTTTTTCTGCATCTTGTAACAGTATATTGCATGTTTTTGCAATATTTCTGAGATGAAAGAAGTCTATCCTCATAACGTTATTCACATGTACCTCAAAAGGACAGATTAGAATCTTAATCCCGCCAAGACCATTTACTGTTGCACATGGTATACAGTAACTTTGGATGGTCTTTTTGTCTAATCAGAAAGCCTACTTCTAGCTGAATGTTGTCCTAGTACTTCCATCTTATTCAAATTTAGAAGGAAGTTTATAAGCATCTACTCTCTAATGTCCTTTACACACTCCTCAACATTGATCTTATGTCTCTTATCTGGCTTTGCTGTTACATACAAATGTCTATAGTCAGCATAATAGTGAAATCAAAATATCATGTTTACAAATAATTTCGCCCAGAGATCGTATAAACAGTGGTACCTAGGAATATGAATTTAATTATTTTCGGGAACACGATTCGCACTCTGAAATGTTCATATACTGATACAAATTTCCCCATAAGGAATAATGTAAAGTGGGATAATTAGTTCCGAACTACCCCAAATATTAATATAAAAATACAACCAATATGCACTAATATTATTTAGTATTTACCATTCAATATTGGTGCCTTAAAATCTAAAAGAGGAAAACATAATCTTTACTAGGTACTTTACCTTTAAGAAGAGTGAATGCTGGCATGATGGAGATGACATTCGGAGGAGAATGATAGATAATTATTGTTTGAAAGGAGATAAATCTTTTTTTTTCTTTTTTTTTTGATACACTTTGCTTTCACTACTTTTGCCTCTTTTTTTTTTTTTTACACCCAGTGTATGCAATACTGTTCAGTGATGAATATTAACAATACAAAGACACAGAGATAAACACATCGCTGACAGTGCTCTCACTATGAAATGAAGATGCTAACTGGGGGTTGAGAGGCATGGGAGGATGTAAACCATCGTCCCTTGGAATTTTTGCCCGCGAGATTCGGATGATCCGTATTCTGAATTTTTATGTGTAAACTGATACGAAAATGTTTATGAATTTCGATTCGCATTCTGAGTTATACGTATTCAGGGGCATTCGTATTTAGAGGTACCACTGTATAAAGAGAAGCGCAGTCTGCCTAAGACAGATGCTTGTTGATCACAAAAATGTACCTTAGTAAGTGTAGAGAACACACCATTTACATGAACAAACTAATAATGTCAGATAAGACCTGAACAGGAGAGATTCCAACAATATTTTCTAGTCTATCAAGGAAAACATTATGGTCAATGGTGTCAAAAGCTGCACTAAGCCCAAGCAACAAAAGCAAGGAGACACAACCCCGATCAGAGGCCAGTAACAGCTCATTCACCCTTTAAACCAGTGCTGTCCTTGTGCTATGATGAGGCCGAAATTATGTGTGATACCTTTCATTAATGTTTTTCTATGTAAGTCTGAGCATAACTGCTGTGCTACATTTTCTATGGTCTTGGAGATAAAGAGGAAGTCTGATATCGGCTTAGACAACTGACATATATATTAAAAATATATTAGTTAGACAGCTGACAGAGATCAAGGTCAGGTTTTTTAATTGAGGATGTAATAATTGCCAGATTAAACGATTTAGGTAACCAGTGTTAATTAAAAGAAAATGTAAACAATGGCAAAATAATCAGTAGTGGACATAAGACAACTGGACATGATTATTCGGGATGTACAAGTCAAATCTTTGCTACAAAATTCGGTTGAAGCGTGATTTTTATCAATCATGGTGGAGGCAGTGTAAAGGTATGGTGCTACAGACATCATAGTCTTATTCAGTATGACAAATATAAATAAACTTTTAAAATATGTACAATATAGACTATAACACTCTCCTTGATATCCTGGCTGGCACAATCCCCAGAACTCAAACCTATTAAAATCTTGTCAAATGTGTTAAGCTCTTGTAAAACATTTTAGTATTCAAAACTTTCTTTCTTTTCTTTCTTTAACATACCCGTATGCTCATATTTATGACGAAGTAAAGAACTACTCTTCTGGAAAATTTTGTCACATAGATCACATATATACTGGCCACCATGAATCTTCCTCCTCTTCTTGTTGGGGGAGAGGCTGCTGTCATTGGGCCCGTCACACCCAGACACTGATTCATCTCCAGCATCAGTCTTCTCCTTTTGAAAATTTAAGCAAGGTGGTTAGTAAGATGAGTCTAAGCAATGAAATTTTCTATGGTTATGTGCAAGGATACAATTATTATTATATTTATATATAAGTCAACAAAACATTAGACATACACTGAACAAAATTATAAACGCAACACTTTTGTTTTTGCCCCCATTTTTCATGAGCTGAACTCAAAGATCTAAGACTTTTTCTATGTACAAAAAAGGCCTATTTATCTTAAATATTGTTCACAAATCTGTCTAAATCTGTGATAGTGAGCATTTCTCTTTTGCCAAGATAATCCATCCACCGCACAGGTGTGGCATATCAAGATGCTGATTAGACAGCATGATTATTGCACAGGTGTGCCTTAGGCTGGCCACAATAAAAGGCCAAACTAAAATGTGCAGTTTTATCACACAGCACAATGCCACAGATGTTGCAAGTTTTGAGGGAGTGTGCAATTGGCATGCTGACTGCAGAAATGTCCACCAGAGCCATTGCCCGTGAATTGAATGTTAATTTCTTTACCATAAGCCGTCTCCAAAGGCGTTTCAGGGAATTTGGCAGTACATCCAACCGGCCTCACAACCACAGATCACGTGTAACCACACCAGCCCAGGACCTCCACATCGAGCATATTCACCTACAAGATTGTCCAGCCACAAAGAGACCAGCCACCCAGACAGCTCTCTGCAACAATCGGTGTGCATAACCAAAGAATTTCAGCTCAAACTGTCAGAAACTGTCTCAGGGAAGATCATCTGAATGCTCATCGTCCTCATCGGTGTATAGGACAGCGTGTTCCAGTTCCTGCCAATATCCAGCAACTTCGCACAGCCATTGAAAAGGAGTGGACCAACATTCCACATGCCACAATCAACCTGATCAACTCTATGCGAAGGAGATGTGTTGCACAGCATTAGGCAAATGGTGGTCACACCAGACTCTAACCCCCAGAACCCCCCAATACAGTAAAACTGCACATTTTAGAGTGGCCTTTTATTGTGGCCAGCCTAAGGCACACCTGTGCAATAATCAAGCTGTCTAATCAGCATCTTGATCTGCCACACCTTTGAGGTGGATGGATTATCTCGGCAAAGGAGAAGTGCTCACTAACACAGATTTAGACAGATTTGTAAACAATATTTGAGAGAAATAGGCCTTTTGGGTACAAAGAAAATGTCTTAGATCTGTAAGTTCAGCTCATGAAAAACGAGGGCAAAAAAACCCAAAAGTGTTGCATTTTATATTTTGTTCAGTATAAAAACATCTGGTGATTAAATTCCACTTAGTAAGTCAGATGCTTTCTTACCTGACAGCCATTGAATACTTTTCTCTGTGTGTCTATGGATGGTATTGTGGTAATGGAGCTAGCCTCAGAGCTAGAGGAAGTGGTGTGGTTAACTTTGCCATTGGTGTAAGGGGAACTGTATGTGTAGGACAGCTGGGGAATGAGGATGGCACGCTGTTTAGTGGAAATGGCCGCTCTGAGGCAGGAAAGTCCACCAGGCTCTGCGATGGCAACCAGAGTAGGTAAAGGTGTGGCTATGATGTTTATCGGACTTTTAATGGACTGCGTCACATAAATGGTGTTGCCATCTAATGTATCCTTCTTGAAACATGTTAGATTAAGCGGTTCTTCTTGGGTGGGACCAGATGGCTTGGTGCCAGACACTGCAAAGGTGACCGAGGTGTTGCCATTGCAACAGGACTTTGAGAATGAAAGGTCCAACGGTTCAGCTTGTCCTTTTTCTTCTAAATCCTCCACCTTTATGATACTAGGGTCATTTGTAGAAAGGTTTAGAGGAGGATGATCAATGTTCTGGCCCACTGCTTTTTCAAAGTGAGCCTCAGTTGGAGTGTCTAAGTTTTGGGTTTTCGTATCCATACTTGGCACTGGTTCAGAGTTTGGCACAGTCTATAAAAAATAAAACAATAATAAGGATTTTAAATATGTATGCTAAAATGCATAAATATGTAATTTATTCATATAATGTCAGCGTGATAATCTTAAAAGCACAAGGGTCCACTGTCATGTGATTTACCTGTTGCCTATTTTGGGTATTTCCAGCTTGAGAGAGTAGTATGTTTTTTAAGCGCATTCTGTGAAACCATCTACTGACCACATCCACCGGCAAACTGACCAAACCTGCAACTTGGGACAGCTGCTCTTCACTGGGTTGTGAGTCTTTGTTGTATGCCTCAAGAAGAGGAAGGAGACTCTTTACTGGAGGCTGATCTGCACTTCCATTGTCTTCAACTCCCAACAGAGAAGAGAGAGACCTGTCAGAATCTTGTTCACTGCTGCTGAGACAATTCAAGATACCAGTGCTGCTGGGACTGTTGTCACAAAATAGACATGTAGCATAATTATGAAATCCATCACCACAAACAACACTTCTGTGAGGTGTTGTTGAATGACTCAATGTCATAATTTCATCTTTCCTTTCTCTCTCCTTTTTGCTTTCTATTTGTGAAACTTCTTTAGAATCTGTCTTAATCTCAGATTCAGTTTCGGTTTTCAACTGAATTCTCTGTCGCAAAGCAGGCCTCAGGTCTTCAGGTTGGCAGTTGTCACTACAGAACTTGGTCTCTTCTGTAACCTGGTTTAGTTCAATGAGTGACTTGTGTTCTGCTGCCATGATAGTATATTCTGGAGTTGTTTTCATATCTGTAGTTCCTACAGGTGGAGTTACTTGTGGTTGTGGATTCACAGCTGCCAAATGTCTCACCAACAGGCCCTGAGAATCACTGACTGTTCTTAGAAGCAACATTGCTGGCTGTGTATGCTTAGCCTGTCCAGGGACCAGCTTTGTGACCTTAATTATGGATGCTGCTTTTTTTGGAGCAACTGACTGTGTGGATTTTAGTATACGTATGTGTGCAGGTACAGATCTGGAAGTGGGTGTTTTTTGGGTTGGAGTGAAATTTGGCTGTGTTGTGTTAGTTTGTACCACCTTTAGATTTTGTGTTGAATTCATCTTTCCCACTTCTGGTGATGCCATACTTGGTTGCTGCACTTTTATTTGGGCTGTAGTTTGAGGTGGCAATGCCAACTGTGCTGTGTTTATGTCTTGTGAGTCTACACTATAGTTTACGATAATTTTGGAATTTCCATCCTGATCTAGCACAGGGAGAGATATAGCAGAAATCAACTGCAAATGGGGATGGGGAGACTGCATAAGCATTGTTTGTGCTTGTGGCTGCCCTTCATTTACAACTTTACTACTAGCTCCATTAGCATTTGAGCTAGCCACAGCTTGCCATATCATGTTCCCATCCACTGCCACTTTCAGCATGTTCTGGAGGTCTCGTAGGTTGATGCTAATTGGTTGAACAAGACCCACAGTAGGTAGCACTAATGTTTGTACCACACTCTGTGGAGCAGCTGTTTGAACAGAAATTCCATTGCCATTATTAGAAGTACTGGTAGTGGTGTTTGTAGTTACAACCGATGTAGTCTTGATAGGTTTAATTTCATGCTCTTCTTTAATCTTCTTAGGAGGCAGCTGTTCCTCTAAAGGCTTGTTATCAATATCAACTTTCTCCCGCAAGAGGATACGTGCAGGGCAATTCACATTTGCTTTGACTACAGAAGTGTTAGACAAGCCATTTGCAGCAGGTGCAATTGCTACACACTTCTTACTGCTGATGTGAGAACTGTAGGAGCCGGAGTGGGAAAAGCGCTTCTTACAGTGAGAGCATTCATATGGTTTTTCACCTATACAGAGAAGGAAGAGGACAATGTCATATCAATGTTAACATGTTCATTCTTTAATCACACAATGCTCAAATATAATTAGAAATGTCATTTAATTAGGCTTGTCTCAGATAGTGACCAAATTTATAAATGCAGTAAAATGCTAAAACTAACCGCTGTGAATGCGAAGGTGTTCCTTTAGGTGATGCTTATATTTAAAGGCTTTAGAACACTCTGTGCATTTGAACTTTCTGTTTCCTCCTGAATGTGAAACCATCCTCTGAAAGAGAAAGAGAGAACTCAAAATTCCTGTAGATGTTACCAAATGCTATGTTTATTTTGCATTCTGATAGATGATATATATGTGAGACATGAGATAATATGCATTTACAGGTCTCCTTGTTCAAACTCATTTTCTTTGCTTATTTGATACCAAATGTTAAATCCCCAGAGCTACTTTACAAAATGTAGTTAAAATCATTAAAAAGTTAAAGTTATTAGAACAGGGGATATGTCTCATGGTTGTGATTAATCAGGCATCCCTGTAGTTGAGGTAGTGCTGGTCGGTATAACCAAAAATTTATATCACAATATTTTTCTATTACGGTATTTTTTTTTTTATGCATGACCACATGCAGTTTTTTTTTTTTAATGTATTAACCACATTTTCTACTGATTCAGAGAGGAAATGCTGCAGCAGACACTAGTATTACAGGTTTGTAAGGCCCCGCAAAATGATGCCGTTTACAAAGAGGTTTCACTCATGATTCTAATAAAGTGAAGGAATCAGAATGCATAACAGTTGCAGTAAAAATACAGAACCTTTGATTGTGCACATTTTGCAAACAACTTGTAAATAATAATAATAATAATAATAATAATAATAATAAAATAAATAAATAAATAAAAACATCTTTTGTAAACCAACTGGCAAGTACACAATGTAAACAATCCCCTTCCCTTATACAGTAACTGCAAAGTTTAGACTTCTTTAACAACTGAACAGCAGGCATAATATTTAAACAAATCTAAAAGGTGTGCAACTTGCATTAGTAATACCATTCCTTCAAGTTCAAGCACAGGTAAGCAACACAGCATTCATGTTAATCTAAAAAGAGAATATATAAAACAAGTGGTAAAGACTTCTAAACGCTTCGTTTTATTTGAGTTTTTGTGTGATGATGAACACGGACATGAACAAGGAACTTTTTAGAACATAAAACATACAACTTAAGCGATATTTTAATAAAAACAGGCGAAGGTTTTGTTGCGTTCTATGTTCCTTTCTTTAATAATAATGTAATATCTGTAGAACTCAGCGATTCACCTCTGTCTTGCGCTTCAGACATTTTGCCTCTGTGTGCTCTAGTAGTTTAGAACTGCTCGTGAAGCAGGTGAGAGTGAGCTTCTTGTGCCTGCAAATTGTTTTATTTAATTTTAGTTGTCACTGTCGCTTTTATGCAGGAGAAAAAATACAGAATTTTTTTTAGTAATTAGATGTATTTTTTTTTATTAAAGAAATGTATATTTCCTTAAATAATTTTATCCTCCCACAACCCGCACTATTTTACCGCCCGCACCCACATTCACCCATCAAATCTTGTCCCGTGCCTCAATTGTTTGCGTCGTGTTTCGTGGGAGTGCAGGTCTCTACTTTCAATGCCTATCCTATCCATCACCGTCAGACTTAGTAACACATACAGGTGCATCTTACAGGCATACATACAGGTGCTTTTTTATTAAAAAGTGGAATTATTTTTAGTAATTCAATTCAAAAAGTGAAACTTGTATATTATATAGATTCATCACACACAGACTGATATTTCAACTGTTTATTTCTTTTAATTTTGTTTATTATGAGTAGGTTCCCTGGTGGTCTAGTGGTTAGGATGCGGCGCTCTCACCGTTGCGGCCCGAGGTCGATCCGCGGTCAGGGAACCAACCCCAGCCATTAGGGTTGCACAAGCCTTAGTGCCGGTCCCAAGCCCGGATAAATGGGGAGGGTTGCGTTAGGAAGGGCATCCAGCGTAAGAACATGTGCCAAATCAAACATGCGGATGGTCCACTGTGGCGACCCCTAATGGGAGAAGCCGAAAGTAAGTTTAATTTTGATTATTATGGCTTACAGCTAATACAAACCCAAAATTCAGTATCTCAGAAAATTTGAATATTGTGAAAAAGTTACAATTTTGGAGACTCATGGTGTTACACTATAATCAGCTAATTAAATCCAAACACCTGCAAAGGTTTCCTGAGCCTTTAAATGGTGTCTTGGTCTGGTTCAGGCTACACAATCATCGGGGAAGACTGCTGACTTGACAGTTGTCCAGAAGACGATTATTGACACCCTGCACATGGAGGGTAAGACACAAAAGGTCATCGCTAAAGAAGCTGCTGTTCACAGAGTGCTATATCCAAGCACATTAATGGAAAGTTGAATTTGAGGGAAAAAAATATAGGACTTTGGGGGAGATTCACAAAGAGTGGACTGCGACTGGAGTCAGTGCTTCAAGAGCCACCAGGCACAGATGTATCCATGAGCTACAACTAACGCATTCCTTGTGTCAAGCCACTCCTGAACCAAAGACAACGTCAGAGATGTCTTACCTGGGCAAAGGACAAAAAGGACTGGACTGTTGCTCAGTGGGTCAAAGTCATCTTTTCAGATAAAATGAAAGAAAATGTTGCATTTAATTTGGAAATCAAGGTCCCAGAGTCTGGAGGAAGAGAGGGGAGGCACATAATCCAAGTTGCTTGAGGTTCAGTGTAAAGTTTGCACAGTCAGTGGTGGTTTTGGGAGACATGTCATCTGCTGGTGTTGGTCCACTGTGTTTTATCAAGTTCAAAGTCAGCATAGCCGTCTACCAGGAAGTTTTAGAGCACTTCATGCTTTCCTCTGCTGACCAGCTTTATAGAGATGCTGATTTTATTTTACAGCAGGATTTGGCACCTGCCCACACTAAAAGTTGGTTAAATGACCATGGTGTTGCTGTGCTTGACTGGACAGCAAACTCACCAGACCTGAACCCCATAGAGAATCTATGGAGTATAGTTAAGAGGAAAATGAGAAACAAGAGACCAAAAAATGCAGATGAGCTGAAGACCACTGTCAAAGAAACCGGGGCTTCCATACCACCTCAGCAGTGCCACAGACTGATAACCTCCATGCCACACTAAATTGAGGCAGTATTTAAAGCAAAAGGAGCCCCTACCAAGTATTAAGTACCGTTATTTCTGGACTAGTTAGCGCAACCAAATATAAACCGCACCCACTGAATTTTACAAAGATTTTTATTTTGATCATAAATAAGCCGTAACTGTGTATAAGCCGCAGCCTACATTGAAACTAATGAACTTTACACAGGCTTTAACGAAAGACAGTGACTGTTACATGGCTTGTATCCAAACAGTAGCCTACCAAGAAAGTCATTGTTTACTGTCTTCTTCCTTCTTTTCACAAAAATTTATCTCGGGAGTTTATCTTTTGGCATCGTCATGCATTTAAAAATCACCATCGGTGAATCTTTTCCCCCGATGCCGTGCAGCTCAGAACACAGGTGAAGTGCGTTTTTTTCATGCCCGGTTGTTTTCAGCGGGACGAATGATTCGCATTTCCTGTAGACAGTCCGAGTGAGTGGCAGGTCAAACTTCAGAGGAACCTCATCCATATTTATGATGTGGTGCGGCCCGATTTAGTGGGAGCGCTATTTAATATAAAGAGTTTCATTGGTTCACCTGAACCGGTTCCGCAATTTCATTGGTCTAATGTTATGGGTCTCAGTTTTTTGGCTTTGAGGATTGTGAAACCGGGAAAAAACCCAGAGAAATCCATAAATTAGCCGCTTCGTTGTTTAAGCCGCGGGGTTTAAAGAGTGGGAAAAAAGTAGCGGCTTATAGTCTGGAAAATACGGTACATATACAGTAAATGAACATACTTTCCAGAAGGCCAACAATTCACTAAAAATGTTTTATTTATTGGTCTTCCAAAGTATTAAATATTTTTTTTTAAGAGTAAATTGGTGGGTTTTTGTCAAATGTGAGCCAAAAATATCAAAATTAAAAGAAATAAACACTTGAAATATATCAGTTTGTGTGTGATGACTCTATAATATACAAGTTTTACTTTTTGTATTAAATTACTAAAATAAATCAACTTTTTAATGATATTCTAATTTAATAAGATGCACCTGTACAGCTGTGCCCTCACCAGTGCAATAGTGAAAAGGGACCCCTCTCAAAAAGCGCTGCGTTCTAGACGTTTTTTAAGCGAAACACCTCGGTATTGTGGTTATACTAAAAATTCATATCATAACAAAAATAAACACTGGTATTCGATATAAAACGGTATGCCGCCCAGCACCAAGTTGAGGACCATTTAGTGTCGTTAAGTGCACATCTAATATCTCGTTAATTTTCTGGCACTTATGCAGAGTTTAAGGGTAAAGATAAGATATACCTCCTCTCTTCCATTTTTGTGGGCATTCATATGTCGGTCAAGCTGTGTGCGATAGGTGAAAGTGTAGCTGCAGAGGGAGCAATTGAAATCATCCTTGCTTTTCTCATGACGCAGTTTGATGTGTTCCTTCAGCGATGTGTGACGCTTGTAACCTCGGGAGCAGTATGGACATGAGTGAAGTTGAGAAAACTCATCAGGTGTACCTGAGAATAATTCACATTTTAGAGACACTTTTTTGTGCGTTTGGCCTGTGACATAGAATAAATGTAAAGACTAAAAGAAACCAGTACCACAGTTTCTCATATGCATTACATTAACCCAATCAACAAAGACTACCATACTACAACCCTGCACCTTGGATTTATGTGGCAAATATATATTTGCACTGCCTCAGTTTTACATACCATTTGCAAATTGTATAGTTAATGTTTTTATCTCGATTTATTACTATATTTTCTTAGTTTTTTAAAATATATTTTTTATTTATACAGCACCAGCACACCATGGCACACTAATAAACTGACTAACAAACTCAAATGAATTAATTGGAAGAGCTTATACAGTTATTTGTACCATTCTCATCATGGACTCCTCTTTCTGGTGTGCTCTGTTCTTCTTCTGGAATGTCTTGACAAACAATGCCTGTTTTCCCCTGCCATGGGGCTTCATTAACCCGATCTTCTTCATTCTCTTCATCTGTTAAACACTCCTCTTTTGTTGTAACAAACATGGCAGATATAGGTCAACACACACAATTATAAGATAGGCAAGCTGATGCTATTACATACTATTTTAACCTATATTAAAAACATGCATTATGCATATCTATTTACTCGACTAATTTCGACCTTTACTATAAAGTTTTCCCTTATTACAGCAAACAATAAAAGCTTTCTACATTTCCCCCACCTCTCTGTAATTGCTTGCACAGCTACATGAGTATGACATCTTACCTTTCACCCTTATTTCTTGTACTAAAGCATCTGGCCCCAGGTTGCCATCTGTATACATTCCAGATAATAACAATAATATCACAATCATAATTATTTCATAAATAAATTAATATTATGAATCATTGTATAAAACAACTGGTTTACTGACCGTTCAGTGTGTGCCCCTTGTGTAGTTGCTGTGCTGAACTGAGCTGGAATACTGTGGGCTTTTCCTCCAAAGTGTCAGGAATACTGTCTTCCTCCACAATGTGAAGTTTATCATCATCATCAGAATCTGAAGCTGCTTCCGACACATTTGAATAACTTCTCGCTGAAATGCAAAAAAGTGAATTGTGTGGGAAAAATTTTTCTAATTAAAATCAATGCATCAAACCTTATTTCTCAAAAGAACAAAAGACCTATACAGATAAAAATGATATAATTATATCATTGATCATTCTCTCTTGCAGATCAGTTTTTTACCTAACGATGCTCAAAATGCACTACAGTGCCTGTCAATATTTGGATGCGCCTATACTTTTATCGTTTTTGAGAGACACATGCATGTTTCTTTTGTTTATAGGCAAAAATGTAAGCAATATTAGTGCGATGGAGTTCTTTAGGTCTGGAGACTGGGCAGGTCATCCATGATAGATAACACTCCAGTCAACTGTTTGTTATTTAAATAATGCTTACAGAATTTTGGCATAGGTTTTAGGTCACTGTCTTGAAATGCAGACAGATTTTAATGATGTTAAAATATGGAAAGGTAGAAATGTTGGTTTGTATTCCTTTCACCCAGAATAAGTCTCGAACCTTCCTTTTTCTAAAACAACCCATTAAGCTTCTACATTCATGTTTGACTACGGGTAGTTTCTCTCCTGTACTCTGTCTTACTCTGTCTGCTCTTCTTCAAGCAGTATGATAGATGAATTCATAAAGCTCTTTTTAAAACAACTACCGTAATTTCCGGACTATTAAGCGCACCCAAATATAAGCCGCACAAACTGAATTTTACAAAGATTTTTATTTTGAACATAAATAAGCCGCACCTGTCTATAAGCCGAATGAACTTTACACAGGCTTTAATGAAAGACAGTGTCTGTTACACGGCTTGTATCTAAACAGTAGCCTACCAAGAAAGTCATTGTTCACCGTCTTCTTCCTTTCACAACAATTTCTCTCGGGAGTTTATCATTTGGCATTGTCATGCGTTTAAAAATCACCATCGGTGAAGCTTTTCTCCCGATGCTGTGCAGCTCAGAACACAGGTGAAGTGCGTTTTTTCATGCCCGGTGGTTTTCAGCACGACGAATGATTTGTGTTTCCTGTTGACAGTCCGAGTGAGCGGCAGGTCAAACGTCAGAGGAACCTCATCCATATTTATGATGTGGTGCGGCCCGATTCAGTGGAAGCGCGATTTAATATAAAGAGTTTCATTGGTTCACCTTAACCCGTTCGGCAGTTTCCTTGGTCGAATGTTATGGTGCTCAGTTTTTTGGCTTGAAGCTTGTGAAAACGGGGAAAAAAATTTATAAATTAGCCGCTTCATTGTTTAAGCCAAAACGTGGAAAAAAAAAGTAGCGGCTTATAGTCTATATACCGAAAAAATACGGTATATGGTCTTTGGCATTTGTACACCATCCTGTTCCAGCAGGATAGTGTACAAAGCAAGACCCATAATAAAGACAAAGGCAAAGTTTGGTAATAAGACCCAGTCTTATGGGGGGGGATTTGTAGCACTCCCAAAAAACCCTACCACCCACCTCAGGCTTGGGAGCCATCAAGCCTGCAGTTCATAGAATGCAGCCTGGTAGAATGAGATCGCTATTACCATTTGGGGTACATATATGTCCATAAACAAAACAGAAGCCATACATCCACCTGTCACATTACATTTCTTTGGGTTTGCACTTCAGGAGTGCTGCTGGTCATAGGCATCTTTATAGCTCATAAAAGTTAATGCTGCAGCCATATAAATAAACAGTGGAATAAGCATTGTGTGGGTAGGATACTCAGTCGATTAGATGCTGAAATATCACCGGAGCTCAAAATAAACAGAAGTGTAACCAAAAGAGGAGAAAACTTTATTTATTTAATTAAGGCAAAAAGAAACATTTGAAAACACATCAGAAGGTCTTTCTTGCAACTTGTTCTTTTAAGAGAATGAGAACTGGTCTCCATATTTGACTAGAATAAATTAAGCCACACTTAAGTCTTGGCTCCACCCCTTTAGTACCCACCATTGCCACATGACCCAGTAAAAAAAGTACCTTATCTTCCAGTCCACCATAGACAAGTACCCCTGGTGTATAGTCTGGACTGTAGTTCTTGGGCATGATGCAAATTCTTTTAGCTGACTTAAGGTGTAGAGTTTTGCTCTCAGGTCCAGAACGTATTGAATTTAATTTTTGCTGTTAGAATGATCCCACAAGGTTTGTGGGACCTCTTGTTCTGCAAACAACAGGAGTTTGAATTATTTAGAGCCAAGTATCCCAATTCTGAGCATCCTAAAACTTATTTTAAAACAAATTATATTTTTGAGCATTTAATTTAGTCGTCCGTTTAAACCCAGCCATTACGGAGGCACAAGCTCTTAGTGCTGGTCCCAAGCCCAGATAAATAGGGAGGGTTGCGTTAGGAAGGGCATCCAGCATAAAACATGGGCCAAATCGAATATGCGGATAACAAATAAGAATTTCATACCGGATCGGTCGAGGGCCGGGTTAACAACGACCCCCACAGGTATCGTTAGCCAACAGGGTACCGGTGGAAATTGGGCTACTGTTGGCCGAAGGAGGGGAAGAAGAGGAGGAAGACGTCAAGTCAAGTCAAAAAGCTTTTATTGTCATTCAACCATGTATAGCTGATGCAGTACACAGTGAAATGAGACAACGTTCCTCCTGAACCCAGGTGCTACATAAAACAACATAAAACAACAGTAAACAACAGTCACAGAAGAACACAGGGCCAGGAACTAAGATCCTCACCACATAAAGTGCATGTGTGCAACTGGTGCAAACAGTGCAAAGACATCACAAGACAGTGCGAGACAACACAGGACAGTGCAGGACAATACAAAATACACAAAATATAAAAATAAAATAAAATAAAAATAAACATCTACAGAGACAGCAGGAAAAGGAGAAGTGTAGGAGAGTGGAGGTTCGAGTTGGTACTTTAAATGTTGGTACTATGACTGGTAAAGGGAAAGAGATAGCTGATATGATGGAGAGGAGAAAGGTAGATATGTTGTGTGTTCAAGAGTCCAAGTGGAAAGGGAGTAAGGCCAGGAACATTGGAGGTGGTTTTAAACTGTTCTATCATGGTGTGGATGGAAAAAGAAATGGTGTAGGGGTGATCCTGAAGGAAGAGTACAGTAAAAGTGTAGTGGAGGTGAAGAGAGTTTCTGATAGGGTGATGAACGTGAAGCTGGAAGTTGAAGGGATGATGATAAATGTCATCAGTGCCTATGCTCCACAAGTCAGCTGTAATATGGAGGGGAAGGAAATATTCTGGAGTGAATTAGATGAAGTGGTAGATGGTGTACCTTGAAAAGAACGACTGGTGATTGGGGCAGATGGTGGTGGATTTTGCTAAAAGAATGGAAATGGCAGTGGTGAATACGTATTTTAAGAAGAAGGATGATCATACGGTGACCTATAAGAGTGGAGGAAAGTGCACACAGGTGGACTATGTTTGTGTTGGCGGGGGACAGTGTAGCTAAACAGCATCTGATGGTGGTCTGTAGGATAGTTTTGGAGACGAAGAAGAAGAGGAGGAGAGTGAGGACTGAGAAGAATAATATGGTGGAAGCTGAAGGAGGAAGAGTGTAGTGTGAGGTTCAGGGAAGAGGTCAGACAGGGGCTCTGTGGTGGTAAAGAGGTGTTGGATGATTGGGTAACTACTGCAGGAGTGATCAGCTAGAAAAGTACTTGGTGTGAAATCTGGAAATAGAAAGGAGGACAAAGAGACGTGGTGGTGGAATAAGGAAGTCTAGAAGAGCATAAGGAAAAAGAGGTTGGCAAAACAGAAGTGAGATCGCCAGAGTGATGAGAAAAGTAGGCAGAAGTACAAGGAGATGCGGCAGCAGGTAAAGAGGGATGTGGCGAAAGCCAAGGTAAAGGCTGTATGAGAGGTTGGACACTAAGGGAGGAGAAAGGGATTTGTACCGATTGGCCAGACAGAGGGACCGAGCTGGATAGGATGTACTGCAAGTTAGAGCAATAATGGATTGAGATGGAAATGTGTTGACTAGCAAGGAGAGTGTGTTGAGAAGGTGGGGGGAGTATTTTGCGCAGCTGATGAATGAGGAAAATCAGAGAGAGAGAAGGTTGGATGATGTGGAGTTAGTAAAGCAAGATGTGGATAGGATTAGTAAGGAGGAAGTGAGAGCAGCGATTAAGAGGATGAAGAATGGAAAGTCGGTGATCATAGGGTGCATAAAGACACCTGTCCACCCCATACAATCAGTAAGAATCCAACTACCAACATAGCCAAGAACAAAGAGCTGTCCAAAGACACTAGAGACAAAATTGTAAACCTCCACAAAGCTGGAAAGGGCTACGGGGAAATTGCCAAGCAGCTTGGTGAAAAAAGGTCCACTGTTGGAGCAATCATTAGAAAATGGAAGAAGCTAAACATGACTGTAAATCTCCCTCCGACTGGGGCTCCATGCAAGATCTCACCTCGTGGGGTCTCAATAATCCTAAGGAAGGTGAGAAATCAGCCCAGAACTACACAGGAGGAGCTGGTCAATGACCTGAAAAGAGCTGGGACCACCGTTTCCAAGGTTACTGTTGGTAATACACTAAGACGTCATGGTTTGAAATCATGCATGGCACGGAAGGTTCCCCTGCTTAAACCAGCACATGTCCAGGCACGTCTTAAGTTTGCCAATGACCATTTGGATGATCCAGAGGAGTCATGGGAGAAAGTCATGTGGTCAGATGAGACCAAAATAGAACTTTTGGGTCATAATTCCACTAAACGTGTTTGGAGGAAGAAGAATGATGAGTACCATCCCAAGAACACCATCCCTACTGTGAAGCATGGGGGTGGTAGCATCATGCTTTGGGGGTGTTTTTCTGCACATGGGACAGGGCGACTGCACTGTATTAAGGAGAGGATGACCGGGGCCATGTATTGCGAGATTTTGGGGAACAACCGCCTTCCCTCAGTTAGGACATTGAAGATGGGTCGAGGCTGGGTCTTCCAACATGACAATGACCCGAAGCACACAGCCAGGATAACCAAGGAGTGGCTGTGTAAGAAGCATATCAAGGTTCTGGCATGGCCTAGCCAGTCTCCAGGCCTAAACCCAATAGAGAATCTTTGGAGGGAGCTCAAACTCCGTGTTTCTCAGCGACAGGCCAGAAACCTGACTGATCTAGAGAAGATCTGTGTGGAGGAGTGGGCCAAAATCCCTCCTGCAGTGTGTGCAAACCTGGTGAAAAACTACAGGAAACGTTTGACCTCTGTAATTGCAAACAAAGGCTACTGTACCAAATATTAACATTGACTTTCTCAGGTGTTTAAATACTTATTTGCAGCTGTATCATACAAATAAATAGTTAAAAAAAAAATCATACATTTGTGATTTCTGGATTTTTTTTTTTTTTAAGATTATGTCTCTTACAGTGGACATGCATCTACGATGACAATTTCAGACCCCTCCATGATTTCTAAGTGGGAGAACTTGCAAAATAGCAGGGTGTTCAAATACTTATTTTCCTCACTGTAAGTGCCTATGCAATACTGCATGAAGAGATGATGCAATAAGCCATGACTCCCAGGAATGGTACTGCACTGTCCGCTAGAACTAACACAAATTGATGCCCAGGTCAATGGCATTTTTTATTCTAAAGATGATACTGCCCAAATGCCCAGCCATTGAATTATGATGAACCACATGGAACAAAGGTTCTTAAATGCTCTTCCATACAAACATCATCTGTTCCACGTTTTAAGAATACTGCACTTATTTACCATCTTTGTTCTTTGTTCCACTTTTGTAGTGGAACAAATGCCTCATGATCTTAATGTCATGCTAGGAACCTTGGGTATTTAGTAATATTGAGATCAGGGCTCTGTGCAGGTCACTTTAGCTCATCCACTCCAAACGTGGCAATGTCTCCATGTTCACCCTCAATTCCAATAAAGTTGGTATGTTGTGTATAATGTAAATAAAAACAATACTCAATCATTTGCATATTTTCCATATTCCATATTTTATATACAAAAGAGCATAAAAAACCTACTAAATGTTTAACCTCTTAGTCATCAGCCTTGTGCCTTGTGCAAAACCGATATCAAGTCAAGACCCAAGATCCTTGATGCAGTCCAAACTTCACCTTGAACCAGTCTGTCGTTCCTACTGCACACTTCACTGCTGTCACACTGTCCTCATACATGTCCTGCACCACCCTCACATACTTCTCTGACACACCTGACTTCCTCATACAATACCACAACTCCTCTCTTTGGCACTCGGAGTCTTGGTCGTACGCTTTCTCTAAATCCACAAATACACCATGCAATTCCTTGTGTTCTTCTCTATACTTCTCCATCAACATTCTCAAAGCAAATAAGGCGTCTGTGGTGCTCTTCCTCTGCATGAAACAATACTGTTGCTCACAGATGGTCACCTCTTCTCTCAGCCTGGCTTCCACTACTCTTTCCCATAACTTCATGGTGTGACTGATCAACTTAATTCCCCTGTAGTTACTGCAGGTCTGCACATCTCCCTTATGCTTAAAGATCGGAACCAGCACACTCCTTCTCCATTCCTCAGGCATCCTCTCACCTTCCAGAATCTTGTTAAACAATCTGGTTAAAAACTCCACTGCCATATCTCCTAAACATCTCCATGCTTCTACCGGTATGTCGTCTGGTCCAACCGACTTTCCACTCTTCATACTCTTAATCGCTGCTCTCACTTCCTCCTTACTAATCCTATCCAATTCCTTCTTCATCAACTCCACATCATCCAACCTTCTCTCTCTCTGATTTTCCTCATTCATCAGCTGCTCAAAATACTCCCTCCACCTTCTCAACACACTCTCCTCACTAGTCAACACATTTCCATCTCCATCCTTTATTGCTCTAACTTGCAGCACATCCTTCCCAGCTCGGTCCCTCTGCCTGGCCAATCAGTACAAATCCTTCCTTAGTGTCCAACCTCTCATACAGCTCCTCATATGCCTTTTTTTTGGCTTTCGCCACATCCCTCTTTACCTGCTGCCGCATCTCCTTGTACTCCTCACCCTATCAGAAACTCTCTTCACCTCCACTACACTCATACTGTATTCTTCCTTCAGAATCACCTCTACACCATTTCTCTTTCCATCCACACCATGATAGAACAGTTTAAACCCATCCTGAACACACAACATATCTACCTTTCTCCTCGCCATTATATCAGCTACATCTCTCCCTTTAACAGTCATAGTACCAACATATATAAAAGTACCAACCCGAACCTCCACTCTTCTACACATCTCCTTTTCCTGCCGTCTCTGTAGACCAGGGGTCACCAACCTTTTTGACACCGAGAGCTACTTCTTGAATACCAAACAATGTGAAGGGCTACCAGTTTGATACACACTTTTGAAATAACAAATTTGCTCAATTTACCTTTAATTATATGTTATTATTAATAATTAATGATATTCATCTATATCAGGGGTGATAAACTCACTTTTAAGTCATTTTTAATCACCGCATTATCTGTGTAAAGCTGCTTTGAGACAATGTTCATTGTTAAAAGCGCTATACAAATAAAAATGAATTGAAAAATTGAATTAAACTCAATTGCACAGGGGGCCAAAACTCAAAGCACACTTTAGGTTGCGGGCCGAACAGGATTTATTATTTATTGAACACACTAAAACTAAATGTTTTTTAAACATAAATATAAATAAAAACAGAGAGGAAAATTATTTCAGAATAAATCAACTTAAACTTTGAATAACCTAAAATATTTTGCCATCCATAAAAATATCTCCTGTCAAAATTTAGAAATATTATATTTTATATTATATATAAAAGTTAGAAATATGAACATGCTGCGAAAAAACCCTGAACAATTAAAAATGTTGCTTTTAAGTAAACTTTAAAATAACAACAAATAAAAACAATCAGATTTCTTTGCTCTTATGCCATTTTATAAAAAAGAATCTTAAACTTTGAATAACTTAAAATATTTTGCTCTCCATAAAAATATCTCCAGTCAAACACCAGACCTCTCACACCTTCATCATGCAGCTCATCAGAAACTCTCCCTCAGTAAATAACCGGCTGATGTGCCTCTGATTTCTCCTCTGCTTTTACACTAGCTTTACTTTGTAATTTTGCTCTGGTGAAAAAAGGTCTGCTGAAATGTCAGATTCTTCTTTAACTGTTCTACTTTCTGTATCTTCTGCTCTGCATTCAGGTTTTTCAGCTTCTCCTGATGTTTTGTCTCATAGTTCCGTCTTAGATTCAATTCCTTAATTACAGTCACATTCGCTTTACAAAAAGACACGGGTTTACCGCCAGTGTCAGTAAACATCTACTCACAATCAACTTTTCTCTTCACCACTGTGAGGCGCTGTTTCACAATAACTGTACAATAGGGTTAAATACATCAACAGAAGCTCGACTTGATTGGCACTGGAATGTTCCCAGGTAGTCTAGCGTTTGGTAAGGTAGCTGAAGCGCTGCATTATGGGATCTGTAGTTTGTGTTATCAGTGCATCATATCGCCGCGACATTAATAACAATAATAATAGATCTATATAAAATCATCTTGCGGGCCGGATATAATTGTACATTGGGCTGGATTTGACACTGAGTTTGACACCCCTGATCTATGTGAAGACACTGATCATGTTAATGATTTCTCACAATAATTATCAACAATGATTTAACAAGGTAGGAAACAGCTATTTTTAGAAAAGGCCCGCGGGTGACTCATGTGGTCCTTGCGGGCACCACGTTGGTGACCCCTGCTGTAGACGTCTTCCTCCTCTCCTTCTCCTCCTTCGGCCAACAGTAGCCCAATTTCCACCGGTACCATTTTGGCTAAAGATTCCTGTGGCGGTCGTTGGTAACCCGGGCTTCGACCGATCCGGTATGAAAATCTTATTTGTGATCCGCATATTTGATTTGGCATGTTTTACCCTGGATGCCCTTCCTAACGCAACCCTCCCCATTTATTCGGGCTTGGAACCGGCACTAAGAGTGGCTGGGGTTGGTTCCCTGATCGGGGATCGAACCCAGGCTGCAGCGCCACATCCTAACCACTAGACCAAGTAAGTAAGTTAAGTAAGTTGGTAAGTAAGTTGGTTCGAAGATGGCGGCGCGGCAGTAGCTCGCAGCGGCCGCTCCGGACCCAAAATGGTGCTACTCTCACTTTGTAGCCCGCCTTACTACAATACATGGACATCAGAGCAACCGGTGTCCCTGTGTACAACCGAAAAACCCTGAAAGAACTCAGCAACAACCCAAACAACACCATTAAGGATGACCTGCGGCAGAAGCTACGCGACCTCGGCGTGCTCCGAGAACCAGGCCTCCAGTCCTCGGCATCGCCTGCGGCGGACGGGCGGAGGAGGGGGAATCGGAAGCGCTGCGCGAGAAAACAGAAGCGCCGAAAGCGAGCGGGTGCTAATGCTAGGCTAAAAGCTAACCCTAGCCGGCCCGCTCTACCATCACTACTGCTGGCAAATGTCTGCTCCCTGGACAATAAACTAGACTACATCAGACTCCAACAAGCTACTCGGCGTGAGTTCAGACACTGCTGCGTTTTTGTGTTTACTGAGACGTGGCTGAGCGACAGAGTTCCGGACGCCGCCATCCAGCTGGACGGGCTAGCCGCGTTTCGTGCCGACAGAAATGCAGCTCTGTGCGGTAAGACTCGCGCGGCGGTTTGTGTGTTTACATCAACACGGAATGGTGTAAGAACTCTGTGCTTGTTTCTACCTACTGCTCATCGCTGCTGGAGTCTATTGTTGTGAGATGTAGACCTTTTTATTTACCCCGGGAATTCACCACCGCTATTGTGCTCGGAGTGTACATACCACCTAGCGCTAATGCTAAGGAAGCGCTCAGTGTGCTCTACGGGACCATTAGCGGACTTCAAAACTCACACCCTGACGGATTGTTTATAGTCGCCGGAGATTTTAATCACGCAAATCTCAGGACTGTGCTCCCTAAATTTTATCAGAATGTGGACTTTGCAACCAGAGGAGAAAACACGCTGGATGTTGTTTACACAAACATCCAGGGCGCATACCGGGCGAAGCCCTGCCCCCACCTCGGTTACTCAGACCACATCTCTGTTATGTTGATCCCAGCATACAGACCACTCAGCAGGCGTTCAAGACCAGTTCGGAAGCAAGTGAGAACCTGGCCAGCAGGATCCATGTCTGCTCTCCAGGACTGTTTTGAATGCACTGACTGGGACATGTTCAGGGAAGCTGCAACCAACGGCGATTTCATCAACTTGGAGGAATACACGTCAACAGTGACCAGCTACATCGGCAAGTGCATTGATGACGTGACTATCTCCAAGACCATCACTACACGCTCCAACCAGAAGCCGTGGATGACCGCCAAGGTGCGTGCGCTGCTAAAAACAAGAGACTCTGCCTTCAGAGCAGGGGACAGGGCGGCCTTGAAAACAGCAAGGGCCAAACTGTCCCGTGCCATCAGAGAGGCGAAGCGCGCACACGCCAAGAGAATTCACGGCCACTTCCAGGACAGTGGAGACACCCGGCGCATGTGGCAGGGCATCCAGGCGATCACGAATTACAAGACCACATCACCTGCTTGTGACCGTGACGCCTCCCTCCCAGATGCGCTGAACGACTTCTACGCCCGGTTCGAGGTGCAGAACAACATGGTGGCGAGGAAGACCATCCCTCCTCCCAGTGACCAGGTGCTCTGTCTAACCACAGCTGAAGTGAGGGAAAACTCTATGCAGAGTTAACCCACGGAAGTCTGCTGGACCAGACAACATTCCTGGCAGAGTGCTCAGGGAATGTGCACAACAGCTAGCAGATGTCCTCACTGACATCTTCAACATCTCCCTGAGCAGCGCCACTGTTCCTATGTGCCTCAAGACGACGACCATCATTCCTGTGCCGAAAAAGTCTTCTGTCTCCTGCCTTAATGACTATCGTCCCGTTGCACTCACACCCATCATGATGAAGTGCTTCGAGAGGCTCGTCATGAGGCACATAAAGACCCAGCTTCCACCCACACTGGACCCCATGCAGTTCGCATATCGTCCAAACCGCTCCACGGACGATGCTATTTCCACAACCCTTCATCTGGCCCTCACCCATCTGGATAACAAGGACTCTTATGTAAGGATGCTGTTCATAGACTTCAGTTCAGCATTCAACACAATCATTCCTCAGCACCTGATCGAGAAGCTGAGCCTACTGGGCCTGAACACCTCCCTCTGCAACTGGATCCTGGACTTCCTGACTGGAAGACCTCAGTCAGTCCGGATCGGAAACAGCATCTCCAGCACCACCACACTGAGCACTGGGGCCCCCCAGGGCTGTGTGCTCAGTCCACTGCTGTTCACTCTGCTGACTCACGACTGTGCACCAGCTCAAATCACGTCATCAAGTTTGTCGATGACACGACCGTGGTGGGTCTAATCAGCAAGAACGACGAGTCAGCATACAGAGAGGAGGTGCAACGGTTAACAGCCTGGTGTGGAGCCAACAACCGGTCTCTAAACGTTGACAAAACTAAAGAGATGGTTGTTGACTTTAGGAGAACACAGAGTGACCATTCTCCACTGATCATCGCTGGATCCTCAGTGGAGATCGTCAAGAGCACCAAATTCCTTGGTGTTCAACTGGCGGACAAGCTCACCTGGTCACTTAACACCGGCTCCATCACCAAGAAAGCCCAGCAGCGTCTCTACTTCCTGAGAAGGCTGAGGAAAGCTCATCTCCCTCCCCCCATCCTGTCCATGTTCTACAGAGGGAAAATTGAGAGCATCCTGAGCAGCTGCATCACTGCCTGGTTTGGGAACTGCACTGTCTCGGAACGCAAGACCCTACAGAGGATAGTGAGGACAGCTGAGAAGATCATCGGAATCTCTCTCCCCTCTATCATGGACATCTACACTACACGCTGCATCCGCAAAGCACACAGCATTGTGGATGATCACACACACCCGTCACACACACTTTTCACACTCCTACCATCAGGGAAACGGCTCCGAAGCATTCGGGCCGCCACATTTAGACTGTGCAACAGTTTTTTCCTGCAAGCCATCAGGCTCCTCAACAAAGAACTGAACTGAACTCTCTCTCACACACACACTTACACACAACTGTGTGACTGATCCGCACAAACCGGACTCAACAACCATCATACACTTCGTTCACCCAGGTTTCAATACCAATCACATTTTTCACTATCGCAAAATGTTTACATGCCGTCTGTTGCTGATTCCGGGACTTGTTATTTTGCACAATATTCTGTCCAAATCCTTTGGTTACTGTTAACTCTATTTTTAATTGCTGCTACTGCTGAATTGCACAAATTCTGTTTACATCTTTCTGTTTACACTGCACCTTATTCTGTTACGACAGGTTTTACTGGCGGAGCTATTTCCATTTTTTATTTTATATTTTGTGTATTGTGTATTGTCCTGCACTGTCCTGTGTTGTCTTGCACTGTTTGCACCAGCTGCACACATGCACTTTATGTGGCGAGGATCTTAGTTCTCGGCCCTGTGTTCTTCTGTTCTGTACTGTTTGTTTTATGTTGTTCTATGTAGCACCTGGGTTCATGAGGAACGTTGTTTCATTTCACTGTGTACTGCATCAGCTATATATGGTTGAAATGACAATAAAAGCTTCTTGACTTGACTTGAGACCACTAGGGGCCAACAATTCACAAAAAAATAAAATAAAATCATTTTTGTCACAGGCTTGTGCCTCCCTAATGGCTGGGTTAAGTCAAGTCAAGAAGCTTTTATTGTCATTTCAACCATATATAGCTGATGCAGTACACAGTGAAATAAAACAACGTTTCTCCAGAACCCTGGTGCTACATAAACAACATAAAGCTACAATACCGAAAAACACAGAGTTAAGGACTAGTAAGTGTCCTCGCCACAAAGTGCATAGTGTGCAAGACAGACTGCGCAAAGACAACAGAAGACAGTGTAGGACAAATACACAAAACACAAAATAGCGCCGCCAGTAAACCTGTTGTATATTACACGGTGGAGGGGGGAGAGCTTTCCTTAGCCTTCTCAGGAAGTAGAGACACTACTGGGATTTCTTGGTGATGGAGCTGGTGTTGAGTGACCAGGTGTGGTTATCCTCCAGATGAACACTAAGGAATTTAGTGCTCTTGACGATCTCCACTAAAGATCTATCTATGATCAGTGGAGAATGGTCGCTCTGTACTCTCCTGAAGTCCACAACCATATATTTGCTTTTATCAACGTTCAGAAACAGGTTGTTCGCTCCACACCAGTCTGTTAACCGCTGCACCTCCTCTCTGTATGCTGACTCGTCGTTCTTGCTGATGAGACACACCACGGTCGTGTCATCGGTGAACTTGATTATGTGATTCGAGCTGTGCATTGCTACACAGTTGTAAGTCAGCAGAGTGAACAGCAGTGGACTGATCACACAGCCATAAGGTGCCTTAGTGCTCAGTGTGGTGGTGCTGGAGATGCTGTTCCTGATTCGGACTGACAGAGGTCTCCCAGTCATGAAGTCCAGGATCCAGGTGCAGAGAGAGGTGTTCAGGCCCAGTAGGCTCAGCTTCTCAATCAGGTGCTGAGGGATGATTGTGTTGAATGCTGAACTGAAGTCTATGAACATCATTTGTACGTATGTGTCCTTATTGTCCAGGTGGATAAGGGTCAGATGAAGGGTCGTGGAGATGGCATCAGCCGTGGAGCGATTTGGACGATACGCGAACTGCATGGGGTTCAGTTAAGGTTGGAAGCTGGGTCTTGACGTGCCTCATGGCGAGCCTCATGGCGAGCCTCTTGAAGCACTTCATCACGATTGGGTGTGAGCACGAAGGGACGATAGTCATTGAGGCAGGAGACAGTAGACTTCTTTGGCGGGAACAATGGTCGTGATCTTGAGGCATGTTGGAACAATGGCGCTGCTCAGGGAGATGTTAAATTTCTTTTCGTTTTTTTTGTTCTTGTCTCGTTTTTACTGTGTACTGTGTACCACTGTGTATAGTAGAAATTACAATAAAAGCCTCTTGACTTGACAGTAAGATAACACAGCTACTTGAAAATGGCGGACAGTACAGGGTCAACCAGTAGCAGTAAAAACGGTGTGTCCCAAGTAATCCAAGGCAAGGGAGCATTTTACATCAAGCGCAAGGCATGAAAACATTTTTAATTAAATGCAACAAAGAAAACTGTACCAGCAAGTTATGCAAAGTGGAGCTTGTATGGATATGGAGCTTGTATGGGTATGAAAGTACCACAGTGATGCACGAGCACATGGAAAAAAAAAAAAAACACACTGATGTCACAGATGAAGGCGAAACATGAACACCGTAAGCAAAAACTGTATAATTAAATAATGTATATTTGCTAACTTCGGTAAAGTCGCACTGGATCTGTTTTGTCCTGACTGTTTTGTCACTCGTGACATAGTAATGAATTTAATTAAAATGGTGCACACAAACGCTAAATCTAAAAGCATCAAATAACAGCAGCAGTAAACAATTAAATTTTTAGTCATGTTGTGGTTTTCAATGAATGATTATTCATGCATTTTCGCATTGTTTTTCTAGTTTTTTAATCAGGCCTGCTGTGTTTCTCCATTCCTTTCTCTTTTTAAACCATTCGTCTACTACAACAGTAACCTTTGTTTTCAAACTTGATTTACTGGGGCTTTACTACGATCAAATGTTTCTTTTTAATGTTTGTATATTTCATTTATGGACACGACATTTAATTATTACACAAAATTAAATGAATTAAATATTCTAAAGCAGTGGTCCCCAACCTTTTTTTGCGCCACGGACCAAATTAATGTCAGACAATATTTTCACGGACCGGCCTTTAAAATGTGGCGGATAAATACAACAAAATAAAATGATATGACTGGCATAAAAACTGGTATTTTCTAAATATAATAATAAACGTGAATTCACGGTGTTGTTTCTTGTTCATTTTGCTAGCTTGGGGGTTTCAATTTAGCGGTAATGTATTATGTGTTACCGGCCGGAGAAGCCCCTTTAAAAAGGTAGTGGATGTAGGTAAGACATGTGGCCAAGGCAGGCATCATGAAATGCATTAAAAGTGAGTCATAGACAGATTTTCCAAAATAAAACCATTTAGAATCAGGTAATAAATAAAACTAAATTAATGTAAGTTTTTCTATTCTTTCTGTGCAGCCCCGATACCAAATGACCCACAGAACGGTTCCGGTCCGCGGCCCAGGGGATGGGGACCACTGGGTTATGGTATGGGCAGGCGTATGTTATGAACAACAAACACAGGTGCATTTTATTGATTGCATTTTGAATGCACAATGACACTGTGACGAGATCCTGAGGCCCATTGTTGTGCCATTCATTCACGACCATCACCTCATGTTGCAGCATGATAATGCACAGCCCCATGTAGCAAGGACCTGTACACAATTTCTGGAAGCTGAAAACATCCCAGTTCTTGCATGCCCAGCATAATCACCGGACAGGTCACCCATTGAGCATGTTGCTCTGGATAGGTTTATACGACAGCCTATTCCAGTTCCTGCCAATATCCAGCAACTTCGCACAGCCATTGAAGAGGAGTGGACCAACATTCCACAGGCCACAATCAACCTGATTGAACAACCTGATCAACTCTATGCAAGGAAGAGGCAAATGGTTGCACTGCATGAGGCAGATACTGACTGTTTTGCCAATACAGTAAAACTGCACATTTTAGAGTGGCCTTTTATTGTGGCCAGCCTAAGGCACACCTGTGCAATAATCATGCTGTCTAATCAGCATCTTGATCTGCCACACCTTTGAGGTGAATGGATTATCTTGGCAAAGGAGAAATGCTCACTAACAGATTTAGACAGATTTGTGAACAATATTTGAGAGAAATAGGCCTTTTGTGTACATAGAAAAAGTCTTAGATCTTTGATTTCAGTTCATTAAAAATGGAAACAAAAACAAGTGTTGCATTTATAATTTTGTTCAGTGTAGTTATATCTTGCCAAAGTCCCCACTTGCATCCTAAGCACATTGTACTGTGTCTAACTTTTAAGTACAACAAGCCTACTTAATAATCCCCCCCCCCACAACACCCCCTCTCTTTCTCTCCCCCTCTCTGTTAAGTCAAACATGCTACTGACGTACCAGTGTTCCTGTCTCCTCTTCTTTACGGATCCGCCTGATCCATCCCAACACCCTTTCACATGAACAGCTCATAGATCCATTACGAGCAACTCAAGAATTATGAAAATGGATTTGGACTGTAATTAATATAAACAGTCTGCTACAATGGCTTAGGACCACAGATGTCATATGTCAGTTATTTAATAAATAAGAAGCTACTCTGCCTCAGCTAGGGTTAAATAACTTTTTGCCAGCTAAAACATATTAATCAGTGCAACAATTATCTAATGCAAGGCATTTACCTATTTGATTAGATAACACTAAAGTACACCCAACCTGGAACTCTTAAAACACCAAATGTAGTCCTTTATTCTTCTATGGAATATAACTGAGCCATAGTCAGCACTGAATATATTTGACCTTAGCTGAACACAGACACTACTTTATGTGAAGTACATGAAGGGGTTTATTACTCAGCAGACTTATCACCTCGGATGCTGCAAACATTGACGGGAACTTTAACAAGCCCCTTTAAACGCACAATACCCAACATCTATCAGAATATCACCTGGTCTACCAGGGGCAAATGGATACTGGACTACACTCCTTTTACAAGGCACAGGCTCATCACACATATATATATATATATATATATATATAATTCATACAAGATTCATAGCAGTTGTTTTGTTTTGAGTTTATATCCTGAAAGCTAGGCAGATCTCTGAACTTAAACAGTGACAGGAAGTACTAGCATAATCTTAGCATTGATATCCACCTGTTTCCTGGGGAGCTGCTGTAAGAACAATTATAAGTATAACTTCTGCCAAAAGTAATAGTGATTACTACTATTACTAATAGTGATAGAGTAAAAGAAAATATGTTTTGTTTATGTGCGGTTTGTTTTTCAGAAGGAATATGTTAAAATGGCAATAAAAAGCTCATGAACAACATATGCATGTATTCATGGTTACACTTTGTGGAGGCCACACACTTATAACCACACCACTGCCACACACTTACCCTTATGGGTATGGGTAGGTTTAAGGGGTTAGCTGTGAAATGTTATATTTAATGCAAATGTAGATCCCACTGTGTTCTGGTTAAAATAATATTTTTGCTTATGGTTTGCATATAGTGGTGTTTTTAATGACGGCTTTCCTAAAATTATATCCTATTCCTAAACTAAGAAATATCACAATATATATCGCCTTGATTATAGTATTGCAATGTACTGTGAAATGCTGCATCGCAACCCCTTTACCATGAGATTCTTGCGGATACACAGCCCTATACTTCACTGGACCAATTAATGGCAGCTGTTCAAGACAAACTTCATAATGCAGACTGTGGCATGTTCAGGAGCAGCTCCGATGACATCAGCATGTTTATGGAAGCTGTTGCAGAAAAGCTGTGGAGGATATAGTTCAGAAAAGCATCATTAGAAGCTATAAGTGGATAAAAACATCTGTAACAATCTGAAATCTTGCACTGATGCCCAGGGCTCGCTACCACAAACACAGACAAATATAAGGTTGCATACTACAATTAGCACCAGGGTTCTGGAGAAACATTGTTTCATTTCACTGTGTACTGCATCAGCTATAAATTGGTTGAAATGACAATAAAAGCTTCTTCACTTGACTACAAAGTGCACAGAGTAGTGAAAAAGGCAAAACATCACTAAGGGACTAAACAAGTCACAGTTCCAACAAATTGGCTCTAAAAACCTGTAGCAAGTACTGTGGCAGAATGATAAAGAGAGTACAAACACCTTTTGCACTTGCTTTGAGGTGATAATCAACATTAAATGCAACAAGGGTCTATAAATGCCCAAAGCAACACAAGTGAGATAAGCATGCCAAAGTGCTCATGAAAATGACAGTATGGCTCCGCTGCTCTGTGTTTCTTGGCATCACTAAGCCATGCAGGACAGCATGCCACAATTTTGACACATGCTGGATTTTCAGCTGTTTAGTGAAGACAACAACGCAGAATCATCAGGGCAAATGAGAAAGGGTGGGACATAATTTCACGTCAACACATGAAAGATGCTGTATTAATCTAGAAGTGTGAATGCAACTGAGTGTTTACATCATGCAAATAGCGCATGTGAACACTGTGCTGTAACAGCTAACTGATATCATAGACATGAATTAGATACACACAAACACACTAGACCACTGCTATAGTACATATCTGTTAAGCATATCGCATGAACAGGTTTATGTCCTTCTGATCATTAAAATCATTAATGTAAATAAAAACAGCATGCAATTATTGCAAATATCATAAATCTATATTTTATTCCTAAAAGATCAGAAAAAATATCAAATGTTTAAACCAATGAAAAAAACATTCTCTGCCGTTTTTTGTTTGTTTCATGGTGGGGCAAAGTTTTATAAAGGGTGAATGGTCTGGACTGTAGGCAGACGTAATGTAAAAGTCTGAAGGATACACCGTCCATGTTTTCCAAAAAGGATTTTAAAATTTCATTCACCTGACCACAAAACAGTTTTTCACTTTGCCTCAGTCCATTTTAAATGAGCTTTGGCCTAGAAAAGGCAATGGAGTTTCTGGATCATGTTCACATATGTTTTCTTTTTTGCATGACAGTTTAAACTGCATTTGTGGATGAAACGGCAAACTGTGTTCACAGATAATGACTTCTTATGATTTCCATAACAGAAACATTCTTGTTTTTTAAAATAAAGTGCCACCTGATGTCCCAAAGATCATGGGCATCCTATATTGATTTTCACCATTATCCCTTCCGTCCAGAAATCTTTACAGATTCTTGGAATTTAAAGTCGTGGCCAAAAGTTTTGAGAATGACACAAATATTAATTTTCACAAAGTCTGCTGCTTTAATGTTTGTCATTTTGACAATTAACTAACTTTATTCAAGAAGTCAATATTAAGATCTGGGGAGTTTTTGGCCATAGACCCAAAATGTCAATGTTTTGTTCCCCCGAGCCACTTAGTTATCACCTTTGCCTTTGTCGTTTTCTTTGGCATGAATTTATGGAAGCCCGTTTCCAACAAAAAAAAAAACGTTTGATTAATTTTCTCAATTCCGAATGTATTTCTTGTAAAACTTATAGGCACATATAAACTCCGATTTTATCATTTATTTATCTCTGTATAGCTGCTTTGGGACATTGAACATGTATTCTATGCTCTATTGTAAATAAACTGAGTTCACAAGATTTTAAAATCATTTTATTATTTTTTTATTTCGATTTCACACAGCATTTTGGCTGTAGAACAGTTTTGTAGTGCATGCCACTATCCACAACAATGTACTGCTAGTATGCTACTATGTGATCTTGGAAAATAGCCTCTGTAGCACAACGTTTTGTTCTTAAGTCACTCCAAAGTTGCTTAAGTGTTATGTTTGTACCACATATACTGTTGTTGTATAGCACTTTTAACAAGGGACATTGTCTCAAAACAGCTTTACACAGATAATGCGATAATAAAGAATGAATAAGATCAGCCACAAAACCTCTGATTACACCTTCTCCCTCTGACCACAAAACCTTCTCTCACATTGCAGCTGAGTCACTTACATGCTTTCAGATGGCACTTTCTGTACACTTTTTGCTTCATTTTGGCCACTCTCCAACAAAGGCCAGCGATATGTGTAGGGCTGCAACAACTAATCAATAAAAACGTTAATAATCGATAATGAAATCCATTGTCAATGAATGCCGTTATCGATTTGTTGGGCTGCTTAAGTTTCGGTTTAGCATGACGGTAGAAAACACAGGCGCTGTGAAATGGCGAGAAAATGGAAAGTACAGGTCAACCGGCAGCAGGAAAAAGTGCGCATCCTGCAAAAGTCACGGATGGCGAAACATCAGCACGTTAAGCAAAACTGTTTAATCCTTATCATGTGAAAATGGTGTAGTTTAATGAAGTGCTGTTGTGTAAACTGTTGGTAACTTCGAAACAGTCGCACTGGATCTGTTCTTGTTGTGACTCGCAAACATCGGGTTGCGCAATCAGCTCACTCGCGATATAGTGATGGATTCAATTAAAACACAGCGAACAAACAGTAAATCTAAAAGCAGCAAATAACAGCAGCAGTAAACGAATAAATTTTTTAGTCACTGTTGTGGTTTTTAACAAATGCTTATGCATTTGTACACCAATGCATATTTTTTTCCTTTTTTTAAATCAGACCTGTTAGCTTGCTACGTTTCACCATTTCATTTTTTAATAGCATTTGTTTACTACAACAGTAACTTATATGTATTCAAACATGAATTACTGCTGCTTTACTACATTCAAATGCTGGTTTTCTTTGCTTGTATATTTAATTTATGCATTAAATTAGTACAGGTAATCGTCGACTTACGACCACGATTGGGACCGACAGACTGGTTGTAACACATTTGGTCGTAAGTAGAGTAGGCTATATGTACAGTACTGTCAAATTATGCCGGAAGCTGGTACGCACTGTCGTATGCCGCGGCTAGCGATTGTGGTCGAATGGTCGTAAGTTGCATAGGTCGTAAGTCAACAACTACCTGTATACAAAATTAAATAAATTTTATATATATATAGCATCTATACATGCTTTTATCTTCACAACTGAACAAAAGGTCTGTTTGGTTTTTTTTTTTTTACAAAAAATGCCAAAACAATGTATTAGCTTTTATAATAATTTATCTATGCATGGTTGTCAACTTGCAATTATCATTAAAATCAATGCAAATGCTGATTTACACAATTTACTTCACTTTGCATGCTTAACTGCTGTTTAGAATTAGTTTTTTTGTTTATTTTAGAAACCACCCAGAATGTTAGTGTTGGGCAGTAACGGTAACTTTTTACATTAACTAATACTGTAACGCGTTACTTTTAAAAATAAAGTAACTTCATTACCGTTACCGTATGGTGCGTTTACCCGTTACTTTTATAAATTAATTAATTTCGGCTGAAGTGTAGACTACACCTTAACTTGCTTACAGCAGCGTTGCATTGTAGGATTGGTGGATGAACCACTGTAAAGACGAAGAAGACGCATTGTAGGATTGGTGGATTACCCTCTGTATACACGAGGAAGACGCGCTGTGGGCGTGTCTCCGTTTATTCAGGTCTGTGCGGCAGTAATGACGAGTCGAGGCGAGAGCAAGACGAGTTTCTCAAAGTGGAAATATGCTCATTATTTCACTTTAGTTGAGCATAAAGACAAAAACTTTTTAGTCAAATGTAAGCTGTGTCTTTCTGGTTCGAAGCTCGTATCTACTGCGATAAACAGCAAGTCCAATCTGTTGAAGCTCCTCCAGGACCTCCATGCCTGAGGAGCTAGTAGCTAGAAGCTAACCCGGTGTTCTGTTCTACATTGTTGATAGTTTTCATACTTCAGCTGTGAAAGGAACATTTTTAAGAGCTCAACACAGCAGCAGAAGCCACTTTAGTTTTTGATTGTGAATATATTATTCAGCTTGTTTTGTTATTTATTTCAGAAATCCTTGTGATATATTCAGTTTGTGTTGGTCTGACTTTAATAAAATAGTGTTTAAAAATTACTTTGTGTTTAAGTCAGTTTTGTGTTTGTAGACCATAACGCATAAAAGGGCATTAATGGGAACATTAAAAAAGTTACTTTTAACAGTAACGCATTACTTTTTGGTGTAAGTAATCAACAAAGTAACGGGGTTACCTTTTGAATGAAGTAACGAGTAACTGTAACTAGTTACTATTTTTTAGTAACGAGAACAACACTGAATGTCTGTACCTTTAAAAAAAAAAAAAAAAAAAAAAAAAAACCCGAATTATCACATGTAGCTAAGTATTCAGACCCTTTATTTGACACTTTTTTATTATTATTATTTGGTACCCTTGGCAGCAAGGCCTAGTCCCTGCTGCATAAAAAAAACTCCCACAGCATCATGATACCACATTCATGAGCATGGTTTTGCGCAGGTAAAGAGTGGTGCCGGATTTACTACAGACATAACCTTTAGAACTGAGGTCAAACAGTTACATTTTTGTTTCATCAGTCCAGAGAATCTTTATCCCCACATTCTGTGACTCCTTCAGCTGCCTGAAAGCAAACTAAGTGGGCTTGCATGTGTTTTACACCAAGATAAGCTTCCGTCTATCTACTCTGGCATTAAGCCCGGATTGGTGGAAGGCTGCAGCGACTGTTGTTTTTTGGAACTTTTTGATCCCATCTCCACACAAGATCTCCAGGTCTCAGTCAGAGTGACCATCACAATATTTGTCAGCTCTCTTACTTAGTCACTTCTTCCCCAATTGCTTAGTTTGGCCAGGTCACCAACTCTTGGAAGAGTCCTGAGTTGTGCCAAACTTCTTGCATTTGAGAAGTGTGGAGGCTGATGTGCTCAATGTGGATCCTTCAGTGCAGCAGCAATTTTTTTTGTAGCCCTCCCATATCTGTGCCTTACAATCCTGTCTCTGAGCTCTGCAGGCAGTTCCTTTGAGCGCATGACTTGGGTTTTGCTCTGATATGCATTGTTATCTGTGAGGCCTTCTATAGAGGCAAATCATGTCCAATCAATAAACTTTTTCACAGGAAAGCACCAGTCAAGATGTAGAAAGATCTCAGCAATGATCAATGTGAACTGTGAGGCACCTAAGCTCATTTTTAAGTGTTTTTTGCAAAGTGTCTGAATACTTACAAACACTGGTGCATCTCAATTATTTAGAATATCATTAAAAAGTTGATTTATTTTAGTAAATAAATTCAAAATATGAAACTCGTTTATTATATAGATTCACCACACACAGACTGATATGTCAACTGTTTTTTTCTTTAAATTTTGATAATTACGGCTTACAGCTAATGAAACCCCTAAATTTTGTATCTCAGAAAATTAGAATATTGTGAAAAAGTTACAATTTTGGAGACTCGTGGTTACACACTCTAATTAGCTAATTAACTCAAAACACCTGTGGTGTCTCAGTCTGGATCAGGCTACACAATCATGGGGGAAGACTGCTGACTTGACAGTTGTCCAGAAGACGGTTTTGACACCCTACACATGGAGGGTAAGACACAAAAGGTCATCGCTAAAGCTGCTGTTCACAGAGTGATGTATCCAAGCACATTACTGGAAAGTTGAATGGAAGGAAAAATGTGGTAGAAAAAGGTGAACCGAAGCCCATTCAAGAATTTGGGGGGAGATTCACAAAGAGTGGACTGCATCTGGAGTCAATGCTTCAAGAGCCACCAGGCACAGACTGACTGACGCATTCCTTGTGTCAAGCCACTCCTGAACCAGAGACAATGTCAGAGGCGTCTTACCTGGGCAAAGGACAAAAAGGACTGGACTGTTGCTCATTGAGCCAAAGTCGCCTTTTCAGATGAAAGGCAAGAAAATTTTGCATTTTATTTGGAAATCAAGGTCCCAGAGTCTGGAGAAAGAGAGGAGAGGCACAGAACCAAAGTTGCTTGTTTTCAGTGTAAAGTTTGCACAGTCAGTGGTGGTTTTGGGAGTCATGTCATCTGCTGGTGTTGGTCCACTGTGTTTTATCAAGTTCAAGATCAGCACAGCCGTCTACCAGGAAGTTTTAGAGCACTTCATGCTCTGCTGACCAGCTTTATTTATTTTGCAGCAGGATTTGGCACCTGCCCACACTGCCAAAAGCACTAAAAATTGGTTAAATGACCATGGTGTTGGTTTGCTTGACTGTCCAGCAAACTCACCAGATCTGAACCCCATAGAAAATCTATGGAGTATTGTCAAAAGGAAAATGAGAAACGAGACCAAAAAAATCCATGCCACACCAAAATTAGGCAGTGATTAAAGCAAAAGGAGCCTTTCTACCAAGTATTGAGTACATATATTGTATATATACAGTAAATAAACATACTTTCCAGAAGGCCAATTTTCTTTCGGCTTCTCCCATTAGGGGTTGCCACAGCGGATCATCCGCATGTTTGATTTGGCACATGTTTTTACGCTGGATGCCCTTCCTAACGCATTCCTCCCCATTTATCCGGGCTTGGGACCGGCACTAAGAGTGGCTGGGGTTGGTTCCCTGACCGGGGATCGAACCCGGGCCGCAGCGTTGAGAGCACCCCATCCTAACCACTAGACCACTAGAGGCAAACAATTCACAAAAAAATATATAATTTTTGTCACTATGGGGAACTGGATGTGGATAACCGAGAATAAAATTCGAATGACTGTAGTATCAGGCTGCAACATAACAAAATTGAAAAAAGTTAAGGGGGTCTGAATGTAAGTAGACAAAACAAAAGAGATGGTTGTTGACTTCACGAGGTCACAAATTGACCACTCCCCACTGAACATCAACAGCTTCTCTGTGGAAATTGTGGAGAGCAATATATACCCTAGTGTTTACCTGGCAGCAAACCTCTCCTGGTCCCTCAACACCAGCTCCATAACAAGGAAAGACCAGCAGCATCTCTTCTTTCTGAGAAATCTGGGGAAGGCACAGCTTCCATTACACATCCTCACAACCTTCTACAGAGGCACCATCGAAAGCATCCTGAACAGCTGCATCACTGCCTAATTTGAGAACTGCACCATCTTAGAACCCAAGACCATACAACGGATAGTGAGGACGGCGGAGATCATCATTGGGGTCTTTCTTCCTTCTATCATGGACATTTACACTGCATGCCGCATCTATAAAGCCACCAGCTTTGTTGCTGACAATACACCCCCCCCCCCCCCCAGGGGTCTAAATACTTTTGCACTGAATATACAGTGGTGTGAAAAAGTGTTTGCCCCCTTCCTGATTTCTTATTTTTTTGCATGTTGTTTGTGACACTTTAATGTTTCAGATCATCAAACTAATTTAAATATTAGTAAAAGATAACAAGTGAACACAACATGCAGTTTTTAAATTAGGTTTTTATTATTGAGTCAAGTCAAGTTTATTTCTATAGCGCTTTTCACAACAGACATTGTCTCAAAGCAGCTTTACAGAAATCAACAGTCCAGGTGAATAGTGTGTGTTTATCCCTGATGAGCAGCCGTGGCAACTGTGGCAAGGAAAAACTCCCTTAGACGTCATGAGGAAGAAACCTTGAGAGGAACCAGACTCAAAAGGGGAACCCATCCTCATCTGGGTGATATCAAGAGTGTGATCAGAGACTTTAAACAATACAGAACACTGGAGAGTGAGAACTAACAGTAGCACTGGAGTGTGTGATTATAAGTAATGTTCTTTCTACAGTCTTATACAATCATTGTGGTTATAAAACTGGGAGCTACTAAGCAACTCATAAAATAGCTCAACATTTTCGATCATTGAGGGAAAGTGTTTGCCCCTGTTAAAACTGTGGTTTATCACACCTGAGTTAAATTTCTCTAGCCACACCCAGGCCTGATTACTGTCACACCTGTTCGCAATCAAGAAATCTCTTTAATAGGACCTGCCTGACAAAGTGAAGTAGACCAAAAGATCCTCAAAAGTTAAACATCATGCCGAGATCCAAAGAGATTCAGAAACAAATGAGAAAGAAAGTAATTGAGATCTATCAGTCTGGAAAAGGTTTGGGACTCCAGCGAACCACAGTGAGAGCCATTATTCACAAATGGCAAAAACATGGAACAGGGAGAACCTTCCCAGGAGTGGCCGGCCGACCAAAATTACCCCAAGAGCACAGTGACGACTCATCCAAGAGGTCACAAAAGACCCCACAACAACGTCCAAAAAACTGCAGGCCTCACTTGCCTCAGTTAAGGTCAGTGTTCATGACTCCACCATAAGAAAAAGACTGGGCAAAAATGGTCTGCATGGCAGAGTTCCAAGACCAAAACACCTGCTGAGCAAAAAGAACCATGAATTATGCTGTTTACCAAAAAATCCTGAAGGAGAATGTCCAGCCATCTGTTTGTGACCTTAAGCTGAAGCGAACTTGGGTTCTGCAGCAGGACAATGATCCAAAACACACCAGCAAGTCCACCTCTGAATGGTGGAAGAAAAACAAAATTAAAACTTTGAGTGGCCTAATTAAAGTCCTGACCTAAATCCTATTGAGATGCTGTGGCATGACCTTAAAAAGGTGGTTCATGCTCGAAAACCCTCCAATGTGGCTGAATTACAACAATTCTGCAAAGGTGAGTGACCAAAATTCCTCCACAGCGCTGTAACAGACTCATTGCAAGTTATCGCAAACACTTGATTGCAGTTGTTGCTGCTAAGGTTGGCCCAACCAGTTATTTAGGGGGCAAACAGTTTTTCACACAGAGCCATGTAGTTTTGGATTTTGTTTTCCCTCAATAATAAAAACCTTCATTTAACAACTGCATGTTGTGTTCACTTGTGTTATCTTTTACTAATATTTAAATTAGTTTGATGATCTGAAACATTAAAGTGTGACAAACATGCAAAAACCTTTAACTCTCATCAGACATTCCTAAATATTACTTTTATTTCATTATTCTTATTTGTCTGATCTGATTTATAACTGTGTTCAGAAAATCCCTGAATTCACAAAATGCAAATATTAAAAGCAAAATTAGTTAAATTAAGTAAACAGTACAATCAGTAAATGCTACATGTCTCCATGGCCACATTTATATGTATTAATCTATATATAATGTATTTTTTATACATGTTCACTATGCACTCCATCATCTAAGTATACATTCAATGTATCAACAGAATTAAGAGCAAAAAAAAAAAAAAGATTTTGTGGAAGGACATTTATTATATGCATTATATAATATGCAAATTATGCATATTTTAAAAATAAACCTCAGGATTCATGACTTTTGTGCCACGTGCGAAAACATTTAACATGTCATAACGTGGGTGATATTTTAGAGACAATTGCAACAGAAAATTAATGAGACACAAGCTAAATCACCTATGAAAGTGTTACATCACCTAGACTACCTGGCTCGCGTCCGACATCAGAGCCAAACCCCATTCGTCACTGCATCATCTAACGGTCTGCTCCGCCACTCCGGCCCCACCTACATTACATAAAACGCTACACAGGAAGCAGCACATCATTGCAATATACACCAACCAACCACCTTATGCGCTACTTTTATTCTTGTTCGCCCTCCGACTATCGAGCTGAACGAACGTGCCGAAATGAACTATAACAGGCAGTCAGACAGGACGGCTAACTAAAACCCAAAATCATGAAACTGAACGTGCGCGCGCACGCACTCTCAGCCACACATACATACATACACACACATACACACACACACACACACACAAAAAAAAAACATGTCTTTGTTGCACCGCAGAAATCAGAACATGATCTGTTTTCTACCTGTACAAGTTGCCATTTGCTGCACCGTGCACGCGCCTCGTTTTTTCGCTCCTAAAAATAGGAACGGATTTCGGGCGACAGTTCCTTTCCAAGGTTTGTGCTTCAACTGTTCCGAAGACAAGAAGCGGAGGTTTATCCGTTATACAATGCATTAGCTTGCGCCGTTCTTTTTCCGCTCATCGTTCAGGTAGATACGGTGATGGCTCCGGTAGCCTACGCGGGGCGGTGCGAGGCTCCCGCGTCACACGCACGCACGCACGCACGCGCACACGCACGCAAGAAAAAGGTAGCTCACGCTTCTATAACGGTACAACGCAGTCCTGGTGTTATTTAAAGGAAGCGCATCAACTTATATTGACACAACCAAGTAGCACCAAACTCCTCACTGCTTTTGAAGACCTTAGTTTGGCGATTACAACAATTACGTAAAATACAACATTCAAACAGCCACCGCAAAGTATAGGGGACACACTAGACAGTAAAAATATATTTTAATTTAGACAACTTTATACTTATTTACCAACTTATTTAGGCAAGCGAAGACTTGCAAGACTTAGACTGAATTATAATAGCGAAGTACAATGGACGTGGATAAGTAGTTTATAGAGCATGCTATATGCAAAGAACAAACTGAATACTGAAAATCTTTTTGTCTGTTTGTTTCCAGAAAATAAGTTACATGGTTTGTTATTCAATAAACGCCACAGGCCACGTAAAACCATCGAAAAACAGTGGAGGGTTACTCTAGATAACGGTGGCACCGAACAGCTTTCTTAAACAGGTAGACAAGCTAACGGTTCATTTTAAGCTATCCTTTTAAACCAAGTCTACACACATTTACTCAGCTCTTGGAAAATAAAGTAGCCATACTAGTTGATTAAACGCTAAAAAACTGGCCAATAGTTATCAGCAAATACGCCTTTGTTTCTATCTGTCCGGATCCTCACTGACCACTCACCGTTTTTTCTCCTTGGCTTCGTCTGCTTTCTACGCTGGCACCTGGGGCCATCCGCCATGATTTTGTACCGCGGCCTCGCTGAGCACGATAATCGTACCACCGCCCGCCCTATCCGAAGCCATCTCTGCAGCACCTGGTTTACGACACTCTGGTTTACGACAATAAACGTACGTGAAGTGTACTTTCTTTCCTCCCCAGGCAGTTTTATGAAGAATGTTTTTTTGTCGCACATATCAATAATTACAAAACCAAGTGTCCGAACAGAAGCACTTTGGACGTACGAGTGATTACGTGACCAAATAATTGATGAATTTATAAACATAGAAAAATGTAAGTTGTAAAATTCCATCACAGCCATTGAGCATGGCCTTTACAGTTCTAACAGCTACAGCTGTAAGTTTCTTTGAATAATGGCCTCTTCCAAATGCCATAAATGTATTCCCTGTAATACCCCTCATCAGCTTTCATGTGGATGGCTACCTCGACTCAATAGTGAAATGTGATTTTCAAATTGTGAACATAAAGCAAGGGTTAATTAAGGTCTATGTTGTCAACCTATTATTAACAATAATTATTATAGAGCAAAACAAAGTGATTTTCCCATTACCTTTCTCCCAGTAACCTCTCTTTATGGAATAACATTTTTAATACATTGAAGAGAAAATATTAATTTAATGCTCAGTACAAAAAATAGTAGGTTCCTAATAGAAATGTACACTTATAGCATTTTGCAGACACCCTTGTTCAGAGCAACACACAATTATCTAATTCTTTTAACTGAGCAGCTGAAGGTTAAAATCCTTGCTAAATGACATAGCTGTTCACTTACCTGTAGATATTCTTTGTACATTCTGTAAACAAGGGCAGAAAATCAATATATAACTTTATTCATGTAAATGTAAACAGCAGTTCTTGTTCAATAGTGATAAATCAAATCAGTCATTCAGTTAAGCTTAATAATACTCATTTTATTTTAAACAAATTGAATTGTTTTTCCATATTTAATAAAAAATTAATTATACAGTGCCTGACAAATTTTGAAAACCCCTAGTCTTTTATTTTTTTGTGCCATGCATGCTCCTTTTGTTTAAGTTTTAAGTTTTATTTGTCATATGTGCAAATGTCAGTGACAGTTTGTACAATAAAATTCTCAAGTGAGGCTACAGGCAAACTACAGCAAATATTAAACATTAAACAATAACCCAACCATTAGGATTGCACAATTAGGTGATGATTAGGTGATGGGTAGGTATGGCCTTAAGGAGAGGAGAGTGGAAAGGCAGATGGTGGTAGATTTTGCTAAAAGAATGAAAATGGCAGTGATAAATACGTATTTTAAGAAGAAGGAGGATCATAGGGTGACGTATAAGAGTGAATGAAGGTGCACACAGGTGGACTATGTTTGCAACCTGAAGGAGATTGGAGACTGTAAGGTGTTGGCAAGGGACAGTGTAACTAGACAGCATCGGATGGTGGTCTGTAGGATGGTTTTGGGAAAGAAGAAGAAGAAGAAGGAGGAGGAGGAGAGTGAGGACTGAAAAAATAATAAGATGGGGAGGAAAACTGTAGTGTGAGATTCAGGGAAGAGGTCAGACCGGGGCTCTGTGGTGGTGAAGATATGTGGGATGATTGGGTAACTACTGCAGAAGTGATAAGGGAGACAGCTAGAAAGGTACTTGGTGTCACATCTGGAAATAGAAAGAAATACAAAGAGATGTGATGGTGGAATGAGGAAGTGCAGGAAAGCATAAGGAAAAAGAGGTTGGCAAAACAGAATTGGGATCAGCAGAGAGATAAGAAAAGTTACAAGGAGATGCGGTAGCAAGTAAAGAGGGATGTAGCAAAAGCTAAGGAAAAGACATGAGGAGCTGGACACTAAGAAAGGAGAAAAAGATTTATACCAATTGTCCAGGCAGAGGGACCGAGCTGAGAAGGATGTGCTGCAAGTTAGAGCAATAAAGGATGGAGATGAAAATGTGTTGACTAGTGAGGAGAGTGTGTTGAGAAGATGGAGGGAGAATTTTGAGCAGCTGATGATCGAGGAAAATGAGAGAGAGAGAGAAGGTTGGATGATGTGGAGATGGTAAAGCAGGAAGTGGATAGAATTAGTAAATGTTTGCGGATTATATTATTATTTGGGGTTAACAGTGCAAAGTAATGGAGAGTGTGTTAGAGAAGTGAAGAAAAGGGTGCAGGCAGGGTGGAGTGGGTGGAGAAGAGTGATAGCAGGAATGATTTGTGATAGAAGGGTATCTGCAAGAGTGAAAGGGAAATTTTATAGGACTGTGGTGAGACCTGCTATGTTGTATGGTTTAGAGACAGTGGCATTGACTAAAAGACAGGAGTTGGAGCTGAAGGTAGCAGAGCTGAAGATGCTGAGGTTTTCGTTGGGAGTGACGAGGATAGACAGGATTAGAAATTAGTTTATTAGAGGGACAGCGCGTGTAGGACATTTTAGAGACAAGGTGAGGAAGGCTCAATTGAGATGGTTTGGTGCAGAGGAGGGACATGGGGTATATTGGTAGAAGAATGCTGAGGATGGAGCCACCAGGAAGGAGGAAAAGAGGAAGGCCAAGGAGGAGGTATATGGATGTGGTGAGGGAAGACATGCAGGTAGTTGGTTTGAAAGAGGCATACGGTATTGTTCAAAATAATAGCAGTACAATGTGACTAACCAGAATAATCCAGGTTTTTAGTATATTTTTTATTGCTACGTGGCAAACAAGTTACCAGTAGGTGCAGTAGATTCTCAGAAAATAAACAAGACCCAGCATTCATGATATGCACGCTCGTAAGGCTGTGCAATTGGGCAATTAGTTGAAAGGGGTGTGTTAAAAAAAAAAAAGCAGTGTGGCATTCAATCACTGAGATCATCAATTTTGTGAAAAAACAGGTGTGAATCAGGTGGCCCCTATTTAAGGATGAAGCCAGCACTTGTTGAACATGCATTTGAAAGCCTGAGGAAAATGGGTCGTTCAAGACATTGTTCAGAAGAACAGCTTACTTTGATTAAAAAGTTGATTGGAGAGGGGAAAACCTATAAAGAGGTGGAAAAAATTATAGGCTGTTCAGCTAAAATGATCTCCAATGCCTTAAAATGGAGAGCAAAACCAGAGAGACGTGGAAGAAAACGGAAGACAACCATCAAAATGGATCGAAGAATAACCAGAATGGCAAAGGCTCAGCCAATGATCAGCTCCAAGATGATCAAAGACAGTCTGGAGTTACCTGTAAGTACTGTGACAGTTAGAAGACGTCTGTGTGAGGCTAATCTATTTTTAAAAATCCCCCGCAAAGTCTCTCTGTTAAAAAAAAGGCATGTGCAGAAGAGGTAACAATTTGCCAAAGAACACATCAACTGGCCTAAAGAGAAATGGAGGAACATTTTGTGGACTGATGAGAGTAAAATTTTTCTTTTTGGGTCCAAGGGCCACAGACAGTTTGTAAGACAACCCTCAAACTCTGAATTCAAGCCACAGTACACAGTGAAGACAGTGAAGCATGGTGGTGCAAGCATCATGATATGGGCATGTTTCTCCGACTATGGTGTTGGGCCTATTTATCGCATACCAGGGATCATGGATCAGTTTGCATATGTCAAAATACTTGAAGAGGTCATGTTGCCTTATGCTGAAGAGGACCCAACACACTAGTAAACGAGCAAAGTCTTGTTTCCAAACCAACAATGAATGTTATGGAGTGGCCAGCCCAATCCCCGGACCTTAATCCAATCGAGAACTTGTGGGGTGATATCAAAAATACTGTTTCTGAAGCAAAACCAAGAAATGTAAATGAATTGTGGAATGTTAAGAATCATGGAGTGGAATAACAGCTGAGAGGTGCCACAAGTTGGTTGACTCCATGCCACACAGATGTGAAGCAGTTTTAAAAAACTGTGGTCATACAACTAAATATTAGTTTAGTGATTCACAGGATTGCTTAATCCAGGAAACAAAAATGTTTGAACAAAATGGTTTTGAGTTCGTACAGTCAACAGCATACACTGCTATTTTTTTGGACACACCCCTGTCAACTAATTGCCCAATTGTACAGGCTTAAGAGCGTGCATATCATGAATGCTGGGTCTTGTTTGTTTTCTGAGAATCTACTGCACCAACTGGTAACTTGTTTGCCACGTAGCATTAAAAAATATACTAAAAACCTGTATTATTCTGGTTAGTCACATTGTACTGCTATTATTTTAAACAATACTGTATGTAGAGGGGGGTATGAAGACGGATGATCCGCTGTGACGACCCCTAATGGGAGAAGCTGAAAGAAGAAGAAGAAACAATATTAAACAGTAAGAAGAAAAAAGAGAGAAAAGTAATAATGACGCATAAGAAAGTTATAATTATTTACAAGTGGGTGCAGAAGTGTATGTATGTACAGTATGTGTACATACACACACACACACACACACACACAAGGGTTGCCAGTAGTATTCTGTTAATTTTACAGATCTCCAACTGTTATCTATTTTACAATATGTTAAGTACATTACTGGATTTCACAGTATTAAAGGAGTTAATATGCAGTCACTAATACTATGTACTAATACACAGTATAGTGCTGTATTTTATTGAAATTACAGTAGACTAGTGGCAGGGCTGCCACATTTCCCCCATTAACAATGGTGCTTCATCATAATCCAAATACAGTACCATGTATTCAATTCAATTCATTTTTATTTGTATAGCGCTTTTAACAATGAACATTGTTTTAAAGCAGCTTTACACAGATAATGTGGTGATAAAAATGAATTAAATGTTCTTATAAGTGTAATTTTGTCCCTGGTGAGCAATCTGGTGGCGACTGTGGCAAGGAAAAACTCCCTGAGATTGCATAAGGAAGAAATCCTGAGAGGAACCAGACTCAAGAGGGAACCCATCCTTATCTGGGTTGCACCAAATGTCCATTTATTACAGATAAATTATGTTGCGGGGTACAGCGATGCAAGTAAATTATGGGGTGCCAAAAGGTTCAGTTCTAGGACCCCTGCTTTTCTCAAATTTTTTATTTTTTTATTTGTATAGCGCTTTAAACAATGAACATTATATACATGCTTCCTTTGGAAAATATTATTAGAAGGCATGGGATTAGCTTCCACTGTTATGCTGATGATACCCAGCTATATATCTCATCGAAACAGCTCAATTGGCTCGGATAACTGAGTGTGTCAAAGAATTAATAGATTGGATGGCATAACTTTCTATTATTAAATTCCGATAAGACAGAGATTTTGCTCATTGGCCCAAAAACCAGTACACAGAAGCTCCAGCATTTGAACCTGCATTTAGAAGGGTGTTTTGTACCTACTAGTTCAACAGTAAAAGACCTGGGAGTTATTTTACATTTACATTTGCGGCATTTAGCAGACGCCCTTATCCAGAGCGACGTACAAAAGTGCTTTGAGTCTCTAGCAATGAATAAATCTACACTGTTATGCCAGATTACAAACTTAATATAAATATAACTCTTGAATTCTACAAGGCAAACTTGAAAAGTGCTAATTTAAGTGTTTCAGGAAGAGGTAGGTCTTCAATCGTCGCTTGAAGATAGTCAGGGACTCCGCTGTACGGACATCTAGGGGAATTTCATTCCACACCTCGGTGCCAGAACAGAGAAGAGCCTTGAAGTATACTTACCTATCATTCTGAGAGAAGGTGGTACCAGTCGAGCAGTGCTGGAGGTTCTCAGACAGCGTGGTGCAGTGTGAGATGTGATGAGGTCACTGAGGTAAGATTGCGCTGGGTTATTTTTGGCCATGTAGGCAAGCATCAGTATTTTGAATCTGATACGTGCAGCTACTGGAAGCCAGTGAAGGGAGCGCAGCAGTGGGGTGGTGTGGGAGAACTTGGGCTGAACAAGCTGTGCAGCTGCGTTTTGGATCATTTGCAGTGGACGAATAGCGTTTAGGGGAAGACCTGCCAGCAGAGAGTTGCAGTAGTCGAGTCTTGAAATGACAAGAGACTGAACAAGCACCTGGGCAGCCTGTGTGGACAGAAATGGTTGAATCCTTCGGATGTTGTAGAGATGAAATCGACAAAAACTAGCCACATTAGTGACATGTGGGAAGAAGGACAGTTCATTGGCCATAGTTACCCCAAGGTTACAAGCAGTGGCTGAAGGGGAGAGCAGAGAGTCATGAAGTGTTATTTGGATATCTTGACCTGGAGATGAATCACCTGGGATGACCAGCAGTTCTGTTTTGCTGGGGCTGAGTTTTAGTTGGTGAGCACTCATCCATTAAGATATGTCTGTCAAGACAGCAACTTGTCTTTTAAAAATCATATCACCATATTACAAAAACAGCCTTCTTCCACCTTAGAAATATTGCTAAGCTAAGAAACATGTTGCATTCATGACCTCCTGACTAGACTACTGTAATGCACTACTAGGTGGTTGTCCTGCATCATTAATAAAAAAACTACAGTTTGTCCACAATCTGTCACGCTCCCTGAGATCTCAAAACTCTGGACTTCTAGTAGTTCCTAGAATAGCAAAGTCCATTAAAGGTGGTACAGCATTCTCACATTTAGCTCCTAAACTTTGGAATAGTCTTCCTGACAGTGTTCGGGGCTCAGACACACTCTTCCAGATTAAAAACGTATCTTTTTAGCAAAGCTTACACATAGCACACATCACATATCATAAACTTGTGCTCCAGTACATCTGATCAAATGCACATTATCAACTTGTGCTTGTTAATATCATGAACAACAGCTACACTAATTCTTCTCCACTGCTTCTCTTTCTCTACACATCCCAAGGCGTCCTGAGGTTGCGCCAGCCCCAGTTACGTCCCACCACATAAAGATTGTAAACCTTTAAAGAAGTAGATGTTGACCCAGCAAACATCCCAAACCATCTAGAGACGTACCAGCGCCAATTGGATCCAACTTTATGTGGAATTTGGACACTGGACCTCCTTGAGTGTTTAAAGGCGCTGGCATGGAGAAGCTGGTGTTGGATCTATAATGATTGCAAATGTTTAGCTATTTTTGAGTTGCTCAGTAGATCCTAGTTTTATAACCACAAATGATTGTAAAAGACTGTAGAAAGAACATCACTTATAACCTTACACTTCAGTGCTCATGTTAGTTCTCACTCTCCAGTGTTCTGTATTGTTTAAAGAATATAATCACACTCTTAATGTCACCCAAATGAGGATGGGTTCCCCTTTTGAGTCTTGTTCCTCTTAAGGTTTCTTCATGTAATCTGAGGGAGTTTTTCCACAGTTTTTTTTTGCCACAGTCTTCTCTTTTGGCCATGGCATGCTCATCAGAGATAAATGCACACCATCCACCTTAACTCTTAAAATTCTTTAAAGCTGCTTTGAGACAATGTCTGTTGTGAAAAGCCATGGCTTGCTCATCAGAGATAAATGCACACCATCCACCTTAACTCTTAAAATTCTTTAAAGCTGCTTTGAGACAATGTCTGTTGTGAAAAGCGCTATAGAAATAAACTTGACTTGAATCTTTCCCATTCCTACTCCGGGATTTCATGGAACCACCCAAGGCATTGATGAGAAACCATCCCCAGCTGCATAGTGTGGCCTCAAATCGAGGAGAGCACTATCCAGAGGCAGGCCTGGACAAAGTGGAAAGATCTGAGGAGGGAAAAGTGGCAGAAACAGTGGTCACTGGAACCTCAGGAGCATGTTTAACTCGAAAGAGAGAGAGAGAGAGAGAGAGAGAGAGAGAGAGAGAGAGAGAGAGAGAGAGAGAGAGAGAGAGAGAAGAAGGGACAGGAAGAGAAGGGACAGGAAGAGAAGGATATGGATTATTATGTTTCCTTATTGTTGTATGAAAGTTAAGGACACTGTGCAGTTGGGGACTCCGGCAAGAATCGCTATGGCAGCATAACTATAAGGGAGAACCAGAAGGCAACACTGACATGAGGGATCTCTGGGATAAGAGACGACCCACAACACCACCGTCAACAAACCTGAGTGAACGTGTGAGAGTGAGAAGACGACAGCATACAAATGTCCCAGTTCACCGAACACTCTATATCCATGATCCCTCCAGATCTGATTCTGGAAAAAATCTAGAAATCTAGAAAAATCTACTGATAAAATACTTGACTAAATAAATGTTTTTAGCCTCGACTTAAACACAGACTTTGGGGCTTTATAAGAGAAAGATCTGCCCCCTGCTGTAGTCTTAATTATTTGAGGTACCAACAAATAGCCTGCACCTTTTGATCTAAGTAGGCGTAGTTGATCATATTGGTACAGAAGTTTACTCAGATACTGTGGCGCGAGACCGTTAAGTGCTTTATACATCAGCAGTAGTATTTTATAATCAATGCAAGATTTAATTAAGAGCCAGTGTAAACTGATTCAAACAGGGGTGATGTGGTCATATTTTCTAGATCTAGTGAGGACCCTTGCTGCTGCATTCTGAACTGAAGCTTATTTATGCACTTACTTGAACACCCAGACAGTAAAGCATTACAGTAGTCTAATGTAGATGTAACAAAAGCATGAACTAGTTTTTCAGCATCCTGTAACGACATCATATTTCTAATTTTAACAATATTTCAAAGGTAAAAGAAGGCGATCCTGGTAATTTTATTCACATGAGCCACAAATGAAAGACTAGAGTCAATAATCACACCAAGGTCTTTGACTGCTGTACACACTGAGATAAAAACACTATCCAGAGATGCTACGTAATCGTAAAGTTTACTTCTAGCTGCATGTGGTCCTAGTAAAAGTACTTCCGTCTTATCCGAGTTGAGCAGAAGGAAGTTATTAAGCATCCACTGTCTAATGTCCTTTACCCACTCCTCAACATTTTTAAGCTGATCTCTCTCATCTGGCTTTGCTGAAATATACAGCTGTGTATCATCAGCATAGTGATGGAAGCGAATGCCATGTTTATGTATAATTTCACCCAGATATATAAAGCAGCATATATAAAGCAGTGGGACTAAGACAGATCCTTTGCGGAACACTAAACTTTACCTCAGAGAGTGTGGAGAACTTACCATTTTTTGTGACGTCATTTCCTGTTTCCTGTTGTTGAATTGTTTGCCGGGAGTTTTGTTTGTATCGGCGTTTTTTACAGTTTGTTTTTTATCTCTCTCATCGTCCAGGTTCTGCAGGGGAAAGTCTGGATGCCCTAGGTGGAGTTAGCATTTCCCCGACTCCGGCCTTAGAGCCCTCGCAGCGGGGCGAATGGGTGACGGCTCGGCGGCATACTCGCAAAGCCAAAGCTAATGCTAAGGCTTGCCCACGGGAGCACCAGTCCTCTCCGCGTCACGTGTCCAACAGGTTTGCTCTCCTCAGTGAAGCACCCGCTGAGAAACCTGAAAGAGCTCTGGTTTTAAGAGACTCCAATCTGCGGCACGTGAAATAAGCTAGACCTTTAGGGGCACCAGCAGCACAGGTTATCTGTATAACCAGGGCGCCGGACATAGCAGGTCAGCTTAGGTTCTTAGGAAAGCACAGGTTCTCTAAGTTTTTCACACAGGAGCTAATGATAAACGCCTTCGACAGTCAGAGATTACCAAGAGTAATATTATAGAGGTGTGAAAATTAGCGAAGGCAATGTCCGATGCAGTAACATGCTCTGGCCCCATCCCAATGCATCGTGTCGATGTAGCCTACAGCAGGTTATGTTCGTTGAACTGCTGGATGTCTGAGTGGTGCTCCAAAAACAATGTGGCTTCATTAATAATTGGAGCAATTTTGAGGGCAAGGCTGGCCTGTTAGGGCGGGACGGCATCCATCCCACTCGGGAAGGTGCTGCTCTCATTTCTTGCAGTATAGGTCATAGTCTCAGAACAGCACTAGTTAACTAGTGTCTGTCTAGAGCCAAGGCCAGGAAACAGACAGACAGGCTAAACCGACCATCTACTAGCTGGACAGAGTCGTCACTCGGGATCCACCAAATTGAGATCGTGTCTGTCCCCCGAGCGAAACCAAAATATAGGAATTCTCAGAAAGTCTGCTTTAGTAACCTGATTAACATTAAATTAAATAGGACTGAACGCACAGCCAGCACCTCTGATCTAAAGATAGGATTGCTGAATATTAGATCTTTCACGTCAAAAGCGCTTACTATAAACAAAATTATTACCGACCAGGAGTTTTAAATAATGTGTTAGACAGAAACGTGGATTAAACCGAATGAATATGTAGCATTAAATGAAGCGAGTCCTCCTGGGTATAGTTACATACACCAACCCTGTCTAAATGGCAGAGGAGGCGGAGTTGCAGCTATTTATAATAATAATCTAAGCATCACACAAAAGACTAAACACAAATGTAAAACATTTGAAGTTCTTTACACCAACATAAACTATTCAGTGTCCAAAAGCAGGTCCAGTCAGTCAATTCCACTAATTATTATTTATAGACCCCCAGGGCCCTACTCTGATTTTCTCATAGAATTTGCAGATTTCCTCACAAATTTAGCTACTTCTTTAGACAAAGCTTTAATTATTAGTGACTTTAATATTCATTTTGATAATCAGGAAGACTCCTTAAGAGCAGCAGTTGTGTCCATTCTAGATTCAGTTGGAATTAATCAGAATGTTATGGGACCCACTCATTAGTGGTGGACACACTCTTGATTTGTTGTTAACATTTGGATAAAAAATAAAAAACTTAGTCATAATTCCACAGTCTGAAGCTATTTCAGACCATTATCTCATCTCTTTTTAAATTTGCCTCAGTCATTGCATTTCTACCTCACCACGTTACCGTGTTAAGCGTACTTTCACGTCAGCTACAGCAGCGTGTTTTATCAATAATCTTCCAGAAATTCCGATATTAAATAGATCTCCGTCTGACCCCGCAGAGCTTGACTGGGCGACTGAATAACTAGAATCAACGTTATGTTATACTCTAGATGATGTAGCTCCCCTTAAGACCAAAATGATCAGGGGAAAAAAATTAGCACAGTGGTATAATGATCATATTCGCACCTTAAAACAGACCACTTAAAAATTAGAACGTAAATAGCGTCAAACAAAATTAACAGTATTTCATAGCATGGAAGGAGAGCCTCCTAAATTATAAAAAAATTCTTAGTGCTGCTAGATCAGCATACTTCTCCACCCTCATAGACAATAACAAGCATAATCCTAGATTTTTATTCAGCACGGTAGCAAAATTAACAGGAAATAAAAGCACTGCACTAACATGCACACAATCATTAGCTGGTAATGATTTCATAAACTTTTTTAATAATAAAGTTGAAAACATCAGGCAAGAAATCCAGACGGTTAATATAAATCCAAATTATTTTACAAGTAACCCTGTAGACAGCAGTGTTATTATAACAATCAATTGACAATCAATTACAAAGCTTCACGCCTATTCATGAGAACGACTTAATTTCATTAATCAAAATCATCAATTGGCATTCTATATCCCTTGCCTACAAGTTTTCTCAAACAGATAATTTCAGAATTAATTGAACCTGTTTTAAAAATAATAAACTCTTCCATTAGCATTGGTTATGTACCTAAATCCTTCAAACTGGCAGTTATCCACCCCCTAATTAAGAAACCTGACCTTGACCCATGTCAGCTGTCAAATTACAGGCCAATATCAAATCTCCCCTTTATATCCAACATTTTTGAAAAGGTTGTAGCACAGCAGTTATGCTCACATCTACTTATGAATAACATTTTTGAAATGTATCAGTCAGGATTTCGGCCTCATCATAGCACAGAGACGCCGCTAGTTAAGGTGGTAAATGACCTGTTATTGGCCTCTGATCAGGGTTTTGTCTCTTTACTTGTTTTGCTCGACCTTAGTGCAGCTTTTGACACCATTGATCATAATATACTGCTTGCTAGACTTAAGAACGTTGTTGGAATAAAAGGAACAGCTCTCTCTTGGCTCAGGTCTTATTTGACTGATCGCTATCAGTTTGTTGATGTAAATGGTGAGTTCTCCACACTCTCTGAGGTAAAGTTTGGTGTTCCTCAAGGATCTGTCTTAGGCCCACTGCTGTTCTCTTTATATATGCTGCCTCTTGGTGAAATTATACATAAACATGGTATTCGCTTCCATTGCTATATGCTGATGATACACATTTGTATATTTCAGCAAAGCCAGATGAGAGAGATCAGCTTAACAATGTTGAGAAGTGTGTAAAGGACATTAGACAGTGGATGCTTAAAAACTTTCTTCTGCTCAACTCAGATAAGACGGAAGTACTTTTACTAGCACCACATGCAGCTAGAAGCGAACTTTCCGATTACGTAGCATCTCTGGATGGTGTTTTTGTTTCAGCGTGTACGGCTGTCAAAGACCTTGGTGTTATTATTGACCCTAGTCTTTCCTTTGAGGCTCACATGAATAATATCACCAGGATCGCCTTCTTTCACCTTAGAAATATTGCTAAAATTTGAAATATGATGTCGTTACAGTATGCAGAAAAACTAGTTTATGCTTTTGTTACTTCTAGATTAGTCTACAGTAATGCTTTACTGTCTGGGTGTGCGAGTAAGTGCATAAATAAGCTTCAGTTAGTTCAGAATGCAGCAGCAAGAGTCCTCACTAGATCTAGGAAATATGACCACATCACTCCTGTTTTAATCAGTCTACACTGGCTCCCAATCAAATCTCGCATTGATTATAAAATACTACTACTGACTAAAACTCTACTAAAGCACTTAACGGTCTTGCACCATAGTATCTGAGTGAACTTCTGTACCAGTATGATCCTCCACGCCTACTTAGATCAAAAGGTGCAGGCTGTCTGATGGTTCCTCAAATAACGAAGACTACAGCAGGGGGCAGATCTTTCTCTTATAAAGCCCCACAGTTTTGGAACAGCCTTCCAATCAGTGTTCGGGACTCAGACACGGTCTCAGTGTTTAAGTCGAGGTTGAAAACATTTATTTAGTCACACCTTTGATCAGTAGATTTTTTCTTAGGTAAAGGCGCAGATCTGGAGAGAACATGTATATAGAGTGTTTGGTGAACTGGGATATTTGTATGCTGTCGTCCCCTCACATTCACACGTTCACTCAGGTTTTTTGATGGTGGTGTGGTGAGTCAAGTCTTATCCCAGAGATCCCTCATGTCTGTGTTACCTTCTGGTTCTTCCTTGTAGTTATGCTGCCATAGCGAGTCTTGCCAAAATCCAAACTGCACAGTGCCATTAACTTTCATACAACAATAAGGACACTTAATAAATCCATATCCTTCTCTTCCTGTCACCCTCTTCCCTCTCTCTCTCTCTCTCTCTCTCTCTCGGATGAGTTAAACATGCTCCTGAGGCTCCAGTGACCACTGTTCCTGTCCCTCTTCCCTCCGTGGATCTTCCCACTTCGTCCAGGCCTGCCTCTGGATAGTGTTCTCTTCGACTGGAGGCCACTCTGTGCAGCTTGGGACGGTTTTTCTTCAACACCTTGGGTGGTTCCATGAAATTCCGGAGTAAGAACGGGCGCTTTGAGGATGGATTGGACTGTAGTTAATGTCAACAGTCTCCTACACTGACTCAGGACTACATTTCGCTTCTGATCATCATCACTGTACCCCGCAACATCGTATATCTGCTACAAATGGACATTCGGTGCAACCCAGATGAGGATGGGTTCCCTCTTGAGTCTGGTTCCTCTCAAGGTTTCTTCCTTATGCTATCTCGGGGAGTTTTTCCTTTCCACAGTCGCCACCGGCTTGCTCAACAGGGACAAACTTACACTTATAAAGAACATGTTCACTTTTAATCACCACATTATCTGTGTAAAGCTGCTTTGAGACAGTGTTCATTGTTAAAAGCGCTATACAAATAAAAATGAATTGAATTGAATTGGGGGAGTGGTGGCTCCAGCGGTTAAGGCGCTGGGTTGCCGATCGGAAGGTCTGGGGTTCAAGCCCCGGTATCGCCAAGCTGCCACTCTTGGGCCCTTGAGCAAGGCCCTTAACCCTCTATGCTCCGGGGGTCCCTTACGAGGGGAATATCAAGGTCCGTGATGTCGGAGTGATGTGGGGCCGCCTTTCCGTGGGCTCACCACCTGCAGAAGGGACCGTAAGGGACGGTGCTGTGAGTATTGGGCAGCAGTCGAAGGCGGGGGCCTGCTTAGACTGCTGCCCCCGCGACCCGAATTACGGATAAGCGGGAGAAAATGATGATGATGATGATGATGATGAATTGAATTGAACCATTTACATCAACGAACTGATAGCGAACAGTCAAATAAGATCTAAGCCAGGAGAAAGCTGTTCCCTTTTTTCCAACAACGTTCTCAAGTCTAGCAAGCAGGATAGTATGATCAATGGTGTCAAAAGCTGCTCTAAGTTCGAGCAAAATAAGTAAAGAGACAAAACCCTGATTAGAGGCCAATAACAGGTAATTTACCACCTTAACTAGCACTGTCTCTTTGGTATGATGAGGCCTAATTCTGACTGATATATCTCAATAATGTTATTTCTAAATAGAACTTAACCGCTGTCCTACAACCTTTTCTAAATCCTTGGCGATAAAGGGGAGGTTTTAATTTGGCCTACAGTTGGACAGCTGACAAGGGTCAAGGTCAGGTTTCTTTATTAGGAGGTTGATAACTGCTAGTTTGCAGGATTTAGGTATATAACCAGTGCTAATGGAAGAGTTTGTCAATGTTTAAAACAGGTTAAATTACCTCTGGAATTATCTTTTTGAAGAAACTTATAGGCAAGGGATCGAGAATGCAGGTTGATGATTTTGATAAGGAAATAAATGAAATTAAGTCATTCTATTGAATAGGGGTAAAACTTTGTAATTGATTGTCTGTTATAATTACACTGCTGTCTACAGGGTTATTTATCAAATACTTTGGATTTATATTAATCGTCGGGATTTTTTGCCTGATATTTTCCACGATATAAGTTTATGAAATCAGTACTACCTTTTGATGGTGTGCATGTTAGTGCAGTGCTTTTATTTCCTGTAATTCTGCTACCGTGCTGAATAAAAATCTAGGATTATGCTTGTTATATTCTATGAGGGTGGAGAAATATGCTAATCTAGCAGCACTAAGAGATTTTCTATAACTCTAGAGGCTCTTCTTCCAGGCATTTACGTTCTAATTTCCGAGTGGTCTGTTTAAAGGTGCGCGTATGATCATTATACCACTGTGCTAAATTTTTCTCCCTGGTCAATGGTTTTAAGGGGAGCTACATCATCTAGAGCAGTGGTCCCCAACCCCTGGGCCGCGGACCGGCACTGGTCCGTGGGTCAATTGGTACCGGGTGACACAGAAAGAATACATAACTTACATTTTTTCTGGTTTATTTATTATCTGATTCTGCATGATGTTTTATTTCGGAAAATTACCGGATTCTCTCCGGCCACATCTGTCTATGACTCACTCTTGATGCATGTCATGATGCCTCGGTCACATGTCTTACCTCCATCTGCTACCTTCTTAAAGGGGCTGCTCCGGCCGGTAACATAATACATTACCGCTAAATTCAAACCTCCAAGCGAGCAAAATGAACAAACAACACAGTGGATTCATTTATTATTATATTTAGAAAATATCAGTTTTTATTCCGGCCGTATCATTTTAATTTGTTGTACTGCAAATTTTATGAGAAAATCATAGTAGGGCCCTGGGGGTCTATAAATGATAATTAAAGGAATTGACTGACTAGACCTGCTTTTGGACACTAAATATTTTATTTTGATGTAAAGAACTTCAAATGTTTAACATTTGTGTTTATTTTTTTGTGTGACGCTTAGATTATTATTATAAATAGCTGTGACTCTGCCTCTTCTGCCATTTAGATGGGGATGGTGTATGTAACAATACCCAGGAGGACTCGCTTTATTTAATGCTACAATGCATGGTTTAATCTACGATTCTGTGTAGAGAGCGCTCACTAACCAATGAAATTCCACTTAAAGTTCATGAGGTTCTTCAAAATAGTGGACACAATGGGGTTGATTGTGAAATACCACTTCTGAAAACTCTCCCTGTCCTTTTGGAGACTACCATACTACAGCTGGCCTTGGTCCCTCTGTCTGGGTTGATTCCTTTGAATCACCTGAAAGCCACAATAGTCTGGGGTTTTTTAGTAAAAATAAGGTCTGCTATTATAGAAAGTAGGGCTGGGTAATGCACTCCAAGGGTAGCTGTGAGGTGCTGTGCATTGAAAATAGATTTGAATATAGGGTGAAATAAATGTTGCACAGTCTAGCTTCATATTCATTTTTCTTTTAATTAGATGGAGTTTTGCCCCACAAACCTCCTTCAAGATCAATAATAACAGAACAAACACTGGTACAATACTATTGGCCACACAATTGCATTTAACATCCTACCAATAACAGATCAGGACTATAGCCAATCAGATCACTTCCGCTCACAAGAACTAATCTGTCTCATTTTACATAGAGATTTAATATTAGGATATCCAAAAAATGCATTATAATACTTTTATTTTAAACTGTAAGCTAACGTTAATGTTTCTTTAGTGGCTAATATGAAGTTAACAGACAGATAATGTAATGTTATGTAATTAACCTTACCATGAAATTTGTTCCTGAAGTACAGGATTTAGATGGATAATCCTCAAAAAGTTGGCTCCATGTCTGTTCCACTTGCTACAGAAATGTATGTGCGAATCTTTTGTTGATTCCAACAAAACTCCCAGAATGCAACTCTATTTTATGTGTAACAGCAAACTGCACATGAAAACTTTCTTCAGTATGGTACTGTTTTAAGATAATTTTTCCGTTTTCTTACAGTAGATGTTCAAAAAAAATCGCAAAGGTATGTAGTGTGCAATTAAGGTGCAATAGTACTGAGTGCAATGGTATTAAAAGTTCTGAGAATTAAAGTGTGTTAAACAGATATGCAAGTATGTATGAAATGTATAACTGTCAGTTGGCAGTTGTAGTCTGTGTTGAGACTGTATTCAGCTTGTTGATGATTCTGATCCGGAAAAATATTCTTTAGCCTATAGGTTCTGGAATTAATGCTCCGAAACCGCCTGCCTTGATGGCAGTTTGTTGAACAGTTTGTGTGCTGGGTGACTGTGATCAGCTTTTGTCTTACACACTCCACTGGCATCCAGGCAGTAAGTTTCTCTTCTAAAACATACAAAATTTTGTATGTTTGTATGTGTGTTTTTAGCTAGTTGGATATTTTTTCTGACCTTGCAATCCAGTTCATTCAAGAGAATTTCAGTAGGATTTAGGTCTGGTGACTGGGCAGGCCATTCCATGTTAGATAAAACTCCAGCCAACTGTTTACTTTCTAAGTAATACAGAGATTGGGTGTATGCTTTGTGTCATTGTCTTGTATGGTGAAGTTGGTTCCAATTAGCCAATCAGTGGTGGGAAGAAACCAAGTACAAATACTTCATTAATTACATTTTTCTAGTATCATTACTTTAATACATTAATTCTTTTTCGGACAACTTCTTCCTTTCACTCATTACATTTTTGCACGAATATCTGTACTTTCTACTTCCAGTATCACCTCATTAACTGTCCATGTGGAAACATAGCAAAGGTTCCGTTTGGTGTCCTGATGATATATTCAATAAAAAAAAAAACATAATTACTTTAAAACATTTACCAGAATATTTTGTCTTCATGCTCTATGTTGAGTATAGTTTCACTAATAATACATTTGCATAAAGCATCAATATTGTTGACTAAAGTATAAAAAAAATTAAAAGTATTAATTTAAGGCACATTTAGAACAGAAATAAATGTAAAAAAAATGTGTTAACTTATGTCAATCATGCAATTAATAACGATTAAATATTTTAATTGACAACATTAATATTAATATAATTTGAGGTCCAGTTACTAGCGTGACACTAAAGCAGGTAGTAGTAATGACTAATTTTTACTTAAGTACATGACAGAGCCCAAACTTCTTTACTTTAACTTAAAAGAAAAAGGATAGTCAGTACTTCAACTTTTACAAGAGTATATTAAAACATGAGTATCTGTACTTTTACATGCCAAAACTCGCCACAGTCCAGATTAAATTGCATGGCACTAAAGTATGTAATGGTAGCCATGTTGGTTCAGTCTCCAACATTCCATGTACCAAAGCTACCCCAAATCATTAATCTTTCACCTTCTTTTTAACTGTGGGTGTGAGGCAGTCTGGAATTATTTAAAGTTTTTTTAGAGCCAGAAATGTAAAATCTGTCCGCAAAACTTAGTCATTCACTGTCCAATTATTTTATCTAGTTTGTTGCATATAAACAGGAACAAACAGGAGTCAACAATAAATTTCTCAACATTTGTACAAATGCTTAATTTTATGTATGTCAATATACTGAGCATTCAGAATCAATTCAATTCATTTTTATTTGTATAGCACTTTTAACAATGGATATTGTTTTAAAGCAGCTTTACACAGATAATGCAGTAATAAAGAATAAAAGATTATTCTTTATAATTGTTAGTTTATCCCTAATGAGCAAGATGGTGGCAACTGTGGCAAAGAAAAACTCCCTGAGATGGCATAAGTAAGAAACCTTGAGAGGAACTAAAATCAAAAGGGAACCCATCCTCATCTGGGTGCACCAAATGTCCATTTATTACAGCTAAACAATGATGAGGTGTACAGTCATATGTGATCAAATGCAACCTGTAGTCCTGAGTCATTGTAGCAGACTGTTGACATTAAGTACAGTCGAAATCCATTCTCAAAGTTCCTGTGTTGCTCCGTACTTTATTGAATTTCTAGGCCGTTGACGTGAAACAATCCCCAGCTGCACAAAGTGGAATACAATTGAAGAGAACCCCATCCAGATGCAAGCCAGGACAAAGTGGGCACACAGTTATGTATTAACAAAATAATAAAATATTGGTGGTACTAACGACATGGATGTGTGAAATGAGTATGAGTGCGTGTTTGAGTTCAGATTTGTAGCAGCTCAGTAACACAAGGTTGAGTGTGTGTGCGCGCGCGTGTGAGTTTTAGTTCAGTTCAGTTGAAAAGCCTAATGGCTTGAGGGGAAAAATATGTCTGAATGTGAGGCCCGAATGCTTCGGAACCACTTCCGAAGGAGAGTAAAAAAGTGTGTGTGTTGGGTCGTCCACAATGCTGTTGGCTTTGCAGATACAGCATGAGGTGTAAATGTCTACACAGTTGTGGGTCAGCAGAGTTAACAGCGGTGGGCTATGAGCACAGCCCTGAGGGGCCCCAGTGCTCAATGTGGTGGTGCTGGAGATGCTGTTCCTGATTCGGACTGACTGAGGTCTCCAAGTCAGAAAGTCAAGGATCCAGTTGCAGAGGGGGTTTTCAGGAGCAGTAGGCTCAGCTTCTCAATCAGGTGTTGGGGATGATTGTGTTGAATGCTGAACTGAAGTCTATGAACTGCATTCATACATATGAGTCTTTATTGTCCAGGTGGATTAGGGCCAGATGGAGGGTTTTGGAGCAGTTAGTAGCACCATTTCGGATCCAGTGTGGCCGCTGTGAGCTACTGCCCTGCCGCCATCTTGGTCTTCAAGATCTTTAAGTCTTCATTTACCACTATGAAGTGGTAAGTGCCTACCAAAAACAGTACAAGGAAAGTACAACTGGTGAACTGGCAAAAGGTTCATTGGTGCTCAAGAGTAAAAAAGATCTGATGAAGAGAAGAACTTGTAGAGTTCTTAAATGTTGTAAAGCCTTTTAACGTCGATGCTCTGAAGGAGTAGGCAGGGTTTTGGGGGTTAGGTGAGAAACACATACAGAGAAGATATAGGAGAGATAAGATAAGATAAGATAAGATAAGATAAACCTTTATTTGTCCCACAGTGGGGAAATTTCTGTTACAGCAGCAAAACAAAGAAATAAAAATAAATGCAAATATATAAAAAAGAATATACAAAGAAAAAACAGTACATACACAGTACAATGTATAAATACAAATAGGGGGAGAAAAAAAGTACGCATTTAAGGTAATATTTCAAGCTGGTATTGCACGTAATTGCGAGTAATATTGCACATGATTCATGTAATATTGCACACAGGTAATGTTATTGCACAGCTTGAAAAGTAATAACAGTGTTGTATTTTGGTGACTGGTTTTACTGGGAACAGCTTTGGTTGTAAAGTCTAATAGCAGCAGGGAGAAAAGACCTTCTGTAACGCTCCTTCAGACACTTAGGATGTAACAGTCTGTCACTGAAGGAGCTGCTCAGCGATGTAACGGTTACATACAGGGGGTAAGAGGCGTTCTGCAGCAATGATGATAGTTTTGCTACCATCCTCCTTTCTCCCACCTCCTGTACAGTGTCCAGGGGAATCCCCATGACTGAGCTGGCCTTCCTGATCAGCTTGTCTAGTCTCTTCCTGTCTGCAGTAGAGATGCTGCTGCCCCAGCAGACCACGCCATAGAATATGGCTGAGGCTACCACAGAGTCAAAAAAGGTCTTCAGTAGCTCTCCTTGCACTCCAAAAGACCTTAGTCTCCTCAGCAGAAAGAGTCTGCTCTGCCCTTTCTTGTAAATTGCCTGTGTTGTCTGTCCAGTCCAGTTTGTTGTTTAGGTGTTTGTAAGAGTCCACTCTCACAATGTCCTTTCCCTGAATGTTCACTGGTGATAAAGTTTGTTTGTGCCTACGGAAATCCACCACCAGTTCTTTCATTGTCCCCACATTTATCTGGAGGCAGCTCCGTTGGCACCAGTCCACAAAGTTCTGTATAAGTCCTCTGTACTTCCTGTCATCATCATCCCTGATCAGACCGACGATGGCAGAGTCATCAGAGAACTTCTGTAGGTCACAGGTTGCTGAGCTGAACATAAAGTCTGCAGTGTAGATGGTGAATAGAAACGGGGCTAGAACCGTTTCCTGCGGGGCTCCAGTGTTGCAGACAATCATGTCAGACTCACAGTCACGAGTCCTCACATACTGTGGTCGGTCTGTGAGGTAGTCCAGTATCCAGGCAGACAGATGATGGTCCACTCCCATGTACACCATCTTATCCCTCAGAAGCGCAGGTTGGATGTTGTTAAAAGCACTAGAGAAGTCAAAAATCATGACTCTCAGTGCTCCCAGCCTTTTCCAGGTGTGAAATAGCCCGATTTAGGAGAAAGATGACTGCGTCTTCCACTCCAATGCCAGGTTGGTAGGCAAACTGAAGTGGATCCATTGATGGGCTCACCAGAGGTCAGAGATGAGTGAGCACCAGCCTCTCCAATGTTTATCAGATGCGAGGTCAGTGCTACTGGTCGATAGTCTCCGAAGTCTTTTGGGCGCGACGTCTTTGGAACAGGCACCACGCAGGATGTTTTCCATATCTGTGGCACCTTTCCCAGCTTCAGGCTCAGGTCAAACATGTACAGCAATATGCCGCACAGCTGGTCCGCACAGGTCTTAAGTAGCCTGGAGCTGATGCCGTCTGGGCCTGCGGCCTTCCTCGCTTTGATCTTCCTGAGCTCCATTCTCACCTGGGCTTCTGTAAGGGGCAGTGTGTATTGGATGGAGTGTTGACTGGAGGAAATCGGCAGGGGGTGGGGGAGTTAGGTGTGTTGTGTATTGTCTGTGAGCTGATAGCTGTGCAGAGAGAGGTGGGGCTAGAGCTGCTTGCTGTGGAAGCAGAGAGGGGGGATTGCAGAAGGGGGGGAGGGGCAGGGGGTGGCTAATCGAATCTGTTAAAGAATAGATTGAGATCATTCACCCACTTCTGGTCACCCTCAGCCTGAAAACTGGACTCCTTATGACCAGTGATGGTTTTGAGCCCCTTCCCCACACCGCTGACATTGTTCTGCTGCAGCTGATCTTCCATCTTCCTCTTGTAGCATGCTTTTCCTTCCCTGATCTTCTTTCTCAGTTCTCTCTGGACAGTTTTCAGCTCTTCATTGTTTCCTGATTTAAACACCCTCTTCTTCTCTTTAAGGAGAGTCTTTATATCAGGGATAAGAGGGAATATATATAAGAAGGAAGAAATAAAATGCGTTCTGTTACACAATCCTATTTTGTGTTGTATCTGTTCTTGACACGATCTAGAGTACTGTACTTTAAATTGGATTGAGATCTGGGGAATATGGACACCAGGTAAACATCTTGAACTCTTAATAATGTACAGTACCAGTCAAAAGTGTGGACACACCTTCAGTGTTTTTTTTCTTTATTTGATTATATTCAACACTGTACATTAATACTGTAAATTTCATTAGAGTAAAAAACAATGCAGGACAAATTCTGCCTAGACATTTTATAAGGGATTTAGCCATTAAATGTAAATTAAGTGTAGGAAATTAGTAAAGGAACACATGACTGGGTGATACTACTATTGAGCCAAAGTTCAGCAGGTCGTAGTCACCGGTATTTACACCTTTGCTGGTGCTGGCCCCCCAGCAGGTCGGATTAGGGTATTGTTTAAATGATAATCATGGTCTTGTACACCTTTTGGTTAGAGATAGTCCTTGATGGCTTGTTGCCTCACTGATTAAATTAAAACTATGATTAGGATTGATCCAACTGAAATTCTACATTAAACTACATAACTACTTTTGCTAAATTTAAGCCATTTTGCGGCTGAGCTCATTTTGATATAGCTTGGTGTGGAATCTGGGTTAAGGCACTCTGTAAATTCTTAAAATATTGACACAATGAAAGAACACATGAAATTATATAGTAAACTGAAAACTGTCAAACAAACCAGAATGTTTTTTATATTTTAGATTAGCTTTGATGACAGCTTGGCACACTCATGGCATTCTCTCATTAGATTCAGCATGTAACCACCTAAAATAGTTATCAATTCACAGGTGCACCTTGTTAAAAGTTAATTTACTGCATTCTTGATATATTTAAGACCATTTGTTTTCCAACAAGACAATGACCACAAACACACCTCTAGGTTATGTAAGAGCTATTTGTTCAAGAAGGAGAGTGATGGAGTGCTAATTCAGATGACCTGGCCTCCACAATCACCCAACCTAGATCCAGCTGAAATGGTTTGGGATGAGTTGGATTGGAGAATGAAAGAAAATCAGACAACAAGAACTCAACATCTCTGGGAGCTTATCAAAGCAAAGTGTGCCTACTCTGAACAATAAAAAAAATATGAACATATTCTGGTTAATTTCAATTTCCTAATTTTATGCTTGTTCTTTAATAGGTTGAATGTCTTCAGTATTAATGCAAAAATGTTTTAAATAATAATAAAACCCACTGGCGTAGAAGGTGTATCCAAACCTTTGAAAGGTGCTGTACTTCAAACCATTCCTGTTTTGTAGTGTGTCCCATTTCAAACTACTCTCAAAATACATAAATGTGCTAATAACATCCTACATGGTACCTTGATGTTAGGTTTGAAACAGGACTTTTCTTTATTAACTAATAATTGCAATAGCAAAAGGAACATATAGAAAAGTTTGTTAATGATCTCATGCATGTCCTACTTTGAATGTGCTATGAGACTGGTTAGATTGGTAATTAATATATCAGTCAATGGTACCAGAGTTAGTGATTTTTTTTTTTTTTTTTTTTTTTTTTTTTTTCTGCATTTAGATGTTAAATAGTTTTTGTCTTTTTTTTAAAATTTATTTTTATGGTTTTTTTTTTAAGCTTGCCACTATGCCCTGAAAACACTACAAAAAACTGGAATTATATGGCTGCTGGGAAAAAAATAAGTAATTGTTTATTCATAAATTATAGCAGTTAATTGCAATTTGTAAAACATTAAATAGCTGAAAAGTTCTATGTAATGTGACTAAGTGAGCAGGCTAACTATGTATTTAAGCAGTAAATTATTAAAATGTTTTTGAATTTACAGAAAGTTAGCTGATACACTGTCAGAAACTGTTGTGAAGCTGGGACATCGTGCTTCTGTAAATCAAAATGGGATAATTTAAATGTCATTGCATTATAGTGTTATGAATTTCCATGAATATATTATTTTAATGACCGTCAATCAATTCAATCAATCAATATAAAGACAATATTTCATGCAAGGTTTATATAGTGACTGCTCAAACAAACATTTTGGACAAGATACATGTCTATGTGTGTAGTTTTGGAGTTGAAGTAGGATATTTTCAAAAACCCGCAATCACCCTATGGGTGAATTAAGGTTGTTTTCCATATAAAAGTGAAAACTTTTCGGCAAGCCCATTGTCTCATAAATTTCACTACTTGTTTTAATATTTTTTACAATTCTGCTCCATGATTGCTTACATAATTGCTATCTGTCAGCTGCTTATTCAGTCACTTATCAATTAATCAGCCACATCTTAGTTTCACACGAATAAACTGGGAAAGTGCACCAAACCAATTCTCTTGTTAATAGAATCAGTTTAAAACAACGTTGTTTCACACATTTTTAGTAGTTGTTTCACACTACTTTAACAAGGATGCACAAAAAACGTGTTTTAATAAGGAGTGGGCAGCTAAATTATTTTCCACAAAAGTCTGATCAAAGGCTGTGTCTTATTTGCCAAGAAACTATTGAGGTTTTCAAAGAATATATCAGCTGCCACTTTTCCATCAATCCTGACAATTATACTAGTAACCGGCCTTCAAATTAGCAAAGGCCTGCAAGTCTTTCTCTGAATAGTAGCTTTTGAGTGAATGCATGGTAGAGACAGCAACAGAGGCAGACACGTTTCTGTTAAAAAAAAAACATTAGTAAACATTAGATTAAACTAGGGCTTCAACTAATGATTATTTTATTACTCGATAAAACACACAAATTTTTATGTTTAAAAAAAAAAAGTGTATTTTTTATCACCACATTATCTGTGTAAATTGCTAAAAGCACTATACAAATAAAAATGAATTGAAATGAATTGAATTTAAGTATGCAAGGCGAAGCATACTTAAATTCAATAATGATAAATTCAACAATTATGTTTTTAATAATTGCAGATGGCAAGTTTACATTCATGAACCAAATAATCACTATAAAATATAATAACACTGTTTTGACCATTTTTGTTTAAAAAATATCATCTTACACAGATATTTTTTTTAGTTGTAAAGATAAGCATATATAAAATATAATTAATTGATTATTTTGTAAAATAATTAAATCATATATGCATAAATCAAATATACAAACATTGATAAGTCTTTTAACGTAGTAAAGCGGCAGTAAATCATGTCTGAAGACAGATAAATTCACTGTTGTAGTTGTTGTGTTGTAGACAAATGCTCTTCTCTGTTCTGGCACCAAGGTATGGAATGAACTTCCCCTAGATGTCCGTATAGCGGAGTTCCTGGCTATCTTCAAGCAACGATTGAAGACCTATCTCTTCCTGAAATACTTGAATTAGCACTTTCCAGGTTTGCTTTGTAGAATTCAAGAGTTATATTTATATTAAGTTTGTAATCTTGCATACCAGTGTACCAGATTTATTCATTGAGACTCAAAGCAATTTTTGTACGTCGACGATAAGGGTATCTGCTAAAAGCCTCAAATGTAAATGTCTACAAATGAGAATTGAACGGAGAAACACAGCAAGGCAACAGGCTTGATAAAGAAAACAAAAAAATATATTGTGGTAGAGAGGCCTTACGGGTTCGCCTTCTACCCAAATTATGGCAATACTCGCTGTGATGTTCCGTGTAAAGTGGTGTTTATTTACAATGTGCTCAATTGCAAAGTCCAAAGTATATACAAATCCCCCGAGAAGAAAAGTGGAAAAAAATAAACAAAACAAAGACAATTACGAGGAAAATAAAGAAAACTATATACAAAGTTGGCGCACCTGCTCATGTGCATTCACCACAATAGCTCTCAGACTCCACTAACTCCACAACCAACACTCCTACAACTCCCACCCTGAATTCTTCTTCTTGTGATGTTTTATGGCGGTTTGGCAGACCAACGAAAGGTGCATTACCGCCACCTACTGATCTGGGGTGTGGAGCGAACACAGACTATGGGGAGAGAAAAAAAAAGTTTTAAATAAATAAATACTTAAATTCTGTCTATAGTCCCTGTATTTTTAAGGTACTTAACAGTTCTAGAGATCTTGATTGCCCATACTCGCATCCCAACAGTACCTTCAGAGAACCATCGCCCACTCCTATCGACTCTAATTCCTGAATTAACTGGAACCTGTCCCTTTCATATGCAGGCCACTTCTAAAGACTGTGTCTCACTGTTTCCAGTTCCCCACACTCCCACCCTGAATTAAGATAATTGATAATTAATCTAAAGAATCAAAAAAATACTTTGGTAAAAATAGTGGAAGCGATTGAAAAAAATAAAGAAACTTGCTCAGAACATTCATTTTAACTGCATTGATTTTTCCTGTTAAAGACAGAGGTAGACTGCTCCACCTTTGAAAATCCGACTTCATGTCCGCCACAAGCGGAGCGAGATTGGCATGAAAAAGTCTGGATATGGAACGGGTAACCGTGATACCAAGGTATTTAAAGCCTGAACAGTTGAATTTGAATGGCAGATTCAGACGCTGAAGTTGTAGAGCAGTATTGTTTACCGGATAACACTCACTCTTATGGAAATTCAATTTGTATCCCGAGAAAGAGCCAAAATCACCCAAGATGGATAAAATGACAGGAACAGAGGCTGCAGGATCAGTCACATAACAACAAATCATCAGCATATAAGGACACCTTATATTCCGCCCCCTTGCGAGTTATACCCTTAAAGGCTAATGAGGATCTAAGTTTAATGGATAACGGCTCAATGGCAAGGGCGAATAGCAGTGGTGACAGTGGGCACCCCTGCCGGGTTCTACACCGGAGACTGAAATAATCAGAGCTAATAATATTTGTACGAACACTGGCTTGCGGAGATTTATAAAGGAGTCGGATCCAGGAGACAAATGTATCACCAAACCCAAATTTCTTCATTATTGCAAACAGGTATTCCCACTCGACTCTATCAAACACTTTCTCAGCATCCAATGAGACTACCACCTCAGGCAAAGGAGATGACTGCTTAGAGTAAATTATGTTGAAAAGTTTAGAGTGTTAAAAAATTAGTGTCGCCTTTTTATAAATCCAGTCTGCTCCATTAATATGATATGTGGTAGTACTTTTTCTACCCGGTATGCGATCACTTTCGCCAGCACTTTCACGTCGGCATTCAGCAGCGACAGCGGTCTATAATGATCCGCACAGGTTGGGATCCTTGCCCTTCAAGAGAAGGGCTATTGAGGCCTGATTAAAAGTAGGCGGTAGCACACCCCGACCCAGAGATTCATTGAACACACCAAGGAGCAGCGGCGCCAATTTATCGACTAACCTCTTTAAAAACTCAACTGGAAAACCATCTGGGCCTGGGGCTTTATTAGACTGCATCGCCCTTATTGAAGCTCTGACTTCGTCAAGAGATAGTGGAGAGTCCAAGTCCCTTACAGAGACCGTATCAACAACAGGAAGATCGACACCTTGAAGGAAATCACCCAGTCTCTTACCATCAGTAAGGCATTCAGATTTATAAAGAGCAGAGTAATATGACTTAAATACTGCATTGACCTCTATGGGATCGGTAACGGTGACATTTGAGTCATTATTAATCTGCGGTATTAGGCGCGATGCAGCCTGCCGTCTCAGCTGATGAGCCAACAATCTGCTTGGTTTGTCACCATATTCATAATACGATCCACGAGTTCGTAATAACATGCATTCAGTTTCCCTAGTGGAAAGGAGATCGAATTCTGCCTGCAACTCAACACGTTGTTTGTATAGCTCTGGAGACGGGTTGGACGCGTAGCTCTGATCGAGTTGGCTGATAGCCGATGAAATTTCCCTGAGTTTAGCTCTGTGCTCCCGATATGTGAAAGCAGAGTATGAAATGATTTGCCCCCTGAGATAAGCTTTCACATTCTCCCATAATAATTAACATGGAGTAGAGTCAAGACGATTAAACAACAAGAATTCATCAATAGCTTTAAAAATAGACGCACAGAAATCCTTGTCTGCTAGGAGATGCGAATTAAACCGCCAGGGAGATTGTGTAGGTCTAAGGGTTAAGAATTGGATATCCAACGCAAGAGGAGCATGATCAGAGATCACAATGCCCAAATAATCTGTAGATACAACGGAGCGATTAAGACGGCTATCAATAAAAATAAAAAAAAATCAATTCTGGAATATGAATGATGCACCGGGGAGAAAAATGAAAAAAAAATTTAACCCGCGATTGCGACATCTCCATGGGTCTACCAAGCCGTTTTGTGACGTGAAATCGGAGAATGATTTAGACATTGCAGATTGGGATACAGAACGAGAACTAGAACGATCCAAAACAGGGTTCAAAACACAATTCAAATCACCACCAAAAATTAGCAAATGGGTATTTATAACGGGAAGACTGCCAAGTAACCTATTCGCAAAATCAGGATCATCAAAGTTTGGAGCGTAAATATTAACCAGCAGAACCTTGGTCTGCATCAGCGTACCAGCCACAATGACATACCTGCCATTCCTATCTGCAATTGTATGGGTAGGTGAAAACTGTATGCTTCTATTTACTAGGATTGCCACCCCTCGTGCCTTAGAATTGAAATTGGAGTGGAAAGTGTGACCCACCCAAGGACGGTGAAGACTATGATGATCTCTGACTCCGAGGTGTGTTTCCTGTAAAAATACTATGTCGGCGCGTAAGCGTTTCAGGTGGGTAAAAACCCTAGACCGTTTAATAGGATTACCCATACCCCTAATATTCCAGCTAAGGAACCGGACAGGTGCACCACTGCCAGCTAAACGTGAGTCTGTATTATTGTCAGCCATTCATCCAAAAACAACTACACACAAAAAAAGAAAACAGGACCTGTGAAGCCAGGGGGATCCCCATCCCCGTGCGCGCGCATCAGACACTCAAACACAAACCCAACACACAAGTAGAGTCCCCATCTTAACAATAACCTCAGGGGACAGCAACATAAACTACCAAAAAAGAAACCCATTGCCGCCCACACAAATAAATGTGCTAACGACACGGAGAACAAGCTCATCCTTAACAAAGAGAAGGCTCCAGCAGATTAAACAACATAAATTACGCGCAACTATATCTAGTTCACTGCTGCTTATTCCCGGTCTACATAAGCATATAAACAAAGTTTCTAGAGGAAAATAAGTTCCTAACATAAATCAACCAAGCGTTCATGAAACAAACATTAAGTTTTCAGGATCACTCACACTTTGATTTCCGTAAAAATAACACTTAAAAAAAAGCAAACAAACAAACAAAAAATAATAATAAATAAATAAAAAGTTAAAGACCAGCATCACCACGCGGAGTCTGTGAATAGTGCAGTGACATGAAAAACTAGGAGCAAACATCACGACCAACCGCGACAAAAAATATGTTTACACTTTAGACACACTTTGGAAAGTTTTTATATACTCGCTGGCCTCGTCAGGTGAAAGAAAATCTTTCCCAACACCGTTGTGTGTGATACGTAGCCGCGCTGGATAAAATAACCCGTACTGCACACCTTTAATGCCACGGAGCTGCCGCCGCACATCGTTAAAGGCAGCCCGTGCTTTTGCGGTTTTTACCGTATGGTCTGGAAAAATAGAAATGTTCAGACCCTGAAACTGAATTCGCTGCAGTTCTTTGGCACGCCGCAAGACATCCAGACATTCGCTATAATAGTGAAATCTGGCCACAATGGCTCGTGGTCGTTTACCAGGTTTTGGTACGGGCTGTAAAGTGCGATGTGACCTGTCCAGAACCGGCTCCTTCTCCAGACTCAGTGCCTCCTTCAGCAGCACGGCAACATTCGCGGTAGTGGAGCTATTGGGCCCTTCAGGAACACCAATTATCCGGACATTATTGCGCCGCGATCTAGCTTCCAGATCTTCACATTTGGTCTCCAGCTTATTGTACTCAGCAGTAAGACGGTGTATGTCACGTTGCATTACAGCGATATCATCGGTGCAAACAGAAAGTGATTTCAACCACGGTGCCCTTTAGTTCCCGCACCGCAGCCTCATTCGCAGCTCTATTGCTGGACAGCTGTGCCTTCACCGCCTGCAGCTCCGACTTTATTGTCAGCAAATTGTTTCCCAATGTACGTTCCAACGCACGTAGTTCGGCCTTAAATACCTCGATGATTTCGGACCTCAGAGAGGACAGCAGCTCTGACTTTAATGAGTCAATATCAGCCTTAGAAGCTGCCTGTGAAACAATGGGCCCTTCACACAGGGGTGAATCACGAGAAGGCGAGGCCGCAACTGTTGCACCAGGCCGCAGTTGCGACTGAGTTGTGCTACGGGTCTTAGAAGTTTTACCAGACATCATAATTACCTCTAGATTCAAATACACAAACAAGAAGGGTAAACCAAGTGATTGAGAGCAAAAATAAAAGCGAAAAGCTCGAAATAATAACAATTACAACATTAATCCACCGGAGCCCCCTAACACCACGTCCTACTCCATGACAAGCTCGATAGCGCCCCCCATAAATATGTTCTTTGAGTGTAAGTTTGAACTAATAAGTTCTTATTAGTGGAGCAAATGTGGCTGTAATTAAGTAATTGAATCTAAGACGCCACTATGAGACAAAACATTAGGAGGAGCTGAAAAACCTGAATGCAGAGCAGAAGATACAGAAAGTAAAAGAGTTAAAGAAGAATCTGACATTTCAGCAGATGTTTTTCACCAGAGCAAAATCACAAAGTGAAGAGGAGAAACCAGAGGCACATCAACAGCCGGTTATTTACCGAGGGAGAGTTTATGAAGAGCTGCATGATGGTGTGAGACGTCTGGGGGATATTCCAGAAAGCTTGGTTAACTTACCATTTGATAAATCATAACCTCTGGGTTGATTTACCCCAAGCAGGCATACAATGAGTATGTCGGTTCCAAAACACCTGAGAAGAGTTAGTTTAATCAACCTCCAACTGGTTACCCAGAGTTAATGCATGTGCACGGTGCATGTATAAAGACATTTTCAATGGATCCCCGATTTCACGAGTCACCATGGAAACTCAAAGCGAAAAAAAGAGAGCGGCGTATTTCACAGAGGCAGCGTTGGAGGTTTTAATGCACGCTTATGAGGAGTTTAAGCCAATAATATTAAAAAGAAGCAATACAGCTGCATCGGCTAAAGCAAGAGAGTTGGCTTGGCAAAAAATAACGGACAGAGTAAATGCGTGAGGTGTATTAAATTACAAATTTGGTATTGGCTCCCGTTTTATTATAATGCAAAATAATAAAGTATGACTTATACATCCTTTTGATTGTTATATCACTATGAAAGCATTTACTTTTCCTGCCATTTATTTCTTTAGTTTAAAAAAATAATGTATATTTCGGTGTAATCCTTCTGGAGCCAAAATAACTTTAAGCCAATTCAAAATGAAACACAAAAACATTCTGCAAACAGGTAATATTTGATTACACAATTACTGAACTATTATTATAACAGGATTTAGTATATTCATTCTGTCATGTAGCTAATAGAAAGAAGACTGAAGCCCGTCTAACTGGCGGGGGCCTACCACCACCTCCCCTCACCCCATCTGAGAAGCTGGCTCTGTCCCTTAATAAAGGGCGACCAGTGGTTGCTGGCATTCCAGGGGGCAGTTCATCGCACACACCATGCACCACAAGTGATGGTGGAAAAAATGGTGAAATGTAAGTTTACCTCTGATTTGTTTTCATTTTTTGTCCTAATAAGTTACTATCGCTGTCACTTAAAGGCTTTTTGAACAAGATTAATTTTTATGTAGGCTTATTTTATTTAACTGCATATGATGTATAGGCTACTGTGATCTTAGTCTGACATGTTACTCTTTTCATGTATTATTTTCTTTGATAATATTGAGAATTTAATGGGTTGTGTGTTCTTATAGATACTGATGGACGTATTGTATTATTGGACCCTCCAGAAAGAACAGTCTTTCACAGTTGTGATTTGTTGTCAGGTACCTTTAGTTGCTTTTAGGTATTATTTTTTTTTTTTGCCAGATAATGTATACTTAAATATTTCTCCTGTAGGATGAAGATGATGATAACAATGAAGAGACCACATCTGCTGTGACAGAAGTGGACAATGCTGGTAGATCCACTGAGGTATGATGCATACCACTATAATGTATGGCACCTTTTTGCATTAGAGTAACAAACTGTCATTGTCCTTTCACAGTACATACCTAGGGATTTGCCCACAGATGAGGGTCCTTCAACCTCAGCACACAATCTAAGCAGGGGAAGAATTTGTGTCCAGGTGTCCATATTTGAATTTCATTGTCTGACCAAACAATCTCATTCATTAAATTTTTTCCACCTTCCTAGTTGCCAGCAAAGGAGCTGTATAAGGTCCATCTTCAAAAACAAATAAGAAAAAGTGACATGGAGATGGACCTTATACAGCTTCAAATGGAAGAGAAAAGGCTCCTCATTAAAAAAGCAGCACTTGAAATTGAATTACTGGAGCATCGCCTTAAGGCGAGAACTGAATATTAATCTGTTGCATGTTAAAAGTGATGTGTGAGTGAGAGTGTGTGTGTATGTATGTGTAAAGCAATATAAAAAAACATTTAACTTTTATTGTTTTTCAGGAAATAAAGAAATAAATTGCCTGGCAGACCAGTGCAAAAAAATTAATAAAAGTAATTTTGACAGATCCTGTCTCAAGTCTTCTGTCTCTGTTGGCCTCTAAAATCTGTAGGTGTTCCTCTGGGCCATCTTCCTCAATACAAGGAGGGTGGCTCTCTCCTCTTATAGTGGCAATATTGTGAAGCACAATACAAGCTACTATAATGTCGCATGCCCTCTCTGGACTAACCCGGAGCCCACGCAGACACTGAAACCGAGATTTGAGGATCCCTATAGTCATCTCCACCTTGGCCCGTGTTCGGCTGTGAGCCAGGTTAAACCGTGTCTGTGGTCCAGGCTCAGGTTCAGGGTGGGGTGTTATTAAATAGGGCAGACAAGGGTATCCTCTGTCCCCCAGCAAGTAACCATTGTACTGTTCTGTAATGATTGAAGTGTACAACACAAATATAGTAAAAAGGAAAAAAAAACAATTGTATAAAGCAAAACATACCCTGCTGAAATGTCTATATATAATGATATTATATAATGATGACTCATGGAAAATTCTGGCATCATGCACACATCCTGGCCATTTTGCCTCGACATTGGTAATGATTTGGGTTGCCTCACATATTACCTAGTTAGTGGAAAAAGTAATGACTTTAATGATTTTAAGAAGGGAAAAAATTAAGTTGTTACCTGCACATTGATACTATGAATAGATTTCCTATTAACATAGTCTCCCTCATTTATTGGTGGAGCTTTAATAGGAATGAGTGCCATCAATGCACCCAATTACATTTGGAAACCCTGAAACAAAGTTATGGAAGTATGAAGTGTGTGTGCGCATAATGAATACATGTATAGATATAAATAATATGACTAAATATTAAATATGCATCATAGATTTTACTACAAAGGACAAACCTGCCACTCTGTGGAATTCATCTTTAATAACAAGCATAGGTTTATGGCCAGGGAACTGTACAAATGTGGGTAAGAACTGTTTATGTACCAGACATACTGTACGAACGGCTCTACACACAGTTGCCTTTCCCACATGCTCTGAATCGCCCACACTGTACAAAAAATGGCCAGACGCAAAAAACCTAAGTGCTAAGTGGTTAGCAAAACCGCGGTTTGTCACATTTGCGATATCCGGTTTTAAAAGACGTGTTAAATAAACTAACGAATCTTTTGAAAAACGATAACGCTCTTTCAAATATTCATTAGGTTATGCAAACACATCAATAGACATATGCAGCTTATTTATGTAAAAAATTAAAATATTTGTAAAATTCAGTGGGTGCGGCTTATATAAGGGTGCGGAAATTACGGTACACAGCTAGATAATATTCAATATGTGAGCAGTAAGCATTTTTTTACGCAACTGAAATGCCAGATGTACACGTTAATATGTACAAAGACCTAATTCCAACCATTTTTGAGACAACTAATCAATGCCATAATTGCTATTATATAAATGCATCTATTAACATAACTCTCTTATTCATGTACTACTTATGTTTAAAAAAGAACTGTAAAAACTGTAAACTGTGCTTTTATGTTCAATAAAAAAACAAACATAGTAAAAACTAAGAACATTCTTGTCAAATATAAGCATTTCTGTTGAGCTAACTTTAAATACTAAAGTCTACCTGTGTCACTGCAACAGCTTCATGTGCTGTGGAAGTCCGTCGCAAGTGGTATTTAAAAAAAAAATCCCAAATTCCAAAAAACAGTCCTCATGGGGATAAGTGGAGTGATCAGTGGAGGATCAACATAATCAGCATAGAAATAAACATGTGCATCATGGTTAGGGTTAGCAATGCTTTAACACTAGCATAACTTGCATATCATGTTGTTTAAAACTTCTAGTGGACATCAGGCAGGAAAGTAAAAACAAAATTAAAATGTGTCAGAGCTTAGTTGGTGTTCTAAAAATACAAATAATACTACAACTATCTTTGGCATGGAATATGGGGAGCCCTGAATGGGAGCGGTATCATACCATTGTCAATTAGAGCAATATAATCCAATTGTCACAAGTTTCAAACAAAAGCAAATATTAGCCTTAATCATACTTGGTTAAATCATGGGAATTGGCAAACAAACATAAAACAAACTCTATGTTAGCGACAAGTGTAAAAAAAAAAAAAAAACTGGTGTGTATGTGTGCTTAGTACAATGGCGGAAAGTGTGTGTTTGTGAATGTGCATAGTGTTCAGTCAATGGAGGGCAAAGCGGCCCTTTGTTCTTTAATCCTCTTGGCCTGAGAACGGATGATGAGACTTAAGAAGTCCTCATCAGGGACAGTAGGTTGATGGATCAGGGCAGGAGGTGGGGCACACCTCTGATCATTTAAACGAGAACCCTGAGAAAGAGAAAGAGAATGCAATGAAGTACAGAGTGGGAGAGAAAGGAAGAATATGGAAGAATAAGAAAAGCAGAGTATTCCAGTAGCCTTCCTAGTAACAGAATGAACACGATTTAAAAATTACTTATGCGCAATTTCCTTTTTAAAATATATTTGATAATCTACACTGATATACATGATATCTACACTGTCTGCCTTGACAGCATAAAAGCAGATTCCATATAGTACTATACAGTGACTGTCACTAAACAAATTAAGTGTATCTAAGTTAAGTTTTAGGAGTTTTCACATAGTTTTTCTTTTATAAAAACAATACTTAATGCTGTTAATGTGGACAAGAAAGGGAACCGACATCAAATGGCCTCTGTGCTTTTGCTGTTCTTAATACAAGTGGACTCAAAAGGGACATTTTAGAATCATTGAGCTCTCAGGCCATTTGTAAACATCATCTTTTACATTTTACAGAAATAAATAGGTTATGAATTTTTTATGTATAAGGTTAGTGTTTCTAGGTTTGTTCCTTATAAGTTTATCCCTAATGAGCAAGCCGGTGGTAACTGTGGCAAGGAAAAGAAACCAGACTCAAAAGGGAACCCATCCTCATCTGAGAGAGAACTTTCTCCAAACATCCATATACAGTGAGGAAAATAAGTATTTGAACACCCTGCTATTTTGCAAGTTCTCCCACTTAGAAATCATGGAGGGGTCTGAAATTGTCATCGTAGGTGCATGTCCACTGTGAAAGACATAATCTAAAAAAAAAAAATCCAGAAACCACAATATATGATTTTTAAACTATTTATTTGTATGATACAGCTGCAAATAAGTATTTGAACACCTGTCTATCAGCTAGAATTCTGACCCTCAAAGACCTGTTAGTCTGCCTTTAAAATGTCCACCTCCACTACATTTATTATCCTAAATTAAATGCACCTGTTTGAGGTCGTTAGCTGCATAAAGACACCTGTCCACCCCGTACAATCAGTAAGAATCCAACTACTAACATGGCCAAGACCAAAGAGCTGTCCAAAGACACTAGAGACAAAATTGTACACCTCCACAAGGCTGGAAAGGGCTACGGGGAAATTGCCAAGCAGCTTGGTGAAAAAAGGTCCACTGTTGGAGCAATCATTAGAAAATGAAAGAAGCTAAACATGACTGTCAATCTCCCTCGGACTGGGGCTCCATGCAAGATCTCACCTCGTGGGGTCTCAATGATCCTGAGGAAGGTGAGAAATCAGCCCAGAACTACACGGGAGGAGCTGGTCAATGACCTGAAAAGAGCTGGGACCACCGTTTCCAAGGTTACTGTTGGTAATACACTAAGACGTCATGGTTTGAAATCATGCATGGCACGGAAGGTTCCCCTGCTTAAACCAGCACATGTCCAGGCACGTCTTAAGTTTGCCAATGACCACTTGGATGATCCAGAGGAGTCATGGGAGAAAGTCATGTGGTCAGATGAGACCAAAATATAACTTTTGGGTCATAATTCCACTAAACGTGTTCGGAGAAAGAAGAATGATGAGTACCATCCCAAGAACACCATCCCTACTGTGAAGCATGGGGGTGGTAGCATCATGCTTTGGGGATGTTTTTCTGCACATGGGACAGGGCGACTGCACTGTATTAAGGAGAGGAGGACCAGGGCCATGTATTGTGAGATTTTGGGGAACAACCTCCTTCTCTCAGTTAGAGCATTGAAGATGGGTCGAGGCTGGGTCTTCCAACATGACAATGACCCGAAGCACACAGCCAGGATAACCAAGGAGTGGCTCTGTAAGAAGCATATCAAGGTTCTGGCGTTGCCTAGCCAGTCTCCAGACCTAAACCCAATAGAGAATCTTTGGAGGGAGCTCAAACTCCGTGTTTCTCAGCGACAGACCAGAAACCTGACTGATCTAGAGAAGATCTGTGTGGAGGAGTGGGCCAAAATCCCTCCTGCAGTGTGTGTGCAAACCTGGTGAAAAACTACAGGAAACGTTTGACCTCTGTAATTGCAAACAAAGGCTACTGTACCAAATATTAACATTGACTTTCTCAGGTGTTCAAATACTTATTTGCAGCTGTATCATACAAATAAATAGTTAAAAAATCATATATTGTGATGTCTGGATTTTTTTTTTTTTAGATTATGTCTCTTACAGTATTTTCCTCACTGTATATGTTATAATATAAATTATTTTTTACTAAGATTGAACCATAGTTTAACTATTTAAAGTTTAACAAAACTGTAACAAAACTGCAATACTTGTCCAACAGCATGCAAATGAACTACCAAGCAATGACATTGTACCCTTAATAATGTTGGAACAGTTGCTGCGCTATCCATTTAAGAAATCTATTGCCATACACTGAAAGAAGACTCCCCCCACATGTACATGGGTTTAGAAAAGTTTAGAAACAGTTTAAAAAAATACATAATTCGTGTGAACCCACCCATTTATCAAATGATCAAAAATATTGGAACATGCTACTGACATATGTCAAGGAAAAACCCAAAACATCAACCTCCACTTGGTGGAGGTAAGGTTAGAAAAATGTAAGAACAGAAATAGAGAAGTCATATCACAAGATGCAAACCACTCATTAGTAGTAAGAAATGAAAGACCAAATTAGAATTTGCAGAAAAAAACTAAGATAATCCACAAAAAAAGTAGTTTATTAGCTTGGAGCTGTTGGACATGGAAGCTCATGAAAGTAACGGAAAACCTAATGGCTGGGTTGGAAGCTCACTGATATAACACCATAAAATCATTGTGGTAAAAGTAAAATAATATTAGAAGTCTACAAAAACTTACTGCCTGCCAATTTACAGAGTAATGTATTCAAATTTATTGGGAGGAATTTCATAATGCAGATAGCCAATGAGCCAAAACACAACAATTATTTTGTCAGAATGAAAAAAATAGAATGTTTTCTGACTAGTCACATCATTAACCCTTAATAATTGAGCAGACATTTAGCCATTAACCCAATTGAGCAGGCAATGCAACTATTGCAAATAAGGAATATACAGTAATTCTTTACCGTGATTCGAATCTCGCACCCCAGTTTATCGTTTGCCACATAGATAATTTGTTTCGCTGCTTTTCCCAGTCTCTCGCGTATAGCATGATAGACCAAAAACTTATAGGGAATTGTTTTCATGGAGTTTTATGTTGACATAATGAAATTTATTAATAAAAATATAATTATTATTTATAAAATTAAGTAAAATGTTAATACAGTTACAGTACTGTATACATAAAATAGCATTTTTTGGGTGGCGTCTTTATACACTAGTAATTATGTATGTAATTGCATAATTGCATAAAGGCAATAACAATATGCTATATCTCACCTGGCTCTTGAGCAGCATGTCAAAGAAGCGATCATCAGGTTCAGATGGATCCTGGTTGGTCATGAACTGGCTGAGGACAGTCTGCCTGCTGCTTTTCGGGTTTGTTTGGAATTTACACAACACAGGCTCACTTCCCACAGCTCTCTGATCCTCTAGCCGCCTACTTTGAACAGTAGCCACGATTCCTAAAACTGCGTCCTGGCGTTGTGAGACTGCAGATTCCGAAAAGGCTATGGAAAATAAAACAAGCACGAGAATGATTTATTTACTGGAATTCTGGAAATTCACAACCTGCAATGCCTATGCTGGCTCCTGAAATACAGCCACTGTAAAAATAGTGTATAAAGTATACACTAGATGGCCAGTATACAAAGTATACACTAAAAGTTCTGTGGACCACTGACCAACACACTCATATGTAGGCTTTACCCAAACTGTTGCTACAAAATAGGAAGCACATAATTGAATAGAATGTCTTTATAGGATATTGTAGATCCAACGATGTTCCAGCATGACAACGCACCTATAAAAAAAGGACATCTATTAGGATATATGACTAACATTTCTAATGCTCTTTAGGCTGAATGGAAAAATCCATATACGGGTAGTCATGCTTCAAAATCTAATGAAAACCCTTGACAGAAGTGAGGAGATAAAAGAAGAGGGCAGACTTGATTAAGAATGTGAAATTTAAAAGCACATATTAGTGATATGGGCAGGTTTCCACAAAAATATGTTTGCATTATGTTGTAGCTTAAATCCCCCCAAAAATGTATTTTATTGCATTGTATTTATACATTTACCATTTTAAAAAGAACAACTCTCCCAACCACCCACGGTCCTTCAAACTACAATAGTTTTAACATGGTCAAAATATTCAACAATCAACTATAATAGAAATTGCACTTACACTTCTTCATATTTGTGGGTTGAGATGAACATGAGGAGGAAGGGTCAGAAATAGTATTGGACTGGTGGCCTAGCACCTTCTGAGTAGAGTAACGTTGGTCATCCATTCTGTTGTCTTGGATACGACTTAGCAGGTCAAGAAAGCTTTCATTGCCCAACATATCCGCATTTACACACTACATGGAGTCAAATAAAACATTTTAATATTCTGAATTCAAAGTATCATTGGTAAAATTGACAGCTGACAGTTAAGTCAAGTAAAGGACCTGCAATACTTCTGACTTGCCAGCTGTAGAATGACCACTGAATAAAAATCTGTGTAAAATCTCTGTACCCACAGAGTTTGAATAATCTTGAATGCTCAGTCATAGACAGTGGTCAACAGAGACTCACTTTCTGAGTTGGCTGCTTCTGAGAGGTCTTTAGAGTGTTGCTGGTGACCTGTAAAACTTTACTGGAGCTGGAGCTGTTCTTCTTCCCTCGTAGACGATTCATGAAGAAGAATTTAGAGGAGAACTTAGCCTTTGGCTGCATACATAGAACCTCAGTGCCCCACTTCTGACACTGCACAAGACAAGACCCAAATCAAATGACAAATCTACATGTCTAACACATGAATCGGAACATGTCTAAAAGTTATTTTGATGTGTTAATAAAGTGTGTTAGCCAGGGGTGTTTTCATATAATCTGATGCTTGCTGTGTATAAGGCAATAATCACTTTAAGCTTTTCCGGTGCAAGTGTCATCAACTCCAAATTCTCCATGCTGAAACGTCTGCTCATCCTTGGTCTTGCTCCTGCAGAAAACAAACCAAATCTCTGTTGGACTAGCTGTACTTCTGGTACAATACTTTTTGTAATATATAACATTATTGCATTACTATTGACAACTATGCTATGGTACGTAGTTAACAGAGTAGATACTTTACCATGCAGATTATAATTAATCTCTTTGTTCTCTGACAAGACAGAATTGTTTGTACTGTAACTGAGAGCGAGGACAGACTGGAGATCAGACACATTCATACGAGCAGTCAGCTCACCACAGCAGTCACCTGTCTAAAAAGAAACCACAAATGTTTATACAATTTATAAACTAAGAAGTAATTCTATCATGAAAAAATTCATGAAATTGCCTACAATCTTATTAGGAAGAACAACTAAATTAATTTGTAACTAATATTGTAATAAAAGTATAACCAATAATAATAGAATAATAATACTCAATATGAAAATAATAATAATAATAATAATAATAATAATAATAATAATTTATAAAAAAAAATAAAAATAAAAAAAACCACAGTTACATTGAAGCAATGAAGCACTTTTTTCATAACTAGCATGTTTTTATTATTTCCGGTTTTAAGTGTTAAGACATGCAGGTCCAGTCATGTGGGCTTGTTATAGTTACTTAGCGTCATATCAAATAATAGTGCTGGCAACCAAAACGAAAACCTTCTGATGGATAAGTATTCTGCAATAAATATATTCTAACAATTTAAGTAATTAAGTAAAAACCTACATTTGAGCTAATTCATTTTTACTTGTCTTACCATGGCTATTATTCGATGAGGGAATGTAAAGGTTGAATCAGATTTATAGCTAAGAACATTGTCTTTTTGACTATTGCCAATTTATTATTCTCAATCGAGTATTGTCTGTCTGAGTCTGTGTGCGTGTTTGTGTAAAGAAATGCTGTAAAAAATTTTTTTTATAAAAAGCAAAGTAATCTAGCAGAAGAAAAATGATTTTGTAGGATAAGAGTGTATAATTAACCAATTATACCCAGCAGGTACTGATAAGCATTAATTTTATATGTAGGTTGAAATAGTCATCAACTAAAACAGAAACAGTTGTGTAGAAGGCTTAAAACTGAGTGAGGAGCCAAACTCTCCTACTAAGGTGAGGTTGTAGAAGAAAGTCTACAACAAGACACACAGGTAGTTACACAGCACCAGCAACGTCTCTCCCAACCAAAGTTTTCATAACAGACTTGGGTTTCAATAAGTGCTGTTCAAGCTATTTTGAAAAAGCACAAATAAACAGGCAATGTTGAGAAATGCAGACACATCACACAGCACATGAAAAGACACACCATGCTTGCTTTCCTTGAACATCAGGAAATATCCAGCAGTGCCATCAGCAAAGAACGTTTTTAGGTTACGTATATAACGATAGTTCCCTGATGAAACGAGATGCTTTGGGAACGCTTACGCGGTTTCCACACTCTGAATCACGTGTGTAATCTGTCCAATGGAAGGCGCAGCAACACGGTGAAGTCACGACCAGGAAGCTATAAAAAGCAGATGCAATGTGGCATAGAGACACAGTGTCTCGTTCCCTCATTGAACTACGGTTATGTATGTAACCTAAAGACATTCCCTTCAAGGAACTCTTTGGGAACGAGTATCCAATACCGCCAGACTGACCAGGCCCTGACTAGTATGTATGAGCACAGCTAGGTCGAAAGGACGAAGGGGCCAGGAGTGGCACTGAGGTTCCAAAACCTGACAAAGGTCAGCAGGGTGGACCAGCCCGCAGCATTGCAGATGTCTTGGAGGCACACTCCAGAGGACCAAGCCTTCAAGACTGCCACACTCCGGTTCGAGTGATCTCTGACCCCAAAAAAAGGGGGAATATCAGAGGACACACAAGAGGATGCAATACCATTAACGATTCATCTGCTTAAGGTCTGCTTGTTAGCAGGGAGGCCTCTCCTCAGAGGGCCATAGCAGACGAGCAGCTGATCTTCCTCCACGGACTCGTCCTGTGGACATAAGTGTCCAGTGCTCGTACCGGGCACAGATGGTTGCGTTGCCTCCGGGTGCTGCAGAGAATACGAGTCACTAAAGGGTCTCTGCCCAGTGATTGCCCCGTCATGAAATGCGCAAGGGGGGGGGAAGCATACAGGCGTAGCCTTAGCCATGCCTGAGCCATGTTGTCCAGCCACTAGACTAGAGGAGTAAGAGAGAACCAGAGGGGAGAGTGTGACCGAGGTGTTGTCCGAACGGATCAACACGTAGTGGTCTATGAGGTCTCGGAGGAAACGCTTCAATGCTAGATGCACATCCAGCTTCTCTAGGCAATTGATGTTCCATTGTAGATGGGGTCCTTCTCATAAACCTTGGGAGGAGCAGCCACTCATGACGCATCCGTCATAAGCATTACGGGACGACCAGAAACTCCCAGCATGGCCTGAGGCAGGAACCCAGGATCTCTCCAAACATCTAAGGCATGTAAGCATCACCACGTGACCTTGATAGTATGGAGGGGATTGCCCTTCCGTGAGAACCCATGGGTCTCATGTGCAGGTGGCTAAGTGGACTCACACTGGACGCTGAAGCCGGGGCAGTCTCTGGAATGGCTTAACAGTAAGCAATTGTCCTTCTCTGACCTTCGTGAGGGCTGTAAGGATAGACACAATGCAGGCAGGGAAAAGCTACGCACGCATAGTGGTTAAATCCCACATGACGCCCAGATAAGTGGTTCTCTGTAGTGGAGAAAGCACACTCTTCTTGGCGTCCAGCCAAAACCCCAGTGCCTTCATGTGAGTGAAAACGACATCTCAATGCCAGACAGCTAACTGCTATGATCGAGCTAATATCAACCGGTCGTTGATATAGTTGAGGATGCAGATGCCTTAAAGTCTCAGGGGGACCAGAGCTGCATCCACACACTACATGAAGGTGCACGATGAGAGGGCAAGGCCAAACGGAAGAACCCAATACTGGTAAGCGTCAGCCTCTAAAGCAAACCTCAGGAAACTACCACTCTGGGTTTAGAAGATACAGGACGGAGGAGGTACACGGATTAGGAAAGTGAGAAGAAGGTTCTCAGGTGGGAAAGAGTTTTAAAGGGATAAAATTATAAATATAAGGCACAAACTTAACTTAACTGAACGTATACATTCTTTATAAGCTATAACCTTAGAACCTTTTTATCTATGTAAAGCTACTTTGGGATAATATTCATTGGTAAATGCACTATACAAATAAAAATTTATTTAGGTGAATTGAAAGTATTATTGGTAAATGGTTGATGTAAAACAGGGAGGAGGAAGCTGCATACCACGTGATAATCAGAGATGTGAAGTAAAATTGCGTGGAAGTCTATATTTGGTGAGGGTGGCTGAAGACTAGGTTCAAGACATTTCCTTCTTTGTGAGAGAAAGGGCAGGTTTAAATTTCAGTTTGAAATGCAAAAAAACTGAGACGGTAAGCTGACTGAAGCTTGTCAGTGGGGAGGCTCTCCAACGAAATGAACACACATCTCAGTCTCTTCCTTTCTGACAGTACTTTCTAAGGAAAGTACTGTCAGAAAGGAAAAGACTGAGATGTGTGTTCATTTCTTCTAGAAAGTCTCACAGGGGACCAGGAGGGCAGTAGATTACAATGTAATTGTGAAAAAAGAGTTGTGAAGCACCATCTCCAAGTCAACAACACATCTATACCTCCACCTTTACCAGTTTCTTGTGAAGTGTGGAAGAAAGCATAAGCAGAAAAAAAAGCAGCCATCACAGCTATGTTCTGTGGGGAGACCCAGGTCTTAGTGTGAGAAAGTCAAATATAATTAAAAAAAAAGCTAAAATAAAACAGACTGACAGATTAAGAGTTTACCACCCAATGTTGTTTGAGACTAAGACTGGCAGTTAAGCCTCAGGTTTGTGGATGAGAGCTTCTTGGTCTGTGAGATGTGATAGGCTTGAGGCACATGATCAGGACTAAGATAAGATAAGATAAGATAAGATATAACATTATTCGTCCCACAGTGGGGAAATTTGCCAACTCAGCCATTAGAGAGGCACAAGCCAGTGCACTCTTAGTGCCGGTCCCAAACCCAGATAAATGGGGAGGGTTGCATTAGGAAGGGCATCCAGCGGAAAACATGTGCCAAATCGAATATGCGGGTCACGATTAAGAATTTCATAACAGATCGGTCGAGGCCTGGGCTAACAACGACCGCCACAGATATCGTTGGCCAACAGGGTACCGGTGGAAATTGGGCTACTGTTGGCCGAAGGAGGAGAAGGAGAGGTGGAAGACGTCTACACCGGCGACAGGGAAAGGAGAAGTGTAGGAAAGTAGAGGTTAAGGTTGGTACTTTAAATGTTGGCACTATGACTGGTAAAGGGAGAGAGATAGCTGATATGATGGAGAGGAGAAAGGTAGATATGTTGTGTGTTCAGGAGACCAAGTAGAAAGGGAGTAAGGCAGGAACATTGGTGTGGATGGAAAGAGGAATGGGGTAGGGGTGATTCTGAAGGAAGAGTACAGTAAGAGTGTAGTGGAGGTGAAGAGAGTTTCTGATAGGGTGATGATCGTGAAGCTGGAAGTTGAACGGATGATGATAAATGTCATCAGTGCCTATGCTCCACAAGTCGGCTGTGAGATGGAGGAGAAGGAAAGATTCTGAAGTGAATTAGATGAAGTGGTGGATGGTTTACCTAGAAATGAACGATTGGTGATTGGTGCAGACTTTAATGGACATGTAGGTGAAGGGAACAGAGGTGATGAGGAGGTTATGGGTAGGTATGGCATAAAGGAGAGGAATGTGGAAGGGCAGATGGTGGTAGATTTTGCTAAAAGGATGGAAATGGCAGTGGTGAATACGTATTTTAAGAAAAAGGATCATAGCTTGACCTATAAGAGGTCACACAGGTGCACACAGGTGAATTATGTTCTATGTAGGAGATGCAAACTGAAGGAGATTGGAGACTGTAAGGTGTTGGCAGGGGACAGTGTAGCTAGACAGCATCTGATGATGGTCTGTAGGATGGGTTTGGAGGCGAAGAAGAAGAGGAGGACAGTAAGGACTGAAAGAAGAATAAGATGGTGGAAACTGAAAGAGGAAGAGTGTAGTGTGAGGTTCAGGGAAGAGGTCAGACAGGAGCTTGGTGGTGGTGAAGAGGTGCTGGATGATTGGGAAACTACTGCAGGAGTGATATATGGATGTGCTGCAAGTTAGAGCAATAAAGGATGGTGATGGAAATGTGTTGACTAGTGAGGAGAGTGTGTTGAGAAGGTGGAGGGAGTATTTTGAGCAGCTGATGAATGAGGAAAATCAGAGAGAGAGAAGGTTGGATGATGTGGAGTTAGTGAATCAGGAAGTGAATAGGATTAGTAAGGAGGAAGTGAGAGCAGCGATTAAGAGTATGAAGAGTGGAAAGTCGGTTGGACCAGATGACATGGAGATGTTTAGGAGAGATGGCAGTGGAGTTTTTAACCAGATTGTTTAACAAGATTCTGGAAGGTGAGAGGATGTCTGAGGAATGGAGAAGGAGTTTGCTGGTACAGATCTTTAAGCATAAGGGAGCTGTGCAGACCTGCAGTAACTACAGGGGAATAAAGTTGATCAGTCACACCATGAAGTTATGGGAAAGAGTAGTGGAAGCCAGGCTGAGAGAAGAGGTGACCATCTGTGAGCAACAGTATATAAGATGCCTTATTTGCTTTGAGAATGTTGTTGGAGAAGTATATAGAAGGACAGAAGGAATTGCATTGTGGATTTGTGGATTTAGAGAAATCGTACGACAGAATGCCTAGAGAGGAGTTGTGGTATTGTATGAGGAAGTCAGGTGTGTCAGAGAAGTATGTGAGGGTGGTGCAGGACATGTATGATGACAGCATGTGACAGCAGTGAAGTGTGCAGTAGGAATGACAGACTGGTTCAAGGTGAAGGTTGGACTCCATCAAGGATCGGCCCTGAGCCTTTTCCTGTTTGCAGTGGTGATGGACAGGTTGACGGACGAGGTCAGACAGGAGTCTCCCTGGACTATGATGTTTGCGGATGATATTGTGATTTGTGGTGAGAGTAGTGAGCAGGCGGAGAAGAGCCTGGAGAGGTGGAGGTATGCACTGGAGAGAAGGGGAATGAAAGTCAGTAGGAGTAAGACAGAGTACATGTGCGTAAATGAGAGGGAGGGCAGTGGAGGGGTGCGGTTGCAGAGAGAAGAGGTGGAGAAGGTGAAGGAGTTCAGGTACCTGGGGTCAACAGTGCAAAGTAATGGAGAGCGTGTTAGGGAAGTGAAGAAAAGAGTGCAGGCAGGGTGGAGTGGGTGGAGAAGAGTGACAGGAGTGATTTGTGATAGTAGGGTATCTGCAAGAATGAAAGGGAAAGTTGATAGGTCTGTGGTGAGACTTGCGATGTTGTATGGATTAGAGACAGTGGCATTGAGTAAAAGGCAGGAGGCGGAGCTGGAGGTAGCAGAGCTGAAGATGTTAAGGTTTTCGTTGGGAGTGACAAGGATGGACAGGATTAAAAATGAGTTTATTAGAGGGACAGCGCATGTTGGACGTTTTAGTGACAAGGTGAGGGAGGCGAGATTGAGATGGTTTGGACATGTGCAGAGGAGGGACATGAGTTATATTGGTAGGAGAATGCTGAGGATGGAGCCACCAGGAAGGAGGAAAAGAGGAAGACCAAGGAGGAGGTTCATGGATGTGGTGAGGGAAGACATACAGGTAGTTGGTGTGAAAAAGGAAGATGTAGAGGACAGGGTTGTGTGGAGACGGATGATCCGCTGTGGCGACCCCTAATATGAGCAGCCGAAAGAAGAAGAACTGGGGAAATTTCTCTGTTCCAGCAGCAAAGAAAAAATAAATGCAAATATATAAAAGAATAGACACATGCTATAGTATACAGTATATACATAACACAATGTATAAATACAAATAAGGAAAAAAGAGACCACTAGTAATTGGTTACGCACGTACTGCAGGTAATATTGCACACAGGTGGTATTGCACATATTGCAGGTAATATTGTAATATACCCCCCAAATATTGTTCACTTCATGATATGTACATCCTGAGCTTTGTTATGTATAGTTTGAAATGTAAAAACACGGATGGTTTGTTCATAACATGCGAGTTATTTAGACAGCAACGCTACAGACAGGAAATGAAAAGCATCTTGCAATGTATCCAATATATCTTGTACCTACCAATTCACAAAAGCTTTGATAAATGATAAATCTGACAAACAAAAAGTAAGGACATATCTCAGCAATTTTTAAATACACTATACAAAACCAGAAGTGGGACACCCAACTTTTCCACTGTTATTACAAAGTGGGTCAATTAAGATATGGATTAGATATTGGAATATCTTGAGTGGCCTGCAACAGTGCTCTGATCCCTGTCCTATTGTCCACTATGCTGAAAGCACCCCAAGTTGGCCACTGAATGACTTCATTATACAGCTCGCTTCTCAGAAACAGAGCATTTATTAAACGCAAAAATATTTAATTAAGAATCTGCAACAGCATGGCATGGCAACTGACCAAAGTTTTTAAATAACTGAAAATCTCTACCATAAGGGTTTCCAAAAATGTTTGGTTTAAAATCACCACAAATATATAAAATTCATAATAACTAAAACTGCTCAAAATCTAAAATTACTTGCGTGTCAATATTTTGAGTCATTTCTCAAATTTTTCAGCCAACTTTAATTTTAAATGAAATTTTGCCACATGACATTTGGAAGAGAGATTTTGGAGTCCAACTCAAATCAAACTTCCTCAGATTTTTCTACAAGTTGAATTCATCAGTGTTAGCTCAAAAAACATCTCAGCAAAGGCTTGATTTTTCAAAGGAGAAAGTGGTCCAATTTATTTTTATTTACTGTAATTTCTGCAATTTCTTTGCTACTGGAGTTTTAGTGAGCTATCCCTTGACCCAGACTCAACGCGCTACAACGGCTTGTATCTAAACAGTAGCCTACCAAGTAAGTCATTGTTCACTGTCTTCCTCCTTCCTTTCACAACTACAGTGGTACCTTGACCTACGAGTGCATTAATGTACGAGTTTTCCGAGGTACGAGCGGTCACTCTGTCAATTTTTTTGCTTTGTTACGCGAGCAAAAAATTGAGGTACGAGCTCGAGACGCCACTGCTAGATGGCGAAGCGAAGCCAGAAAGCGAAGATTGTGACGAAAATTAAGATAAGCAAAGAAGAAAAATTAAAAATTTTAAAGTTTAGGGATACGTAGTGTACAGGAGTGATAGGAAAAAACGAGTTTTCCCTCCGCCTCCGCTTATCGCCTCTACCCCCCCCCCCCCCCCCTCCACACACACACACACACACACACACACACACACACACCCCACCGGCGTTTTCGTTAGCTCAAGTCGTCTCATCTCCAAGGAAAATACACTGAATAAAACCTTATTATATCTTTACATACTCTTTCTATTATGTTTTTATACAAGATTTGCTATTTAGAAATTTATTTTCATAATTTAATAACATGGAACATAAAAACGGGGTGTCATTTTGAGGGTTGGAACGGATTAATGCCATTTTAAGTATTTTTAATATGGAAAACTGATTTGATGTGCGAGCAAATTGAGATACGAGCTCGTCCACGGAACGAATTAAACTCGTAGGTCAAGGTAAGGTATTTCTCTGGGGAGTTTATCTTTTGTTATCGTTGTGCGTCACAGGTGGAAGTTTTTCTCCCGATGCCGTGCAGCTCAGAACACAGGTGAGGTGCGTTTTTTCGTTTCCGTTCAGAAATTTCATTGGTCTAATATGTCGCTCAGTTTTTTGGCTTGAAGTTTGTAAAACCGGGAAAAACCCAGGAAAAATCTATATATTAGCCAATGTTTAAGCCGCGGGGTTCAAAACGTGGGGGAAAAGTAGCGGCTTATAGTCCGAAAAATACGGTAAAAAAATACAAATAAAAAAAATCCTTGCACACAATAGATCTGGATGTGTGTGTACCTTGTTAGAGATTTCACGATGTCTCTCTGCAAAGTGCATGGCCTGGTCATGATTTCCGAGGGCTGTGTGCGCATTACCTAAACTCCAGCAGGAACGGCCTTCGCCAACACTAATGCATGTAAATACAAATGTAAATACACACATACTTGCACACAAAGTATATGCAGCGATTAGTTGATTTTCATAGATGTGTATATGTGTGTATTCATTGTTAAGATAACCAATTTACAGATATGATCATCTGGCAGTGTACTGTGATTGTCTTTGTGTGTTTGCACATACCTGTCGCCAAGGTCCTTGGCTATAATGAGGTGTTTAAGATGATAGTCTATTGCTCTCTCATAGTCCTGAAGTAAAGTGTAGGTGTTGCCTAGGCTATAGCAGACCTGAGCCTCCACAGCCTGATCCTTTAACTGTCTCGCCAACTGAAGAGCTTTCCTGCAAAAAAAAAAAATTATATATCAAAACGATAGCAAAAAAACACAACATAATCAGTAAATACTGCAAGAAGAAAGAACTAAGGGGCTAAATATGTATTTAAAGTTGGCAGTCATATTAAAATGTATGCAACAGTAAAGCATTAAAAAGTTGAAAGGTCTAACTGTATATGTAAAGTTTAGAATTACACAATATTAAAATATTTAAAGATACAAATGCTAATAAATTACCAAGGTGTTCCATTTGGTTGCCCACTTAAGCGTTTCCTCTTAATGGGGGAAGAAAGCAAGAGAGCAATCTGTCTGTAATTTGGTATGAGGGGATTGTTTTGCCAAAGTTTGACTATGTGAATTTTGATGCAACTATTCTTGCACCTATTATTTGACAGCAATGCTTGTTTATGTTTGTGCAGTTCTATTTAAATTAACCGCTGCAGCACAGTGTGATCAAAAGCCTGCTGCAAATTGCTAAACCATGTTTATAACAAAGCAGGTCAAAAAAAAAAAAAAAACCAGATATCTAACCTTAGTATCGCCCCTTTGTATTAAGGGGATGAAGGTGAATATCACCATGAATATTTTGTTCTAAGTATGCTTTCAAGTTTCAGGATTTCAAGTAAAGTAGACTCCATCTCACTAGAACTGATTGCTGTATTGTGGACATATTGTTCTGTCCTGCTAAGCAGTTTATTGTCAAATTTGTGAAGGTCCTAAGTTTAGCTCACAAAAAGTCTTGAATATTATGCAAATTAGTTGAAAATATCAAGGTAAATAAAGCAGCATGGTTCTTGAGAGTTTCTAGTAGGGAGGGCCTATTGAATTAGTGGATTGATTGTGTAATATTGATTTTTGCATCCGTTCAAACTGGGAGGGAGTACTAATGTTTGACCAATTTTCAAGCATATACGTCTTTCAAAGATGAAGAAGCCAAGCATCCTCCAGGCTTTGGGCTCTAATAAGAAAAATCTTGAACAAAAATAAATAGGGCTTAAAAATAGGGTTTGTAATGGACAGCTATTTATATGATTATAGCAAACAGTATGTCGGTTTTATCTAGCAAAAAATAAATAAATAAGAGATGTACAGTGAAAGATTATGTTTATCATTAATCAAATACATTTACATTGTGACTGCCTCTCAGATACAATCAGCTGCATCTGTGGGGGTTTCATCAAGATGGCCCATACAGGAGATGGGTGTGGGCCAGACGACACACATGAAGGACATTCAGTTTTGTGTATTGAGGATCCTCCACGGGAAGTCCTTAAAGTTCTATACTCTTGTATAAAGATCTGTCTCACAGACAGATCTTAGGTGAAGATATTTTGAAGACCGACAAGCTAACATCGCTGTTGAAGACCCGTTACACTGCTACCTTCAATAAATTCTTCTCTTAACAAGCACTCTTGTCAAGCTTACTTATTTTACGTACTGGAGGAATCTAATACATTGGCAAGCCACCCAAACCAAATATAGCCAAATCTAACAACAGCAATGTTTAAAGAATTAATTAAGCATAGTGCTAAAAAGAAAATCTATAATTTGCATAAAATCGATTAAATAGCAATAACAATGAGGTAAATGGGACATATTTAGTTCTAGTTAGGGTAAAGGTAATAAACAGGTAAATGAAGTAAATAAGTGTGGATTCACTTGTAATGTTCAGCAGCCTTCTCAAGCTCTCCCAGAAAAATGTAGGAATTTCCAAGGTTACAGTAAGCCCTTCGTTCTGCTGCCAGATCATTCAACTCTTTTGCAATTAGGAGCCTCTGAGGAAATAGGAAAAACACAGAAATCACCGATATGCAGAAACAAATATTTATTCATTACCAATTATTACAAAACACATTTGAAAGTATTCAAGTTATATTATCCATTCCTAAACTAGAGTGTATCCTTGTTCTGTTTATTTTAGTTACCCTATTTTCGCCAAAAATTAATTGAGCTGCTGATACACACCAATGAAGCCAAAACATTATGACCAGTCACAAATGAAACAAATAAAAACTATGTTAAGAGTGGCACATGTCATGGTCGGTTAAACAACTTTGACAAGGGCTAATAAATTATAGTCAGATGACCAGGTGGGGGGTCTTTTAAACACCATGGCTTATAGGGTGTATCCAACCAGCAAAGGTGCGTACCCACTGCTAATGGTCTGAGGAAGGACATACCACAAATTGGCAACAAATCATCCAAGCCTTAGTCTGGTCTTAGCCTTAGTCTGGTCTGAACGCACAAGACTACAGTGACTTAATGCACAGAAATTGCCTGATTTCTTCTGTACATGCTACCCTACTAAAGCACTAAAGCATAACAAAATTATCATTCCCCCCTTGCCTTTTCTCCAGCGAGCACAGCCAATTTAGCATTTTTGGCTCAAATTCATGGATGACATCATTAAAACTTTCTAGACACTTCTGCTAAACATTTTAAACTATAAAATACCTTTATTTCCATCTGAAATAAGTACAAATAACATTTTGGTCACTTGCTTTCCAATTGATTTTTAATGAATTACTGTGAGCATCACTACATGTAAATTGTCAGGAACACATTTTATATATTATCATCTAAGCATGAAATAAATAAAAAAAATTTGTAATGCAGCTGATCAGACTTACAGAACTTTAAAGATAAGTTACTCTAAAAATAAACTGAGATCTTGCAGGAGGCCCAACAGCGTATTAGCAGGTTGTCATAATATTTTGGTTTATCAGTATACATTCCAATAATTAAAAATGGAACAGGTCATAATTGGTTCTGGCACCTGTTGGTGAGAAGCCACAGCATTGCAGAAGTTGCTGAGCAGATATTGAGTGTTTCCCAGATTTCCATAAGTACGTCCCTGAGCAGCTCGGTCTCCCATCTCCTTGAGAATGTGCAAATTCTCCCTGTAATAGCATATTAACATTTAGAAATGACTGTTGTTTCGTAAACATTACCCTCCAGCATTTAGAAAAAGCCATCTCATAGATACAATTAATCTGCTATTATTACTATTAATTTTAGCATACAGCAATAATAAGTATAAAACATACAGTACACTCACTTGTAGAACTCGGCTGCTTTATTAAGTGCTGCAGTGGCCTCCTCTGGAAAGTTTCCAGGATCTGAGTCATTGCTACAGGCACTCTTTCCTTTAGCATGGTACACATTCCCAAAGTTATACAGAGCTCTGGCCTGTCCCACCTGAACTCACACATAATAGATAGCAATAAAGCTCACATCTACATTTGAACACATATACACATACTGATCAGAGGATTTTCTTCTTGATGTGTCACATGTACAGGCAGTACTCCTGCACCTAAGGATGCACCTACTCTGCACTCCTTAATTGGACTTATGTCATGAACCAGTAGGTGTATTCTGGATTAAGCCACTGTTGTAGCTTCAGTCCATGCATGCCTACAAGGTGTGAGTGGATTCAGCTGGTCAAAGGAAGCTGAACAAAGTTTGACAGAAGTAAAACGACTGTTAAAAAGCAATCCTGCTTTGGCATTGTTTGACCCCCACACCAAACACCATCATCTCTACATGTGCTTCGAATTATGGTCTGGAAACCATTCTTTTTTGGGTCAGTCCTGATGGCCCACATAGTGTCTAATGTTAAGCATAAATATGCCACTGTGGAAAAGGAAGCACTAGCTTGTGTGTTGGCCGTTAAGAAGTGTGTACCTCCCATTTCACTTTACAGACAGAAAATCTGACACTGACAAAAGGTGTTAGCCATGCTGGACAATGTGTAGCAAGGTGGTCTGAAAGACATTCATATGTCCTTTAATAATGATCTCTCAAAATGCTCCTGTTGATTAATTGGCTGCTCTTATCCATTTCTCTTGCAGATCATGTTGCTGCTTCAGCTCTGGATGACAATGTGGATGAAGTTGTTGCCTCTCTGTTTCACCTGTAATTCCCTATCTGCTGCTGATGTTGATGTTGGCTGTGCTTCTTGCAAAGATTTCCATTGGCTGCCCTCCTTCACCTATGGGACTAGACATCAAGTTGCTGCCATACAATAAACTGCAACTGGAACTGTCTGTTATGGACAATTACATTTTTTGTGGTTCATGGCTGATTCAACCTGCTGATCTTTGTGTTTGTCACCACAGAGCATTAAGAACACCAAGTGAAGCTGGGAACCAAACAACATCTACACAAAATCTCTTTGGGATGGATGATCAGGATCATGTTTCTGTCTGCTCCTGCCATATGATTAAGCTCAAAGACAAACTTGTCAATTCACACCCACTTCAGCAAAAACCTCTACCAGAACCTGGCTGTGTACATAGTTTGGTCATTTGATACTGCTACATCCAACTAGAGGTTTTCTATAACCCAGTGGCAGCACACCAACTCCAGCAAGGCCTTCTATGCTGGCCTATCAGAATTATTGACAGAATCATTTTAATACCTTTATGTCCATTAATATGTATTAAATTTTTTCCAATTCTATTCTCTTCATTTCATAGTGTTTCTCTTGTTTGCACTGCTGAAAGTGTATGCTTACTTTGGAATTTCTATTCAATCATATTTCAGCTGTCACAGAATGTGTTGCCAAGCTCAAAGGTATCTATTTGCCTTAAACCTTCCTGATTTATATATATAACACCCGGTGTATGAGTGCCTTGTAGTACGAGAATATCGGTGTACAAGTGGTTTTAGTTGTAAAAATCTTTGTAGGAGTACAAGCATATTTTGGGAAGACGAGCATTTCTTTTGAGGCGTTTGGTTCCACTCACACATTCTGCTCATCGCTCGTCACCTCTGTCCCCACGATTCATGCTCAGTCGCATCATAAACATTGTTCTGACTGTATTCTCATCATTCTCTTGTGTAAATATTGTGCTATTTGTCTGTTTTTATAGTGTTTTTGTTTTATTTCACTATAAATTTTGCATCATGTGTCCCAAGAAGTGTAGTGATAGTGCTGAAAACAAGGTTGTAGAAAGACTAACCACTGAAATAAAGAAATAGTAGAAAAACTTGGTGTACGCACATGAGACCTTTGTCTGCAATATGGCATGTCTAGTTCAACAGCAAGTACAATCATAACAAACAAATTTCTTTTTTTGATTTCTTTATAATTTATCACTTTTTATGTTTATACTTTGTTAGAAGTATATTTGTGTGTTAAATTAGGCATAAAACATTTTTAAGGGCTACACACACACACACACACACACACACACACACACACACACACACACACACACACACACACACACACACACAGTATCTCACAAAAGTGAGTATACCCCTCACATTTCAGCAACCATTTTATATCTTTGCATGGGAAAATATTATAGAAATGAAGATTGGACATACTTCAGTGTAGTCAATGTGCAGCTTGTATACAGTACAACAGTACAGATTTACTGTCCTCTGAAAATAACTCAACATTCAGCCATTATTGTCAAAATAATTGGCAACATAAGTGAGAACACCCTAAGTTAACATGTCAAAACAGTGTCCAAAATATCAATATTTTGTGTGAGCACCATTGATATCTAGCACTGCCTTAATCCTCCCAGGCATGCAATTCACCAAAGCTGCACAGGTTTTTGCTGGGATCCTCTTCCACTCCTCCATAATGACATCACGGAGCTGCTGGATGTTAGACACCTGGCTCTATTTTCCACCTTACACCTGAGGATGCACCACATGTGCTCAATAGGGTTCAGGTCTGGATACATATATGGCCACTCCATCACCTTCACCTTCAGCAAGGCAGTTGTCATCTTGGCAGTGTCTTTAGGGTCGTTTTTAATGTTGGAAAACTGACGTTTGGCAGAGGGCATCTTGTTCTGAAGGGCATCATGTTCTGCTTCAGAATGTCACAGTACATGTTGGTATCCATGTTTCCTTCAATGAACTGCAGCTCCCCAGTACCAGCAGCACTCATGCAGCCCCAGACCATGATGTTACCACCATCATGTCTGACTGCAGGTAATCCATCTGAGCCAAACAGGTTTATCTTAATCTCAACTCAGTATCTGAAACCTCGAAAGCAAAGCTGGCAGCACTGTTCTTCAAAGCCAGCTTCTGCACATGACGCACAGCACGAGGACTCACCTTCCTTGATTGACCCTTGCGAGGCCTGTTCTGAGTGGAACCCATCTTGGGAAACCTCTGTATGACCCTGGCCACAGTACTGTAACTCAGTTTCAGGGTGTTAACAATCTTCAAATAGCCTGTGTCATCTTTGTAGAGAGCAACAATTCTTATTCTCAAATCCCTAGAGAGATCTTTGCCATGAGAAGCCATGTTGAAAATCCAGTGGTCAGTATGAGAGAATTGTACTCAAAGCACCAAAGTTTTAACTCCTCTTTTACAAGATACACAAATTTGTATGGTCCTGTCAAGCAGACAAAAACATGATGAAAAGGACATGTGGCTTTGAATGGTTACATGATGTTATCATTCAGGGTGTACTCACTTTTGTTGCCAGCTATATAGACAGTAAATCTATACTGCTATACAAGCTGCACATTGACTACTCTAAAATATATCCAGTTTACTATAATTTAATTTCTATAGTATTGTCCATTGAGAAGATATACTAAAATGATAGCTGAAATGGGGGTGCACTATAAAGTATATATAAATTATTATTTTTAATGTAGATAGATCCTTGGATATTTTAAAAGCCCCTCTGGTCTACATTCACACTAACAAAGAGGTAAAAACACAATCCATTCACATTTTTGTAGTCAGAATAATAACATGGTAGTGTTATGTGGAGGTGTAATATACTAACTTTGTCCCCAACATCTGTGCAGATATCCAGATGCCTCTGGCAGAAGACTATGGCTTCATCAAAATGTCCTAACAATTTAAGTGTGTTCCCCAGGTTTCCACTGGCTTTGGCTTCGCCAAGGATATCCCCTGTTGTTCTGAAATGGAATAAAATAATAATAATAATAATAATAATAATAATAATAATAATAATAATAATAATAAAATGTATTTTTGGCAGTAAAAACAAAGGGGAAAAGCATTATTACATTTTTAAAAGTGCATGTTCTTAATTGGAGTATAAGTAAATATATTAAGTTTGAAATGTTTGTTGAATCTTGGTGTATAATACTTATTCATAACAGCAGTAATGCAACAAATTTGACAAAAGATATTCACGTGTATTCATGTGTTAAAACCCTACAAAGTATAAAAAATATCAGATAATAATTATTCATGAGGATATGCATAACTTAATTTGGTAAGTATCCAAATGTAAATATTCAATTAAATTCATTTTTATTTGTATAACGCTTTCAACAATAGATATTGTTTCAAAGCAGGTTCACACAGATAATGTGATGATAAAAATGAATAAGATTATTCTTTATAAGTGTAAGTTTGTCCCTGATGAGCAAGATAAATAAAATTACTAGCAAAGTTAAAACATACACAATGTACCTGGTTAAAGTTAAATCATGGTGGTGGAACTCCAGAGCCTTGGTGTAGTCACACAGGTGAAAGTAGGCATTGCCTAGCTGACTATAGATGGCACTCAGCACCAACAGGTCTTCTGTACCCACCTGCATTGCTGCCTCAAAAAATGGAACACTTGCACCGTAATCGCCTTTCTTACACAGACGCTCCCCCTCCAAAGCAAGCTCCAGACAGGAGGCCTTCATCCTGCAAAGAAGACCACAAGATCATGATAAACCAGCAGCACATGTGGGCCTTGGGGGGAAACACTGTCTGTTCAAACTACATGACATAATCTTATTACTTGTCAAAAAAAAAAGAAAAAAAAAGAAAATTTTTTTTTAAAAATAGGGCTATACAAATAAATATTGAAAATAATTTACCATCCCTTGTTTTATGGACTGTGCCCACTGTACAAGCAAGGCTTACACACAAGACAAGCTTACACAAATTGGCTATTTATTAGGGGAATTGAAAAAAAGAATAGTAAAAGAAAACCATTATAAGATCAGGAAATGGGGTAGATAGTCTTGCTGCAGTCCGTACTAACCATAAGGGTACCTAATCTTCAATGTATCTCTCTTTCTCCTATATCATGTCTGTCATAGGTAGTGTGTTGCTGGAGTCCCTACTTGCACTCTGATCCCACTGTGTCTCCAACTATTGTTACAATACTTTCTTTCGGCTTCTCCCATTAGGGGTCGCCACAGCGGATCATCCGCATGTTTGATTTGGCACATGTTTTTAAGCTGGATGCCCTTCCTAACACAACCCTCCCCATTTATCCGGGTTTGGGACCGGCACTAAGCGTGCATTGGCTTGTGCAACCCTAATGGCTGGGGTTGGTTTCCTGACCGGGGATCGAACCCGGGCCGCAGCGGTGAGAGCTGACCACCAGGGACCCAACTACAATAATCAACCTAATATCAACCTATACATGCTACTGAGGTACTAGTAATCCTATTGGTTACCTCATTCCAGGCCTGCCTGATTCATCCTACCTCTACCTCTGCACAGAGTTGTTTTCAATAGGTGACCACTCAGTGCAGCTGAGGATGGCTCCACATGAACAGCCTACAGCTTCATGAGGTTATGCTGGAAGGTTACACTCAGTAACCACAAAGATGGATTTGGACCATAATTAATTAAAGGACTATTTATGATAGATTTGCAACTAACATGTTTGGAATTAAAAGGAATAGATTAAAGTTTTGTTTTATTGCCGAAAAGAAAATTGGGTAGGACTCCCTTACATAATTTCTAGTTATTTTGCTTGCCAACACAAATTACATGGACATGTTGAGTTGACCTTTTTTGAGTTACAACTGGGTTTGAATATTTCTGTATCCTGTTATCTGGTTATCTGCCATTTTGTTTTTATTCTGCATAATAGTCAGTCTTTCTCTAACTTTACAATAGCAAATAATATGTTAGTTTGAAAGGATGTTAGGGAGTTATTAGATACAAATGTATCATTCAAGATTCCATTGTTTTTAATCCTTATACAATTGATTTATACAAAACATTGGAATTAAGGCATTGGCCAAATCAATAAGTAATTTGCTATGTAAGAGTTATGAGGCTAGTTGGTTTTGTTTACCGATTACCAAAAAGTTTTTGGAGTCTTAAATGAAAGTAAGTTAAATGGGTTTTTTTTAACTTAAGTAAAAAAGCAGTTTTTCTTTTTAGGTGGTATTAATAGGAAGATAACTGAACTATATACTATGTTGTGAAATTTAGTTTCAGGAACTTTTATCTCCAATAACTCTAAATAAGCAGTCAAAGAAATGAATGAATGATAGTTAAGCAACAATTAAAGTTTGTTGCTCACAGAGGGAAAAGTGTTGTCACGGATTTACAAACAGAAATTGTTGCCTTACTTTTGGAGAATAATAAATGTTTTAAGGCTCAGCTAATTATTGTCGAAATCTGGTTTGCAAGAGTAGACTATTTTGCTGAGGTGTTCAAGCACCTAAAAAAAAAAAAAAAAATGTTTATGCAAGATGGGGGAACAATGAATAGGAACGGACATGCATCACATTGCCAAGCAAAGAAAAGTATTAGCTGGTGGAGCAATCATGTGATCAGACATAGTATCTGTCTCTTACCACTCACTGAATCAAAATCTTAACATTCAGCACTACATATCTTTGCAAAAGGGGCTTCTCTAATGTCGTCCATCTTAAATCAAAGCAAAAGAACAGGCTGAGGCATAATCTTAGAGTAGCTCTGTCTATAATCACTGTTTTTTTTCCCTATATTTTTAATGATTGTGGTGGCTCATATGACTACTAACTTTACAGTAGTGACAAAACCAGTTTTACAATGCTATTTAATAGCCTAATTCCATAAAATAATGTTTATTCATCAGTGTTAGAGATTTTCCTAAAAACTTATGTCTTTTGTTAAATAAAGCAGAATGATACTTATGTCTGGTTCAAATATGTAAAGATTGAAAACTTTATATGATATTGTTGAACTGTTGTAAATTCTGATGGTGATGAGCATCACCATAGATCACTAATACCTACGGTATTGTATCTTTGTTCATATAATGTAAATAATTATTGTTGATTTCATTTTTTTCCTTAATATGATACCTAGATTGTGTGTAGGTATCATATTAAGGAAAAAAATTAAATTTGGCCCACGAAGTATAGTCATTATCCACTGAAAAAACAATCAATTATCATCTCTGTTTATATATTGGTGGCTCTATTTTTTACATTACATTACATTTACATTATTTACAAAACATCACAAAGAAAACAAACCTGTCTGCTCTCCATTTATTCTAGTGCTGCCAAATCATTTAAATATTAAAACCTTCCATCCTTATGATTTGACAAGAACTAAGCAGTATAGCTGGCATATAACATATGAAAACTGAATATTTTCAACCTACCTGCTGCCCTTCACACAATCACAAGACACAGACCATCTGATGCACATCTAAAAAGATTTGGTAGTGTCTGAGCTGCACTGGACAGTTTTGCAGGAGTCTTTGAAAGTTTCCACAGGGAGTGTACTGGCTAAACTATCTTAAGGTGATAATCAAAACACACCATGTCTAAATCAATAAACTCAATTTAAGTAAACTAAACTAACTAAGTAAAACTTGTTTAAAACAGTAATAAGAAAATGTATATTTGATTCACATTTTAAGGAGCTGTCTGTAATCGTTCTTAATTTGAGGACAAGAGTTGTCTTAAAACAGAAACTGCCATGCTCAGCATTCTAAAATAATCTAATCATGTTTATCCTTTCACTATAATCTGCGATTAGGAAGCACTTAGGTACTGCAATAAACAGTATTTAGAGCTGTAATACATGCAAAATTAAAACATATATATATATGTTCCGTAATTTAATATTAAAGTTTCAAAGAATAAATCAATTACAAATTATGAAAATATTTATTTATAGCACATTGCAATAATGCACAGGATAAAATAAATAAAAATTCAAACTTAAATGTTTAACTTAAATGCACTCATGTGTACATTAAATAATAATGTACAGGCCCTCTGGCCTGCTGAAAGTTTGTAAAATTAAATATGTTCTTTCATAAAAACAAAGTGCATTCAGAACAAGTGCAACTGCTTAAAGATAACAATATTTTCACTGTAGGCCTACAACATAATAGTGTATCAAAACAAAGACTGCCATAGCCCATATGTTAACTGTAGAACTTTAACAACAACAACAAATGCACCAAGAATTGCAGATGTGCAAAGTGGATAATAAATATTTAAAAACTAGACAAGCCCATTCTACTTCTTGTGGTAAAGTGGCAGGTTTTTCTTGATGAAGAGTAGCTTCTCTGCTTTATCACAGTGAAGTCTGTTCCTCTTCTCATCAAGAAAAAAAAAAAAAAAAAAAAAAAAAAATATATATATATATATATATATATATATATATATATATATATATATATATATATATATATATATATATATATATATACATAAATAAAAAAAACAGCAAAACAGTAAAAAAAATAGTGAATCCAAAATGCATAGTGCTAGCAGCGATTCACATGACAGTTCTGTAAAGCTGCTTTGAGACTATGTCCGTTGTTTAAAGCGCTATAGAAATAAACTTGACTTGACAGTCTTCCCAAGATCATAATAGAAGTAGTAATTCCAAAAAAACAACAAAAAAAAAAAGTAGAAGTAGTAATTCCAAAAAAACAAACAAACAAAAAAAAAACAGCCATTAGGGTTGCATAAGCCAGGAGAGTGGAGAATAGGGTTAGTACTTTACATGTTGGTACAATAACTGATAAAGAAAGAGAGGTATCTGATATGATGGAGAGGAGAAAGGTAGACATGTTTTGTGTTCAGGAGACCAAATAGAAATGGAGTAAGGCCAGGAACATTGTAAAACTGTTCTAACATGGTGTGGGTGAAGAGAGAAAGTGTGTAGGGGTGATCCTGTTGGAAGAGTACAGTAAGAGTGTAGTGGAGATGAAGAAAGTTTCTGATAGGATGAGCATGAAGCTGAAAATTGAAAATGTGTCTTAAATGTCATCAGTGCCTATGCTCCACAAGTGGGTTGTGAGATTGGGGAGAAAAAAAAGTGAGTTAGATGAAGTTTTGGAGAGTGTACCTAGAAAAGAAAGATTGGTGATTGGGGAAGACATCAATGGCCATGTCAGTGACGGGAACAGAAGTGATGAGGAGGTGAATGGACAACTGCTGTAGAAGCGATAAGGGAGACAGCTAGAAAGGTACTTGGTGTGACATCTGGAAAGAGAAAGGAAAACAAAGAGACATGGTGGTGGAATGAGGAAGTGCAGGAAAGAATAAGTAGAATAAGGTTGGAGGAACAGGAGTGGGATCGAAAGAGAGATGAGAAAAGTAGGCAGAAGTACAAGGAGATGTGGGAAGTACAGCCAGAGGTAGCTGGGAAGGATGTGCTGCAAGTTAGAGCAATAAAGGAAATGTGTTGACTAGTGAGGAGAGTGTGTTGAGAAGATGGAGGGAGTATTTTGAGCAGTTGATGAATGAGGAAAATGGGAGAGAGAGAAGGTTGGATGAGGTGGAAAATGGTGAAGCAGGAAGTAAATAGGATTAGTAAGGAGGAAGCGAGAGCAACGATTAAGAGGATGAAGAGTGGAAAGTTGGTAGGACCCTATGACATATGTAGAAGCATGAATATGTAATGACCCGGCAGCAAGAATATGTAATGACCCGGTAGAAGTGTTGAGATGTTTAGGAGAGATGGCTGTGGAGTTTTTAACCAGATTGTTTAATAAGACCCTGGAAGATGAGAGAACGCCTGAGGAATGGAGGAGTGTGCTGGTACCGATCTTTAAGCATAAGGGAGACGTGCAGACCTGCAGTAACTACAGGGGAATTAAGTTGATCAGTTACACCATGAAGTTATGGGAAAGAGCAGTGGAAGACAGGCTGAGAGAAGAGGTGAACATCTGTAAGCAACAGTATAGTTTTATGCAGAGGACGAGCACTACAAATGCAATTTTTGCTTTGATAATGTTGATGTAGACGTATAGAGAAGGTCAAAAGGCATTGTGTGTTTGTGGATCTAGAGAAAGCTTACAACAGGGTGCCGAGAGAGGAGTTGTGGTATTGTATGAGGAAGTCATGTGTGTAGCCCAATACTTCTACCCTGCAATAAAATTCATTTGTGAAACACTGAAATGTACATTATAAACAGTTCAGCAGTGTGAGTGTGTGCTTTTAGCTATGACAAAAATAGATAAAGAAAATGACATGAGAACGTTTCTACAGCATGAAACTCCTATTTGCTTTAATATATATAATTTTTGCCCCTTGGAAACAAAAATAAATGTTGATTTGATGCAATATTAAATTATGTTGATGTCCGTACCTGTAGCAAAAAAGACGAATTGAATTCTCCTCACCCTCCATTCTGGCCACTAAACCACTTTTAGCCATTGAAGTGCATCATTAACAAAGTGATAATGTGCAAGAAATTCCGGCAACAGAGAAAAATCCCCGTAAAATACCAAAGACTAAGTTTGCCCAAAAAAAGATGTCTCTGGTTTCCAATGGCGTCCTCTATGAGGTCTGTAGAAGTTGTCAGTCCATGCGATAAGTAAAGTCACACATGCAGAACCCCAGTTACTTTTGATGTTTTCAAATGTGTGCATGGGTGTGTAAGGGTCTCCATGGGTGTGTGTGCATCCAGGGCAGTCTTCTCGGCCTCTCTGTGAAGAGAACACAAAATGTGTGTGGAGCCTCATTCTGTGCATATTGACAACAATTACTGAACAGCATGCCATGCTGTGTCTCTGTATAAGATTTGTTATGGTGACTTGTTTTTGAGAATCATAGCAGTCTTTTGACGTTATAAATGTATAGAAGCTTCAACACCGATTATGCAAATAAGTATAAAGAATCAAGAGAAAAAATGTGCGGTAAAATTTTACTAAACCCTTCATGGCCACAGAAAGGCAAGAAAAACTGTAGCTCCTTCTTCAAAATATCTAATGTTAATTTAATTTATTTCTACTTTCAGATTGCATTAATGAATCATTATCTGTGAATTCTTTGTTCAACATTGGAATACAACACCAGTGTTTGGAGTGGTTTCAGTTGACCTTGGATTTTTTCCCTTTACTACAATCAGGGCTGCAACAACTAAACAATAAAATCTATTATAATCGACAATGAAATTCGCTGTCAATGAATGCCGTTATCGATTAGTAAGGCTGCTCAAGTTGCGGTTTAGTGTGATGATAATATAACTGGAAGATGTTGAAAATGGCTGAGAGTACAGGGTCAGCCGGTGTTACACCAGATTCTGTGACCATCGTATGTTGTGACCCTAGAGGGCGCTGTTGCTAAAAATGCAGCTTAAAATACATCATCTAATAATACATTTGTGTATTATTGTGGCCATGTCACCACAAAATCTGGAATGAGATTTAAAAAAAAAAAAATTATTGTTAATATAGGTATCCACAAACATTCGAACATAGAGTGTACCTGTAGCACAAAACCTTCAGTAAAACTCGATTCTCAAGAATACACTTGTTTAAATGAGAGTTCATTGTTGTCTAAATGACTGTATTTCACCCCATGTCCTGTGGTGACAAACAAGCCGAATAATCTTCCCTACACTGCCATGCTTGATATTTGTTGTGAGTTGTTTTTGTTTTTGCCAACACAGTGCTGCACATAAGGACCAATGGCTTTATTGCTGCACAAATTGGAGTTGCTGTTGTCTAAAGAAAGGAGAGGCTTCACAAATATATTTGCAGTCACAAAAGCATGTTGTTCCTCTGTAAGGAGTTTGGTTACACAAGAACAGACTTAAGTTGATTACTGTGCTTTGTAATCTCCTGTTGGTATCTCAACCACTGTTCATCACACAAATATACACATACTGTGTAGACAGTTAGGTTTGCCACACCTCTACATTCCTCACTGTAATGACTCATTTAGACACAGTAGGTTAAAGGTGTGGCCCACCCACTGTAGTTTGGTTAACTTTGGTTATGCAAAGTACACAATTATTTCCATTTCATTTCTTAGGCACAGTCTGTTAGTCTGCCTTTACTGTTTGTCTAAACCTTGTATTATATCACTATAGCCTACTGTAATACATAATTCTACATTTTATTGCTTTACTGGTTTTCCCTTTGATTGTACTGCCAAAGGTTCTGCTTTTACAGAGGAAATTGTACTGCTTTTTAAACCTAAAATGCATAATTAACTTGTATATATATATAGAAAGACACTGACATTATATTGTCCCTTGAACTATGCCCTTTGTGCACAAAGCAAGCTTCATGAAGTTTACATGGGTTGGAGTGAAAGATATCGAGTATCTTGTTATGGGTCTCTGACCTTAACCCTGTGACTGCACCCTAGGCCTTAACCCTTAGGCCCAAATGAGCACAAACCTCCACAAATATTTATGCAGCATGTCTTATTGGGATATCTGCAACATGTCAGATACTTCCAGTTCTAGCTAAAACTGTGAGAGAACAAGACAAAAAACTGTGAGTCAATCATAAGTTTTTAGATGACAAGAATAGTGCAACTCTGGCCATAGACACAAAGTTCTGGACAGCTCCAGCCCTACATCTGATCTATCTACAAAAACAAGCAACGATTTAGGAGGATATTCAGGAGAAAGCATATATTTCACACTTATTTCAGGACTTTTCTTGACTCTGATGTGTCACGCAAGTTGGCACAAGAAGATTAACAGTTGATTGTCATTTTGTTAAACACACCAAAATTATATAATAATTATATTGGCACACTGAGCCAATGTAACAAATACAATTTATATATATATATTATATTTTTCTAAGTAAATTTTTTTTAAATTACAAACCACAAAATGACAACAATATAAAACAAGAAAATGCAAAGGTGTGGCAAACAAATATTAGACATATGTCTGAATATTGTGAGGATTTTATATATACAGTATATATATATATATATATATATATATATATATATATATATATATATATATATATATATATATATATACACACACACACACACACACACACACACACACACACACACACACACACACACACACACATATATATATATATATATATATATATATATATATATATATATATATATATATATATATATATATATATATATAGTGGAATTAAGCTTTGGGCTGTTTTTCTAAATTGATTTCTAAGTTTAGATTATAAATACTTTTTGTGGAAAATCTGTTTTTATCATGTACAAGTAACAACGAATTGTCTCTGGGAGTTTCTTAAACAATTAGAAAATATCTGTAAACAAAGCTAAAATTCGGAATAAAATGCAGTACGTATATAAACTGTCAAACCGTGAAGGGCTATTTAAAAAGGCTGATTTATTAAAAAAAAGAAAAAAGTTAACGTTAGAAGGCAAAATGAACAGCGACCGTGACAAGCATGGACAAATATGTTTCATTGTTTGTTATAAAATGTTAATTTTAACAGACCGCAACTGAACAGGCAGAGTCCAGTTTGTTGTTCACGGAAAATGAGTAAAGATAATATCAAGCAATTAATCTCACGGATTGCTAACTGCTACAGTGTTATAAACTTGTTTATAACGTTATACAAATGCTCTTGTGCTGGGTGTATGTAAATAATGCGGCGGTAGTTCAAAAAAGCTGCACGTTAACTTACTTTGGTGAGACTTCCCACGGAGATATAATTCTTCTCTAAACTAAATTTAAATTAAAACCACTAAATTGAAATCAAAGTATTTATGAACAAACTTCATCGAGTTAGTTTTACCGGCTTCTTTTAAGTTTAAACGGCGCCTTTGCTCAGTAGCCAATCACAGAAAGAATAATTCAAAGATAGCCCCACCCCTATCACAGGCCAATCATATTTAAATGCTTAAACTTAATGTATGAGTGATAAAAATTGCATGCCGGACATAACGATAAAATAAAAAATCTTTTATATTATAAATAAAACAAATAAACAAATACAGTACTATTCATAAATGTATCAAACAAACAAACTCCCCCCTGCACTTCAAGTGAGTAGGTAAGGAAGGAAGTAGGGTTTAGAAATTCACAGAATATTTCAGAAAGATAAAATGATAAGGATAACCAATTACAATAATAATAATTGCATTTCGATTGCTTTATGTGATGTGCCATTTACTGCTAATACACAAACACTGAATTGTCATTAAAAGGTAAGGTGATCCTTTATACATTGCAAAAATATTTGCCGTTTACTAAGCTGCAGCACCAGATCGACACGATAATTTTTTTCAATTATATAACTTAAAAAATATCGAGTAAGTGTAAATTAGTCATACTTCCACTGTGATTTAAATTGTACTCTTTGGATGGCAACACAGTATATGGTACCTGTGCACATCTATTCACATAAATCTTACATAATGTCCCACTGCCACACCAAAATTTCACATCTTGTTTGTACTTACTTTTTTAAAATAAATCATTGGTAAGCAACTGTTGCTTCTTGCCTGCATAGTGCAAAAGAAAATATCCAGTCATGTGGTCATGTGGATGAAGAAAAAAGACTATAGAGACAGTAAAGAGAAAGCTATGAGGGTGCTGTGGGAGAAAATATTCAAGCAGACCATATTACTGGACATCAGTAATAATGATGACAGCCTCAATTGCAGTCAGTTTCAGAGCTCCTTCACCATGCATGTTTCACATGACTTGACCTTATCTAGTACTAAGTTGTTCACATAGTTTCCAGAGGTAAGATGTTTACTTGGCCACCTTCCTCTATATTATGTGTTGTCAGAACGGTCTTTAATTATCTTCTGTTATAAATATGGATGCTCCTCAGATGTTTATGGCTAAGACATTCTCATTCAGACTTTTGCCCCACTCTTCTGCATATCCATACTTCTGTTTATTGATGTTAAAGGAATTGTTATTTAGTCCCTGATAAATAAAAATATAATGTCTACATTCTTTTTCCAATGACTGTAAATGTTGAACTATAAGTTTGTTTTTTTATTATACTGTATGTGAGGTAATATGTACACTCATTAGCTCAGGCATGTTTATAAAGCTATGAGTAAAACTATATATATGTCTAGTCATTTGTTAAGGTGAATATTTAGTTTTACTAAAAACAATTTTTAAGGGCCATGTTGTATAATTTTCTTTATGCATATTATAATGCAATAAGGTGTATGTATTTAGTTCAAGTCCAAAAATCTTGACAACATGTAATTAACCTTTCATAATAATCGGCTCTATGTAAATAACCTCCATGATATAGTCATTGCTCAACAATGAATCTAGTTTGTAAAAATCCTGCCTATGAAAAATGGGTTTTACCTAATAATACATTAATGTTGCCAATTTTTAAAGACTGGGGGAAGGGAAGGTGTTTCAGCTAGGCATGCACATGGAGGGCATAAACAAACAGATAAAAATGCCTACAATGTCCTTTCTCCTTCACTATTACCAACACTTCAACTCTTTCATTGCATGGAGAGTTTTTTCCATCTTCCTCACTCCTGCCAGCACTACATTAGTTGATGCTAATGTTGCACATGCTCCCATCCACGAGAACTTTTTGTGCAATTGCTCTGAAATTGCTTTGTATACAACTGGCCACTGGTCAGTTTTTCTGTCTTAATACATATTTCTGTCTTAATACATAAACTTGCAGACCAAACTGTAAGAGCTTCGGATATGAAACTTGCAACCAACTGGGTTAATGTAGAAACCACCAAGAAACACCCTAGTAACAAATGGATTTAGCTCAGCGACACCCTCCCAACCAACTCGGATAGCATATAGCAACCATCTAGCAACACAATATCATTCGCTTAAGACATCATAGCAGCCACTTAGCAAGACTCTAGCAACCAAATAGGTTAGTTTAGCAACCACCAAGTGTCTGCCTGGCAATTACCTGCAATAATGTAACAGCCTCCTAACACCACCCTAGCAACCAAATTGGACAGCATGGCAAACACCCAAGCAACTATTTGAAATATTAGCACTTAGCAACCACCCCTGGAACACCCTATCAGCTACCTATCAAAGCCCTAGAGGGAATTGTTGCTAAACTCTGGCTAAGCATTTGATGAGCAATCAGTCTTTTTCCTTTGGTGATTTTAGTTCTAAAAAAAGGAGTATACTTTTTCCACCAACACCACCCCAAATAAAAAACAGTAGCCAAAAAAATGACAGAAGTCAGTGTTTATTTGGTTTACAAACACGATTCCAAAAAAGTTGGGACAATGAACAAATTGTGAATAAAAACAGAATGCAATGATGGGAAAGTTTTAAATTTCAATATTTTATTCAGAATACAACATAAATGAGAAAATGTATAATTTTAAGGAAAAAATAAGTAGGTTTTAAATTTCATGGCCCCAACACATCTCAAAAAAGTTGGGACAATACCATGTTTACCACTGTGTGGCATCCCCTCTTCTTTTTATAACAGTCTGCAAACGTCTGGGGACTGAGGAGACAAGTTGCTCAAGTTTAGGAATAGGAATGTTCTCCCATTTTTGGCTTCTAGTTGCTCAACTGTCTTAGGTCTTCTTTGTCGCATCTTCCTCTTTGTTATACACCAAATGTTTTCCATTTCCATTTCCAAAGATCTGGACTGCAGGCTGGCCATTTCAGTACCCGGATCCTTCTTCTACGCAGCCATGATGTTGTAATTGATGCAGTATTCAATTCAATTCATTTTTATTTGTATAGCGCTTTTAACACACTTTTAATACACATTGCAGCTTTACACAGATAATGTGGTGATTAAAAATGAATATGTGGTCTGGCATTGTCATGTTGGAAAATTCAAGGTCTTACCTGAAAGAGACGACGTCTGGATGGGAGCATATGTTGTTCTAGAACTTGGATATACCTTTCAGCATTGATGGTACCTTTCCAGATGTGTAAGCTGTCCATGCCACACGCACTCATGTTACCCCATACCATCAGAGATGCAGGCTTCTGAACTGAGCGCTGATAACAACTTGGGTTGTCCTTATCCTCTTTAGTCCGGATGACATGGTGTCCCAGTTTTACAAAAAGAACTTCACAATTTGATTCGTCTGACCACAGAACAGTTTTCCACTTTGCCACAGTCCATTTTAAATAGGCCTTGGCCCAGGGAAAACACCTGCGCCTCAGGATCATGTTTAAATATGGCTTATTTTTTGACCTATATAGTTTTAGCTGGCAACGGCGAATGGCACGGTGGATTGTGTTCACCGACAATGTTTTCTGGAAGTATTCTTGAGCCCATGTTGTGATTTCCATTACAGTAGCATTCCTGTATGTGATGCAGTGCCATCTAAGGGCCCGAAGATCACAGGCATCCAGTTTTCCGGCCTTGACCCTTATGCACAGAGATTGTTCCAGATTCTCTGAATCTTTGGATGATATTATACACTGTAGATGATGATAACTTCAAACTCTTTGCAATTTTTCTCTGAGAAACCCCTTTCTGATATTGCTCCACTATTTTCTGCCACAGCTTTGGGGGAATTGGTGATCCTCTGCCCATCTTGACTTCTGAGAGACACTGCCACTCTGAGAGGCTCTTTTTATACCCAATCATGTTGCCAATTGACCTAATAAGTAGCAAATTGGTCCTCCAGCTGTTCCGGCCTCTAATTGCTACCTGTCTCAACTTTTTTGGAATGTGTAGCTCTCATCCAAAAATCCAAAATGAGCCAATATTTGGCATGACATTTTAAAATGTCTCACTTTCAACATTTGATATTTTATCTATATTCTATTGTGAATAAAATATAATTTTATGGAATTTGTAAATTATTGCATTCCTTTTTTATTCACAATTTGTTCAGTGTCACAACTTTTTGGGAATCAGGTTTGTATTTGTGATAAATCAATTATTATTACAAGTCAATTACATTTTAATCTACAATCTATCATTTTTCATTAACTTATTTTTTCTGAAACAATGAGATGCTTAACAAATCCTCATTTTTCAATCCCTCTCACCCCTCTTCTCGCTCTCTCTCTCTCTCTCTCTCTCTCTCTCTCTCTCTCTCTCTCTCTCTCTCTCTCTCAAGTTAAAACATAATTCTGAAGAATGATTGACAAGTGTTCCTGCCCTTTTTCTTCTATTCAGATCTGCCCGATTCATCCTGAAGTACAACCTTCGGTTGGAGTTTTCTTCAAATCGAGACCACGGTGCACATTTCTGTGACTGTGGGTCAGTTTCAGTGCTAACACCAAACCATGATACATCATATGGTTTCGGGACACCTGACTTTCCCAGCCATATACAGTGGTACCCCGCTTATCGACCGGCTCGGACATCGACCTTTTCGCTTAGCGAACAGTTTTTCGATGCAATTTTCTTCCTTAACTTGAACTAGGAGACCCAAACCTGTTTCAGCATCACAATGCCCCTGTAAAGGTCTGACCTCAACCCTGTTGAACACCTTTGGGATTAAGTGGAACACTGACTTTACCCCAGGCCTTCTAAGATCATCTAAATCATTACCTGACTTTACTAACACCTTTGCGTTTGAATGAGCACAAATGTCCACAAGCACACTCCAAAATCTAGTGGTACATCAGAAGATCATTAGAGCGTAGAGAATTATAAGAACAAATTCAGACTTAATGTGGAATGCGATGATTAAAAGGCACATACAATACCTATAGTAAAAGTGTCCAAAGAAGAGAAAAATCACCGGATTTAACAACTACAAACCTATTGCCCTAAAATCTGTGGTCATGAAGTAGTTTGAGAGACTGGTATTGGTTTATCTGAAGCATCACTGGATCCTTGCTGGACCCCCTGCACTTTGCATACCGAGCAAACAGGTCTGTGGACGATGCTGTGAACATAGGACTACACTTCATCTTGCAACATCTGGACAAGCTGGGGACTTATGTGAGGATCATGTTCGTGGACTTCAGTTCAGCCTTCAACACCATCATCCCAACACTTCTCCAGACCAAACTAACCCAGCTCTCTGTTCCTAGCTCTACCTGTCTGTTGATCACCAGCTTTCTGACAGATCGGCAACAGCTAGTTAGACTGGGAAATTCATGTCAAACAGCCGTACTATCAGCAAATGTTTTGGGAATTTTTGTCTTTTAGCCGACGCTACAGAACACCAAGTACCAAAACAGCCAGGCACAAGAAAAGTTTCTTCCCCTAGGCAATCTACCTCATGAACACTTAAACGCTCTCCCCACTGTGCAATAAAATAAAGCATATGTGCAATATTACTTTTACTAATCTAAATCTGTTTACTAAACTAAATCTTTATTTATTTTCTTCATACAAATTGTGCAATAACTTTTATTCTTTTTTTACATTTATTTAGCTTTTTTAATTTAATTTTAGCTTCTTCTTACTTGCCAATTAAGCTTTGTCTGATTCTGATTCTGATTCTTAAGCAGCAAAACAAGTGGGTATACCAAGGGTATATGCTAATATTGGTCCATAGAATTTTTATATGCAAACAACCCTGGTGATAAAGTAAACATATGCATATGGCTCTGACTGCACTACCAGCTACAAGGGTGTTGCTTGGTTCTCTTGTTCTCTGTGCTTTCATGCTTCCATGCTCCTGGCTACACTTCTAAGGGAGCACTAAGTTAAGTGTACCATTTGCTACAGTCTCTTCTCAAGCTTTCCTGTGTATGTATGTTTAGACCAAATAAAGACAATCTATCTTACTATTATCTGTTACAAGTATCGATTATTTGGGCGGCTCGAGTTATGGGTTAGTGTGACGCTAAGATAACACAGCCGCTTGTGAAATGGTAGAGAGTACAGGTCAACCGGCATCAGGAAAAAGTGTGCGTCCCAAGTCAATTAAAGGCATAGGAGAAGTTTATATAAAATGCCAGAAAGAACACGTAAGTAAAGCCACAGTAAGTTATGCAAAGCTTGTGTGGTATGGAAGTACCACAGTGATGCACGAGCACATAAAGAGAAACACACTGGTGTCATGGATGAAGGCGAAACATCAGCACAGTAAGCAAAATCTGTATAATCCTCATCATGTGAAAATAGTATAGTTTGATGAAGTGCTATGGTCTAAATTGTTTGTTGGATAACTTTGGGACAGTCACACTGGATCTGTTCTGGTGTGGCTCGCTCGCATCAGGTTGCTCAATCACCTCGCTTGTGATATAGTGATGAATTCAATTAAAACGGTACGAACAGAGACAAACACTAATCTAAAAGCAGCAAATAACAGCAGCAGTAAACAATTACATTTTTAGTCACTGTTGTGGTTTTAAGCGAATGCTTATTCATTTGTACAGCAATGCATATTTTTTCCTTTTTTTAATCAGACATGTTAGCTTTCTGTGTTTCTCCATTCCATTCTCTTTTTATAGCATTTGTCTATTATAACAGTTTACTTCTGTGTTTTCAAAAGTGATTTACTGCAGCTTTTCTATGTTTAAATGCTTGTTTTCAATGTTTCTTTATTTAATTTAAGCATATATAATTTAATTATTATACAAACTTATTAATTATATATTCTAGATGCTTACATCTTCACAGCTGAACAAAATGTCTGTTTTTTCTAAACAAAAATTGTCAAAACAATGTTGCATTATATTTTACATAGATTTAAAAAAAAATGTTTGTCAACATGTAATCTGCAATTATCAATAAAACAATAAAAATGTACACGAACTGCTTCACCTTGCATACTCAAATTGTTAGGCAATGAAGCGGAAGCCAGAGTGCATGCACACAGTTTTTAATAACACCAAAAGTAAAGTCAGTGAATATAGCACACACGTGAGTAGAGCGGTGTAGTCCGAAATAACGCGCTGCAAAGTCAGACAGTGCGCGGGCGCGGGCATGAAGGAGAACCGTCCTACAGCGGAGTAGAGAAGCGAGACGTGAATAGCAGGTATCGCAACAAACAATAACGGACGAAGCTGAGGAGCATACGAGCCGTATTTATGCTGGGCGGCTGATGAGAAGCAGGTGCGCCGAGTTAGTAATCAGGTGAGCTGCTGCGCATCGGTGGTGCTTGTGCTGGTGCCGGCGCAGGGTGCTCCCTGACACAAATACTGTTGTTGTTTTGTTTTTGTTTTTTTATGAAAAAAACAACCCAGTATGATTTGATATTTGTTCAAAGAAGAAATCCCTTATGCACTCCTCAACAAGCCAATATAAACTTTTAAATTGTAAAAGTTAAACTCAACATGTGGCTTTTGGATTTGTATTTAAGTACACTTTTATACATAAATACCCTGTATTACAGTTTCATATAGTTATAATAAACAAAATACTAATTAAAAATTTTTATCTGATTAATCAATTAATCGAAACAATAATAGTTAGATTAATTAAATATTAACATAATCGTCAGTTGTAGCCCGAGTGGCCACCATTATTTGTTTTTGAATAAGTTGGTGATTGTGTGGCCTGGGGCGATACATTTGTCCTCAAGGGGAGAGGGTACAAACTTATTTCCGGCTCGGTACTGACTGGGTGTTCTTCCTTATTGCAAGATGCATTCTACAGCGTTTGCATAGAAAACACATAAGAGAGGAAATCAGCTTTTACGTTTTTCAGAACTTGTGTGCTAGGAGAGTGCAAACTTGTAAGGTGGGGAACCACCCACTGGTCCAACAGCGGTTTCCAGAGGCGTGGCGACGGATTCTCGCGCGTTCTAGTCTTTCCTTTCACATTAGATAATAAGATTTGAATTAATGTATTTCTTCATTTTGGTTATTGACCTCTTATCTGACTCCAATTAGATAAAACATAATAAATATTTGCATAGGTTTTACTAATAGTATAATTTTGATGGATGTTTGTTTAGTTATTCTGATTAAGCTCTGGCATTACACTCGTTCATTCGGTTCTCATAGTCGCACATGATCCTAGTATGGGCCCTATAATTAATATACTGGTCAACGGTCATAAGCGAATCAGTATTGGTCGCTGCCAGAGGTTGGACTACACGCTTAAGCGGCCGCTCTCTGCGTGCTCAACTTTAAACATACTTTATTTAGTCCCCTTAGAGGTGACACTTAATTATTACAATAATTATTTCTAACCACAGGTAATGAATAGAATAATATTGAAATAATCAGAGGTTGAGGCTGACCCTATTTAGAGTGATCAGAAATGTTATTTTAAACGGAAATACATATTTTTAGCCTCCACGCTTCTAAGTACACTTAAACTAACGCCAAGTGCTAGTTGTATCTCTCAAATCCTCAGCTGATGTATTATTCACTATCTAACTGGGATTTAGGCCGAACCTAGCCTGATTTCAGCCTTACGGTAACTACGGATGCAACGTTATTACTTGCAGTGTCAACATTTACCGAGCAACACAGAATAAAATCAAACATAACAATTTATTAAACAGGTAAGAAAATCACAATTCAAAGCCAATTCATAGTTCAATTAAAATATAACATAAATACAAACCAATAGTATTTACATTTAAACAGGAAATATAAAACCTTTCATACCTGGTAAAGACAACACACAGTAATCGTGCGGGATATCTGTTTACAGATTCCCTGAATTGTTGGTCAGTTCTCCTTAAATACCCAGATAGAGTAAACATTATGTAAACATTATTTAGCAATGGAAGTTTGCATTGATTGGTTCTTACAGACTTGTGGGAGGCACCTCGCCTGTATACATTTGTAGTGGGGCACACGCCCCTTGCATAGAGTTATGTTTTCTTAACTCTATTAAACCTTTTTTATTATTTGTTTTATTGCTGTGGGAATGGGACCTGTGTACCAGTCCCGATAAACCTTTGTAAAGAAATGAAACATGAACATTTTCCGTCGTTATTTACATGTAATATGACCTTTCTTACACATAATCATCTGGTGTGCTGTAGAATGTCCTGTGTTGAAGATGTAACAGGGAAAGGAGGGGTAGAGGGGTCAGACATTTGTCTGCAGGTCTACCATTTGTATGGAGATGTGGTGTTTGAAGACCAAGGGTAGCTCTCCAGGGAGCCTACTGTATTCCAGATAAAGTTCTGGTTCTCGAGAGGGGTGTTGCGGGGTCTTGGTTCCCCAGACGTGAGTCCTGGAGGAAACTTGTTGTGTCGTAAAGAGTTCTCTTTTGATGTTCTTGCTGCTTCGGGCACTTACAGGGCACACACCCTGCACTCTCGGGCAACCATGCTGTGTTCTCGGGGAGGGCCGACCTTTTGGTCAGGATCAAGCAAAAGTCTTACAAACTCAAAACAGACAAAGAATGCCCAGAATTCATAATGCTAATTTAGTCTTTTGGCCATCTTGATATACTCAAGTTTCAATACAAGGAGCTTCTGGTTGTCAGTGTTATATGGCCTTTCAAAATGTGATGATTTCTTAGAAGAAGCTTAGTTTTCTCTTTTGACTGTAAGAGTATGGCACAAGACTCCAGTTCTGAAGTCAACCTCTACTCTAAAATCAACCTTTTTCAATATTAAAGTGGGCATGACGCTTCTGAAATTTGGGAATTCTAATTAACACTGTACTTAGATAATGTTGGTGGTTGCAGGCTAGTTTGTTTGGCAAAGGCAAGCCCCCACTCTTTTTTTAGATGTAATCTAGACTTTAGATGTAATCCTTGTGCACATGGAACACACATTTCTTCCTTTTACGTGGAGCTGATCTCAATTGTGACAGTTGTCACATGTGCAGTGATCCAGTTCCAGTGGTAGCGATGTTTGGTGGATGATGTAATATTTTGGATCAAGAACCCTTCCTTTCTTATCTAATCTATTCTTTTCCTATAATTTTGGTACCAGTTGAACTGGGCATTTTTTTGAGACCGAGGCAGAAATTCACCAAACAGAGCTTTCTTTATTTACTTTAGTTTTCACCCTCACACTCTCAATTTGGGCCGTTCCATCTTGACGTCCACCGGCATCCACTCGCCTGTCTCACTTGCGAATCGGCACACTTTCTCCACGCAGACCGAGTTTCCACGCTGACCTGCATGCCTTTCCCTGGCATCTGATCGAGTGCATTATGATACGTAATAATTCAGACACATAATAATCTAGACAGTGTTTCAGTTCTTTTTGTGTGAGAGAGACCATACAATGGAGTCAATTCAAGTTTAGGTTTAGTTTATTGTCATATGTACAGTAAAGAAAACATGTTCCCCATACAATGAAAATCTTAATTGCTGTCCACAATGAATGCCACAAAAATAAATTAACAAATAAATTAACTGTGTGTAATATTGTCCACAATAAGTGTGCAAATTCCCAGATAAGTGTGAAAAGTCCACTATGTTTGTGGAAAAAGTCAGTAATGAGTGTGTAAGGCTGCAATGGGTGTTCTGTCAACTGTCAGTTGTTTACGAGCTTGATGGCAGTGAGAAAGTAGGAATTCTTTAGTCTGGTAGTTCTGCATTTTATCCTTCTTTACCTCTGGCTCAGTGTGGGTGGGATCCTTGAGGATGGAAGCAGGTATCTTGCAGAGTATGCAATAGTAAATGCTCTGCAGGGACAGTAGTAGAGTCCTTGTGATCTTCTCAGCAGTCTTCACCACTCTCTGCAGGCGTTTGTGGTCTGTAACATTAGTGCTGCCGTACCACAGAGTGATGCAGTTGGTCAAGATGCTCTTAATAGTGCAGCTGTAAAAGTGGGTAAGGACCTTAGAAGACATGCTAAACTTCCTCAGCCTCCTAAGAAAGTATAGCCATTGCTGAGCCCTTCAAACCAGCTCTGTGCTGTTCAAGTGAGGTCATCACTGATGTAGACGCCTAGATATTTTAAGTTGATCACCCTCTTCACTTCAAGCTCCCAGATAAACAGTGATTTATGAGGTCCTTTCTCCCTCCTCATGTCAACTATTATCTCCTTTGTCTTGTCCATGTCGAGGGAGAGGTTATCATACTGACACCATGTCACCAGACTGTCCACCTCCTCCCAATAGGCTGCTTCGTACCTGCCAGAGATCCATGCCAACTTCAGGATGATGTTGTCCTTTGAGAGAGGATGCAGTCATGGGTAATCAGGGTGTAGAGGATAGGGCTAAGGACACATCCCTGTGGAGTGCCCATGTTTGTTATAATGCTAGCAGAGGTCTTATTTCCAATCCTGACAGACTGGGGCCCACCAGTCAGAATGTTTAAAAGCCAGTCACAGAATGTATAAAGGCTATAGTCCACAAAAAGCATCCTGTTATAAGAGTCTAGGTGGGAGAGGAAATAATAGAGGGCAGCAGCAATAGCATCTGAGGTTGACCAGTTGGGCCTGTAGGCCTGTTCTGGATATGGGTCAGCACCACTCTCTCAAAGCACCTCATGATGTTTAGAGTGAGTGCTAGTCATTCAGACAGGTTGGTTGGGCTTTTCCTGAGAAAGGGGGGCGATGGTTGTGTTCTTGAAGCAGGTGGGAACGGTACACTGGCTGAGGGAAAGGTTAAAGATAGAGGTGAAAACATCAGCCAGCTCATTGGCACATGCTCTTAGGGTTTGCCCAGGGATTTTATCTGGTCCTGCTGCCTTACGTGGATTGATCTTCCTCAGTGCTTTGTATACCTGGCCTGATGAGACTGTTGGGGGAGGGGTGAGGAGTTGGGTTGACACTGTGTGTGCCTCCTGTCTATTCTATTTCTGTAGGTCTCAAAGCGTGCATAGAAGATGTTGAGATCATCCGACAGGCTGTCTTCCATGCTGATGGTGGTGGTGGTAGTGGTCCTATAGTCTGTGATGTGCTGCAGGCCTTGCCACAACCTCCCAGGGTCAGCAGTGGAATAGAAGCCTTCCAGCTTTTCTCTGTACTGCCTGTTTGCTGCTGTTATGGCTTTCCCTATTTTACAGCTTTGAACTCTGTCGTGTTGCCTGATTTAAATGCATTAAGCATGTGCCATACCTGACTGTTTATCCAGGGTTTCTGTTTGGGGAACTTCCTGACTTGTATTGTATGGTGGCTAACAGAGCAGTAAATTCCCTCACTAGATAGTATTGACGGCATTTTAGCATTTAAAAACTCCACATCTGGTGAAAAGTGCTTATAGACATTTTGTATGTCTCTGCACCACAAGTTATTAATTAGCACACACACCTCCCCCTTTAACTTTATCAGAGGCTACGGTCCGGTCTCCTCGGTGTACGGAGTGAGTCTCTAGCTGAACAGCGGATTCTGGGACTTTGTCTGAAATCACTGCAAGTGTCAGGGTGTGAGCGAAACAAAAGGCAGAAGCCGGAGTACAGCTCGCTTGGGTTTTAATGGCATGCGTGAGAGAGAGATACACACACGCACACACACACACACACACACACACACACACGCGCGCGCGGGCACATACGCACACGGCAGTCCTTCGGTTGAGAGAGATAGTCTGAGTTGCGCATTGGGAGAAGCGTAGCTGACCCGAGATGCACAGGAAGGGGAAGCGCAGCTGGTATGGGATTCTGGAGTCCGAATGAAATGGATGAGAGGAGTCCTGCATGAAAACCTGAACGCGAAAACATGCAGTACCGGAAATCCAACATAAACAATAACGAACGGGGATTGGGAGTGAATGAGGAGCTTATATAGAAGCGGGGTGGAGTGATGATGAACCCCAGGTGAGCGTGATTATGCCTGGAGCTCAGGAGAGAGTGGAGGCATTAGTGATGATGAGCTCCAGGTGTGCGTGATTAAACCTGGAGCTCTAGGGAGAGTGGAGGCATAGAGAGCCACCAAAGGGGGCGTGGCAGGTGGTTCCCTGACATTACCCCCTCCCTGAGGGGCGGCACCTGACGCCCCAAACCCACAGACGTTCGGAGGGCCAGGGCACTCAGAGGAGGATCCTGATGTCCGTCCAGCGTCGAAAGAGACCTGGTCAGAACTGCCGCGGAACCGGAGAAGGCGGGGAAGGACCTGAGGCGGGGCGACAGCCCAGGCGGAGCGCAGAAACCGGACGATGCCCCACTCGAAGACACGGGATGGAACCATGCTCCCAGCGGAGGTCCGAAACGGTGCGTAGCTCATCGCGGAGGTCGGAGGCGGAAAAAGACGTCTCCGGTGTAGGACAGGGACCAAGCTGAGCCCGCAGCAGAATCCAGAGCCTGAGCGGCCTTCACAGCGGAGACCAGAAACCGAGTGATGCCCTCAGCGGTAATCAGGGGCAGATTAACGCCCACCAGAGAGGTCTGGAGCGGAGTGATGTCCAGCACGAAGATCGGAGGCCGAGGAACGCACTCGGTGGAGACCGGGAGCAGAAGAACGTCCACGGCGGTGTCCAGAGGCCAAGCAACGCCCATGGCGGAGTCCAGAGGCCGCGCATCACCCATGGCAGAGTCCATCGGAGGAGCTCAGAGGCGTGAAGTTGTCGAGAAATAATTTTAATCAACCTTATCTAGCGTATGTTATAATCAAACTAACATTAATCCAACAAAAAATAACCTAAATCAAATATAGAACTTATTAGATACGATAGAAGTAGTTTTGATAACACCTATTTAACTATATGTTAATCAAGTCTTTATTTACACCTATTTAACTATATGTTAATCAAGTCACCAAGTATAAAATAGTAATAATAAGATATTTACATGTGTGAGTAGGATAGATTCTCTGACTGAATGTTATAAGTGTGTGGAATAGATAAAGAAGGACAGAAAACGACCTTGAGGGAGTTTTAAGCATTTTTATTGGGATAGCAAGGCGGGTGGGCTGCTGCAGCTGCAGGAGACATGAAGGAGTAGCTTGGCCCAAGGCCGGGTGAAGGCACAGGAGCACGTTGGTTTGGCGCAGGAGATGTAGGGGAATAATCATTGGGAGACCAGTGTGAGGGATAGGGAGAAAACGGTGGGGGACAGGAGCCTTCACTGCAGTTGTCATCATAAGCTCGATAGCGGGTAGCAGAGAGATCAGGAGAGGTCTGTGTGCCCATGTCGCGCGTAGCGGTGCTCTGCACTATGCGAGGAGGCAGATAGGGATTCGCTGGAACAGTTAGGCCAGAGAGTTGTTCAAGGAAATGAGCAAGCTCAGCAGCAAGTGAGGAGAGCTGGAACTGGCGGTATTGTCTGCGAAGAAGACCCATTGGAGATATTCCAGAACGTTTGCGTGGCGGAGCTGAGCAAAAGAGACCAACAGAGATAAGATGTTAGACAGGGTAACATCACGGTGACTGCTAGGTGTAGGCAAAGGATAACACACATTCAAGAGAAAATTCTATATACTATGAAACAATCAGTTCAGAATGCACAATTAACATATAACCTGGGCACTTGCAGCTATCAAATAAAATAATATAATCAAGCACATGTATACAGACAATCTAATACACTGAGATAACTCAATTCAATAAATGTAGAATAGCAAACGGCATTATAAAAAGAGTAAAGCATAACACTTACCCATTGCAGGTGCAGGAAGACAAAATAGGCCGCAAAAATGGTGTTCACACTTGGAGGACTGAAAACAGCGTATGGTTGGATCCAGAAAAATAAGGGCTTTATACTCACTTATTTTTTTTATATAAAATCAAGGAAAAGGCCGAATATAAGGGGAATTGGGAAAAAACAGGAACTCCAAATATGGTGTTGTTTGGAGGAATAAGCACCAAGGTCAAAGATAAGGGGAATTGAAAAAAAGAGGGCAAGATCGGAAAATAAGGGGAATTACTCAAGGTGAAGAAATAGAAAAGAAATAGTAAGATATGGTGGCTACAGGGTATAAATACAAGCGTGAAACGGACAGTACTTGTACTTCCTCACTTTGGCGTGCTCTATCATTTTTGATGTGCTGTTCATTTTGATGTGAGGTACCCATCTTCTATTGAGCTCATTGGAACGTGTATGGAATAAAGAAGTTTGCTTTTACTCATCTGAGACTGAGGATTCTTCATTGGCAGTTTGTGTCTATTATATTTAAGTTTTTCTAGAGCTGGCTGAGCATTATTGGGAATCTTCTGAACAAAAGAATCCACCCTCGATGTGTCGCCATCGGAGGAGCTCGGAGGCGTGACGTCGCCATCGGAGGAGCTTGGAGGCGAGACGTCACCATCTAGGGACGTCGCCATCGGAGTTTGGAGGCGAGACGTCCCTTTTGCATCTAGGTGGCGGTACAACAACTCTCTCGCGACCAGGCGGCGGTTTGACATCCCTTTCGCAGCCAGACGGCGACACGACGTCCCTTTCGCAGCCTTGGGGCTGAGCTGAGTGCACTGAAAAGCTCCGGGGTGGAACGGAGCTGTCCTGGAGGTCCTGAAGCGGAACAGAGCTAGCCTGGAGACCTTGGCGTGGAACTGAGCTCGCCTGTAGACCTTGGAGCTGAGAGGAGCTCTCGGGGACATGCCGGAGCTGAGAGGTGCTCTCCGGGACTCTCTGGAGCTGAGAGGAGCTCTCGGGGACTCCCTGGAGCGGAGAGGAGCTCTCTGGGACTCCCTGGAGGGGAGAGGAGCTCTTGTGGACTCTCTGGAGCGGAGAAGAGCTCTCCTGGACTCTTTGGAGCGGAGAGGAGCTCTCCTGGCTGTCCTGGAGCGGAGCTGAGCTCTCCTGGCGGTCCTGGAGCGGAGCTGAGCTCTCCTGGAGGTCCTGGAGTGAAGCTGAGCCCTCCTGGCGGTCCTGGAGCAGAGCTGAGCTCTCCTGGAAACTCTGAAGTGGAGAGGTGCTCTCGGGGACACACTGGAGCGAAGAGGTGCTCTCGGGGACACACTGGAGCGGAGAGGTGCTCTCGGGGACACACTGGAGCGGAGCTGAGCTCTCCTGGAGGTCCTGGAACAGAGCTGGGCTCTCCTGGAGGTCCTGGAACGGAGCTGGGCTCTCCTGGAGGTCCAGGAGTGGAGCTGAGCTCTCATGGATGTCCTGGGGTGGAGCTGGGCTCTCATGGCGGTCCTGGGGTGGAGCTGGGTTCTTATGGACACACTGGAGCGGAGCTGTGCTCTCTTGGAGGTCCTGGAGCAGGGTGAGGATCTCCTGAAGGCCTGGGGGCGGAGCAGAGCCGTCCTGCAGGACCTGGAGCAGGGCGGAGATCTCCTGGAGGTCCTGGGGCGAAGCGGTGCCGTTCTGGAGGACCTGAAGCAGGGCCTGGAGCAGGGTGGTGATCCCCTGGAGGTCCTGGGACGGAGCGGAGCTCTCCGGGATAATCTGATGCAGAACCGAGCTCTCCGGGAAACACTGGGGTGGATCCGTGCTCTCGGGAGCGGGAGAGAGATGGTGGAGATCCATCCGCCAGAGTGGAGGCATAGAGAGCCACCAAAGGGTGGTTCCCTGACAGCAAGACAATGATAATGTTAAAACCAGTGTTGGAAATTAACGGGGACTGGGGGGAAAAATGTCAATGCACAATTAAGCTAGTGCCAACGTCATGATTTAAGTGTTAAATGAAATGTGTCATATGAAGTGTTGTATTATGCATATGCTCACTGTCTGAATTCTGAATCTGCATTTGCATCCTAGTCAGTGTATTACCCAGAGAAGACATCATTCTGCACTCTTCTAGTCTGCAGGAGTAGAGCGCTTTGCAAAGACAGACAGAGAGCTACAGTGCACAGGGGCAGCAACACAGCAAAAAGACTTATTCAAGGGAGATAAAATGTTAACTGCTCTATGCTCTTCCAAACAGGGAAAGTGCAGACAGGGGGAGACCTTGCAAAAATTGCACTTTAATTTGTAAAGGTGTTCTTTAGTTTGAGATTTATATTCCCTTGTCCTTTTTTAACTACACTACAATCCCCCTAAGTTTATTACGCTTTCCACCTCTGCCAAAAAGGCCTCCTATTTTGCCACTCTCCTTGCCCTGTCTGCTTCCATATCCACTCACATGCACAAACAACCACTTACTGCTGTTCTAATAAAGGACAGGTAGTTTACTTTTACCAATTATTCAGGAACAATGACACAGGGATTGCTTTTATCTTTCTTTTTTTAATCCACACACTTATACTCTTTTTCTTCTTCTTCTTCTTCATTCCTTCTCTACCCCTATATAGTCTACCTCCCCTAGTGTTCATTCTCTGCAACAACACTATGTAGACACAACATCCCCCAAAATGTGAAATTTTCTGTTCTCCCCTAACCAATCGCCATAAATAACAAAATGGAAAAAAAGTAAAAAAAAAAAAACTCCAATAGCAAGTAGTTACACAGTGTATTCTGGGAGAATACAATTAATCAAAATAATCCCACTTTTTAAAGAAAATGTGTCGTGCACTACATTTTGCATCCGTGTATTGTGTCATGTGTGATGAGCGACCCACTCATGAACCATCACTGGTGGGCAAGTGCTAACAGGCGAATAAAAATTGACAGACAGTTTTGTTCTTATTTCCCACCAGTGTGGCAATTCAAATGGAGAAACACTGGTGGTGGCATGTGTAGTGGAATGGTAAACTTGACAGAATTCAGTGACAGTACTCATCCATTGCTTACAATTAAGTTCTTTAAAGCTGCTTTGAGACTATGTCTGATATTGTCAGGGATTCACCCTGCCACGCCCCCCTCTGTAGCTGTCAGGGATTCACCCTGCCACGCCCCCGTCTGTAGCTGTCAGAGATCCACCCTGCCACGCCCCCCTCGATAGCAGTCACGCTGCTTCCCAAGATTACCGACAGCTGTGGCTCATGAAAGATCAGACTACATAAACTCACGTTCTTGAGTCACAGGCTGTCGGTCGTTGTATTGTCATGCAGGTAAATCGCGTGGCTGCTCAAACGCCGGGATTCACCGCTGGCTATTTCTCCGAACTCCATTTCCTTATTGAAGTACTCATTGCCGAAAGCTTTACTTGCATTGGGATTAGGCGTTTGACATTCGCGCTCATAGTGGATACTTCGTTACGAGCGGATGTCTGGGTTTGCTTTTGTTTTCATTGGTGTATGAGTGTTTTGTTTTTTGCACCTCAATAAAGAACATGATTGGACTTTATCTGCTTCCGCGTCTGCAGCCTGACAGAACGACCGACCTATACCGAACGCGGATTCGCCATTCCGCGATTCCGACCGCGACGGATCGGCAGCTGAACCCGGCTTCGGATTTCCTCCGGAAGCTCAGTGCCGCTCCTCGCGGATCAGATCCACAGAAGCCGGATCATGAGAGCGCGGCTGCGCCACGCCCCTCAGAGAGCGCGAGGGGATTACCGGCTCGTTACTCGGGGAAAAAAGACGAATTAGGCGGATTTCTGCAAGGCATCGGCGAGTATGTGGCTGTTAACATTTCCCGGTTTCCTTCCGAACGAGCCAAGATTGCCCTCTGTATTTCCCTCCTGTCTGGTGAAGTTCTTGCCAAAGCCAGCTCACTATGGAGCGCCAAAGGGGGCAAATTCGGCTCACTCGCCGAATTCAGCGGGCTGCTTCTGGGGAAGTTGGGGATAGAGGTGGTGGATCTCCACTACAGTTCCCTTGAGGAGAAATGTGCTCCATTCCAAGGTTCTCAAGAGCACGTGGCTCCGTGCCGGATTTCCCATGAGCCTGCAGCTCAGCCCCAATGTTTTAATGAAAGGGCTGCTTCATCTCAGGATCTCTACCAGCGTGCTGCTGTGTTCCGGGGTTCTCGTGGACGCAGCACACCATCTCCGAGCGTCGGCGAGCACACCATGCCGTCACAGAGCTTCTACAGGCGTGCCGCTGTGTTACGGGGTTCTCGTGGAAGGCGACGGCTCGTCTCCAGCGCCCGCAGAAGGCGACGGCTCGTCTCCAGCGCCCGCAGAAGGCGACGGCTCGTCTCCAGCGCCCGCAGAAGGCGACGGCTCGTCTCCAGCGCCCGCAGAAGGCGACGGCTCGCCCCCGGGCTCCACAGAAGGCGACGGCTCGCCCCCGGGCTCCACAGAAGGCGACGGCTCGCCCCCGGGCTCCACAGAAGGCGACGGCTCGCCCCCGGGCTCCACAGAAGGCGAAGGATCGCCCCCGGGCTCCACAGAAGGCGACGGCTCGCCCCTGGGCTCCACAGAAGGCGAAGGATCGCATCCAGGTCCTCTTCAGGACGACGGATCGCCCACAGGATCCCCGCACGGCGACGTCGGTCCTCCAGGTCCCTCTGACGGCGACGTCGGTCCTCCAGGTCCCTCTGACGGCGACGTCGGTCCTCCAGGTCCCTCTGACGGCGACGTCGGTCCTCCAGGTCCCTCAGAGGGTGGTACGACGTTCCTGGTCTCCGCCCGGGACGTCCTCCACTCCCCGGTCATTGTCATGGTTGGCGTCCAGTTCCGGTTCCCCGCCATGGAGATCGCTCCGGCTTCAATCCCCGCCAGGGGCTTTACTCAGCCTCCCGTCAGCACCGAGGGCGTGGCTCCGTTCCGGATCCTCCTGCAAGGTGTTGTTCCATGCCGGCTCTCCGCAGAGGATGTTCACCAGGCCTCCGTTGCTCCCAGGCTTCTAAGGAGGCCTTCCTCGGAGTGCCCTGGCCCGCCTGGCATAGGTGGGTTTTGGGGCGTCAGGTGTCGCCCCTGGATGGGGGGGTACTGTCAAGGATTCACCCTGCCACGCCCCCCTCTGTAGCTGTCAGGGATTCACCCTGCCACGCCCCCGTCTGTAGCTGTCAGAGATCCACCCTGCCACGCCCCCCTCGATAGCAGTCACGCTGCTTCCCAAGATTACCGACAGCTGTGGCTCATGAAAGATCAGACTACATAAACTCACGTTCTTGAGTCACAGGCTGTCGGTCGTTGTATTGTCATGCAGGTAAATCGCGTGGCTGCTCAAACGCCGGGATTCACCGCTGGCTATTTCTCCGAACTCCATTTCCTTATTGAAGTACTCATTGCCGAAAGCTTTACTTGCATTGGGATTAGGCGTTTGACATTCGCGCTCATAGTGGATACTTCGTTACGAGCGGATGTCTGGGTTTGCTTTTGTTTTCATTGGTGTATGAGTGTTTTGTTTTTTGCACCTCAATAAAGAACATGATTGGACTTTATCTGCTTCCGCGTCTGCAGCCTGACAGATATATATATATATATATATATATATATATATATATATATATATATATATATATATATATATATATATATATATATATATACACACACACACACACACACACACACACACATATTTATTTATATTTATATTTACATGTATTTACTATAGCAAAACCCAGCCATTAGGGTTGAACAAGACTCTTAGTGCCAGTCCCAAGCCAGGATAAATGGAAAGGCTTGCATTAGGAAGGGAATCCAGCATAAAACATGTGCCAAATCAAATATGCAGATTACAAACCAGATTGGATTCTGCAAAAAAGGGAAATATAGAGATAAGACACAAAAGCTCTGAAACTAAGATCAAATTCTACTAAAATTAGACAAAGGTGATGTAACTCATTATGGTAACAGCTGTATATTTCAGCAAAGCCAGATGAGAGAGATCAGCTTAACAATGTTGAAAAATGTGTAAAGGACATTAGACAGTGGATGCTCGATAACTTTCTTCTGCTAAACTCAGATAAGACGGAAGTACTTTTACTAGGACCACATGCAGCTAGAAGCAAACTTTCCGATTACCTAGCATCTCTGGATGGTGTTTCTGTTTCAGCGTGTACGGCTGTCAAAGACCTTGGTGTGATTATTGACTCGAGTCTTTCCTTTGAGGCTCACGTGAATAATATTACCAGTATCGCCTTCTTTCACCTTAGAAATATTGCTAAAATTTTAAATATGATGTCGTAACAGGATGCAGAAAAACTAGTTCATGCTTTTGTTACTTCTAGATTAGACTACTGTAACGCTTTACTGTCTGGGTGTGCGAGTAGGTGCATAAATAAGCTTCAGTTAGTTCAGAATGCAGCAGCAAGAGTCCTCACTAGATCTAGGAAATATGACCACATCACCCCTGTATTAATCAGTCTACACTGGCTCCCAATCAAATCTCGCATTGATTTTAAAATACTACTACTGACATATAAAGCACTTAATGGTCTCGCACCACCGTATCTGAGTGAACTTCTGTACCAGTATGATCCTCCATGCCTACTTAGATCAAAAGGTGCTGGCTATCTGTTGGTTCCTCCAATAAAGAAGATTACAGCAGGGGGCAGATCTTTCTCTTATAAAGCCCCGCAGTTATGGAACAGCCTTCCTATCAGTGTTCGGGACTCAGACACAGTCTCAGTGTTCAAGTCGAGGTTGAAAACATATTTATTCAGTCAAGCCTTTGATCAGTAGATTTTTTCTCAGGTAAAGGCTCAGATCTGGAGGGAACATTGATATAGAGTGTTTGGTGAACTGGGATATTTGTACGCTGTCGTCCCCTCACATTCACGTGTTCACTCAGGTTTGTTGATGGCGGTGTGGTGGGCCGTCTCTTATCCCAGAGATCCCTCATGTCTGTGTTGCCTTCTGGTTCTCCCTTTTAGTTATGCTGCCATAGCGAGTCTTGCCAGAGTCCAAACTGCACAGTGACTTTAACTCTCATGCAACAATAGGTACACTTAATAATCCATATCCTTCTCTTTCTGTCACCCTCTTCTCTCTCTCTCGCTCTCTCTCTCTCTCTCTCTCTCTCTCTCTCTCTCTCTCTCTCTCTCTCTCGGTCGAGTTAAACATGCTCCTGAGGCTCCAGTGACCACTGTTCCTGCCCCTCTCCCCCCCGTGGATCTTCCCACTTCATCCAGGCCTGCCTCTGGATAGTGTTCTCTTTGACTGGAGGCCACTCTGTGCAGCTGGGGAAGGTTTGTCATCAACGCCTTGGGTGGTTCCATGAAATTCCGGAGTAAGAACGGGAGCTTTGAGGATGGATTGGACTGTAGTTGATGTCAACAGTCTCCTACACTGACTCAGAAATACATTTCGCTTTTGATCATCATCACTGCACCCCGCAACATTGTATACCTGCCACAAATGGACATTCGGTGTAACCCAGATGAGGATGGGTTCCCTCTTGAGTCTGGTTCCTCTCAAGGTTTCTTCCTTATGCCATCTCGGGGAGTTTTTTTCTTGCCACAGTCGCCAGTCGCCACCGGCTTGCTCATCAGGGACAAACTTACTCATAAAGAACATATTCATTTTTAATCACCGCATTATCTGTGTAATGCTGCTTTGAGACAATGTTCATTGTTAAAAGCGCTATACAAATAAAAATTAATTGAATTGAATTAACAGCAGAACAGCAGAAACACTCAATCATTCAATCTTATCAGAATCAGAATCAGTATCAGTATCAGGTTTATTGGCCAAGTGTGTTGACACACACAAGGAATTTGGTTCCAGCTGTTAGTGACTCTCAAAAGTACAGACATAAATAAAACCTATACATGACAAAACAGACAAGACAAGACAAAAACAGACTATACAAGACAATACAGACAATGTGAGACAGTATAGACAGTGTGGGTAATAAATAGGGATACAGCTCAGTAATGTAAAGTATAGGGAGGAACTTCATTAGAAATCAGGAAAATAAAAACTTCGCCATGAAAAGTAAGCTCATTATAGGTTTTAAACTGACCTATTCAATCACCATTAACCATTCAAGGATTTTACATCTCAATTGAAGACTAAGGTAAAATATTGAGGAGAGCACTACATGTGTGACTGAAACAGATTAAAAATGGAAAAGTCAAACAGTTTGTGGATGCCAGTCATTTTGTGTTCTTTACTTTACTGTCCATTGGTATACTTAGTTTACCTACATATTGCATCTGTTTTGAATTGATCTAAAATATCTTAGTTGTATTAAAATAAAGGTGCCTTGCTGTTCCAATACTTTTGGAGGGGACCATATATATACAGTATCTCACAAAAGTGAGTACACACCTCACATTTCAACAAGCATTTTAGTATACCTTGGCCACTGTACTGTAACTCAGTTTCAGGGTGAAAAATGCTTCTTATCTTTGTGGAGAGCAACAAATCAGAATTCTAAATCCTCAGAGAGTTATTTGCCATGAGGTGCCATGTTGAACATCCAGTGGTCAGTATGAGAGAAATGTACACAAAGCATCAAATTCTGTCAAATACTACAATGGGTGCTAAAATAGGGGTGGCAAAATGGCTCAATATACAGCCATACTTGACAAAAAAGCTGGCAACAAAAGTGATAACAGCTGTATGTTGTGTAACCATGCAAACCCACATGTTCTATTCATCATGTACATGTTTTTGACTGCTTGGCAGGACCAAACAAATGTGTGAATCTTCTATTAGAACACTTAGCACTTTGGTGCATTGAGTACAATTCTCTCATTCTGACCACTGGATGTTCAACATGACACCTCACGGCAAAGATCTCACTGAGGATTTGGGAATTAGAATTGTTGCTTTCCAGAAAGATGGAATAGGCTATAAGAAGATTGGTAACACTCTGAAACTGAGTTACAGTACAGTGGCCAGGTTCAGACAGAGGTCTTTTAAGTCGGGTTCCACTTGAAACAGGCCTCTCAAGAGTCAGTCAAAAAAGTTGAGTCCTCATGCTGTGTGTCATGTGCAGCAGCTGGCTTCAAAAAACAGACGCATGAGTGCTACCAGCATTACTTTAGAGGTTGCAAAAGTGGAAGGTCCGCTTGTCAATGCTCAGAACATACACCGCACACTGCCAAATATTACGAAAACATTGTCTGGGGCTGCATGAGTGCTGCTAGTACTGGGGCGCTGTGGTTCATTGAGGAAACATGGATTCCAAGCGGACCTTCCACTTCTGCAACCTCCTGCAACGGTGGTAGCACTCATGCGTCTGTTTTTGAAGCCAGCTCTGTGATGTCATTATGAAGTAGGGTAAAAATATTCCAGAAACAACTTGGGACATTTTGACGCAGTTTTGACTTGTTCACTTAGAGTGTACTCACTTTTGTTGCCAGCTATTTAGACAATATTGGCTGTATGTTCTGTTATTTTTAGAGGACAGTAAATCTATACTGTTTTACCAACTGCACTTTGACTACTCTAAAATACATAAATATTAAAATTTTTATAGTATTGTCCCTTTAAAAGATAAAATAGTTGCTGATATGTAACCTATTTATTGCACTAGTATTTAATAAAGTGTGCACCAATGCACCTCCTCCAGCATCTGTTGGCTGTATGAAACAAGCTTAGTTTATATTTCCCTCAATGCCAGAGGGAGGCAGGACACAAGAACCTGAACAATAAAGTCTTCTGGACAAAGAAAAAGAAAATGCGTGTGTCTACCTTCACCACAAGCAGGACAAACACTTGTAAGCATCAGTGTGCCAACAAGACAACGATAACTGAGAATCAGAGAGATGGGATTGGCAGAATTTCGTTTATTAACAATAATCTTAATGATCATGTGCACATCAGAGGTAAGAGAGGATTTCCTATAATTCATTGGAAAATGTGCATTGTGCAATATGTTATTTGTGTGGAAGATATTTATAAACAATCTAAAACACACTCTATTGCATTTTCATTGTGCTTTTATTGTGCATTACCCATTTTGGTTAAATTGGTTCTGTGCTAGCAACTGCATCTGCCAAGAGATGCAAAATAACCTACAGTGTGAATTAAGTTTATGTAGCTATTCACAACATACTGTACAGCTGTAAATGATCACTTAACCAGAAAAAAAGAGTAAAAATAATAACATTAAATAAATAATATTCACTTCAACTAATCCGGATAAAATAATAGTTTGCTTATTACATTAACACCTAGGTTTGATTTATTAAAAAAATATTTAGTTGTTACAATTATTATGGTATAGGAAGGCATGTTGTCCCACATTTCCCCATTTTCTTGGGAATGATACATGCCATACCAACCTAAAAACTGATTTTTTAGGCACACCCACTAAATAAAAAAGTTTGTGGAAGGCACACACATGAGCATGATGACCTGTCCACAACTTTTGGCTATATGGTGCACTATATAATTATTACATTGTATTTTATTACAACGTTATAGACTTTAAAATGCATATTTTTTATCTGCTTATTGTTTATAAAGCTTTTTTATAAATTGATTTTTGCAAATGCAAATCATTGCATTATGGTTTAAAATGTCATTTTAAACAGTATCCTAACTATTTTGTATTTGGGAATGTACAATATATTTTAAGAGTAGGCACTGGTGACAATGTGCAACATTAGTATGTATGTTTTTATGAGTTTACAGTGTATTTGTCAACACAAAAATGCATGTAATCGTAAATATTTCTATATTTTACAATGAAATACCCTGTGGGATCAGATCAGTGGCCTCATTTGTAAAATATTGCATAAATGTAAATGTATGTTAGGGAAATAAAATTGACGTTCAATTATAAAATGACATTCTTTTTTGACTGGCAACAGTTAAGATGGATTTTGTTTGGAGGCATTTAAAATAACATGAGTACAGTCACTTGCTAGGGGAGCATGATACAATGTGGGATGTGATACTGTAAGAACTGAGAGGTAGATTGGTGCTGTTCTTGGCTTTGTAGGGGAGCATCAGTGTTTTAAATGATGCAGGTAGCTAGTAGTGAGAACACAGCAGTGGGGTGGTTTGGGAGAACATAAGAACGTCGAAACCAACCTTCAACTGTGCACTGATTGCCACTTGAATGCAAACTTGTTCATGGCAATTGCAGCAATAAGCCATTTTAGCTAGCTATTTATATAATTACATTCTAAATACATGTTTATGGTTCTTGAGTTTAACCCTTCACAGTAACCTCATGATTCTTTAAGTTGTACATGTGGAACCATACACATGAACAGAGGTAAGGGGCAAGATAGAGAGAGAGAAACTTGGATTCTAGCAAGACTAGCTATGTCAAATAAAAGGGAAAGCCAGAAGGTAACACAGACATAATAGAGCTGTGGGATATAAGGTGGCCAGCCACTCTACCATTAAAAAAAAAAAAAAGTGAATATTTGAGAGTAGGGGTGACTGTGTCTGAGACTCACACATTAATTGGAAGGATGGAGGTAATAGCACTGTGGATAAGATGTTTTACTTCAGATCAGAAGGTCATGGGTTCAAATACCAACACCACCAAGCTGCCACTGCTGGGCCCTTGAGCAAGGTTCTTAAACCTCAGTTGCTTAGATGTATTTCTGAGATAACTCTGGATAGCTCTAAACTACTAAGTCACTCTGGATAAGGGTATCTGCCAAATGCTGTAAATGTTCCATAACTGTGGGGCTTTAGAGCTTCCAACAAATAGACAGCACCTTTTAATTAAAGCAGGTGGGGGGGATCCTAATAGATCAGATGTTTACCATTTTGACTTTTATATGTCAGTAGTAGTATTTTATAGACAATGCAAGATTTGACTGGGAGAGAGGGTGATGGGGAAATATTTTCTGGCTCTAGTGAAGACTTTTTCTGATGCAATCTGGACTAACTGGAGCTTGTTTATGTACTTCTAAGGACATGCTAACATTAAGGCTTTAATTCAACCTAGAGATAACAAAAGCATGAACTGTTTTTTCTATATAATGTTAGAACAAAGCACTTAATTTGAGATTTTTTTAAGGCATCTTCTTGTCTTATTATACTTACTGGGTACTTGGAGAGTTATTATTTTTAGTTAATGACTCTGGTATGCAGGTATAAACAGTGTAATTTCCAGAACTTTATAGTTTTTTGTTGTGTTCTGTTCTGTCTCAACTGTTTTTGAGCTACAGATTTTTCATTGTTGTGATTTCCTGTGCTTTTCAGACATGTGCTGGGCAAAACAGTAAGTAAATATTATGGATGTTTTTAAATAAGATGCATATATATATATATATATATATATATATATATATATATATATATAGCTCACAAAATTTGCGGTTTCTCATCTGAAACGTAACTAACAGCAAGTTGCGGATTATCTTACAAATCGCAGGAATCCGCAGCGGGACCAAACATTTTAATCTATGTTTCACTAACAAATTTCATAAACTTTTTTAAAACAGTATTGTGACATAATGTCTAGATGAATACACTAAGGTACCATAGGGTGCGTCGGATTTTCAGAACTTGCTTAGAACGTAACCCCGAGTTCCGGGGGACCACTCTTACTCATACATATACTGTACATAAAACCGCATGATCTTTTAACGCTGTTTTCTTTCTCCTCAGACATAACCATATCTGTTTTCACTGTCACATCTAAAAGTATGACAGTTCGTTGGAGCAGACAGTCTGACGCAAGCTCCTACAAACTGACTGCTACATCAAAAAACCCACTTCAGCAGCTTGTGTTCATGCAGTTCAGTAGTAGCACAATAATGGGCTCTGTAAACTCACTCTCCCCAAATACTGTGTACACAATGCATGTGGAGGCTATGGACAGCTCAATGAATGTACTGAGCAGTGCAGAGATCAAGGAGACAACAGGTTTTTCTTTTTTATACTAAATACATTTCATTGCAGTTTTTACATACGGTTTTCATTTCCCTTTTTTTTTTTTTTTTTTTTTTTTTACCATGTGTGTTTTTTGACATGATGTCTGTTTGTTTTTAGAGCTAAGTTTTTGAAAGTTTATTCTTGCCTATAGCATGAAGGTGCCCATTGCATAATCTTGCACAAATGACAAAAATTTGTATTTGTACGTTTGAATTCTTTCAGCGCCCGAGGTTCCTTCCATTATGCAGGCCTACTCCAACCACAGCGACAGCATGGTAGTGGAATTTGGCCAAGTGTCAGGTGCCACTGCATACATCCTCCGGGCAGAGAATGATGATGGCTTCTTTTCAGAGAGTGTTGTGTATGGCTCACCAGGTACCATACTTAACCTGAGGGCCTACACTGATTATAAACTTAGTGTCATATCAAGGAACAGTGGTGGCCGTAGCCAGCCCTCATGGCCAGTCCATGCCAGGACAGGTAGGTTAATCATGCTTTCAGAGTGTTAATTTTATTTCCCTCTAGGAAAGTTGCACTTTTAATGAACAGTCATATCAGATATTGTTGTAATACAGGTAATTACTGTATAAGCATTTAGTATTTAAGCATTTTTTTTTCCACTGTTAAAATTAATAGAAAAAACAGCAGATTGGTTGTAATGGAAGACAGGGAAATTATGCTTTGCTTCAACTGCAGCTTTTGGAACAAAGTTAATACAACATATCATATCAATCATATCATATCATATCTTATCTTATATTTTATATTTTTTGTGCATGTTGTGTGAAAGTATGTATTAAAAATTGACATCTATAGAAAATGAGCTTGGTACATGTAAAATAACAGAAAGCAAGAAAGCCTGATATGGCTTTGTTACAAAATGAAAATAAAGTAGGTAGGGAACATTGAAACTAACACTTCCTATATAGAATTACAGAGACTATAAAACACCCCTACATAAAGACCTTTGCAAAGCAGACCCTAATAAAACATCTTGTGCTTTCCTGTGCTAAATGGGCAGAGTCCACAATCAGGCCTTTAGAATTGTCTGAAATGTGATAAAATGACATTTTAGACTTGTAGCTATAGAAATGTATCATTCTTATCTTTCTTTGTATAAAAACCAAAAACAGTGAGAACTGGGTTACCTTTTCTCTTCAAACAATATGTCTGAGTAATATGAGGACCTGCAATTGTGTCAAAAGTACAAAAGAAAAGATATCCCTACCTACTGTATGCATGATAAAATTATTATATACAGTGCTGCTTGAAAGTTAGTTTATCCACTGTGTAATTATTAAATTGTTTTTTTAATTTGTATTAACCAAATCCATATGTTATTAAAATAATTCAAGAAGGTATTAGGAAAACAAAAAAGATTTCATGCTAGGCCAAAAAGTGTTCTTAAAATAGCATTGTTTTAATTTGGTGGATAAGAAGAGTGTGGTGAATAAATAATTGGAAAGCTAACAAATAAGTTACAGAATAGATATTTGGAAATATTTTGGGCAGGACTCTAAGAAGAGGAGAGTGAATTCTACAGAAGGCTATAAAACCTCAAATCTCAAAAACGCTTAAGCTACATTGGTCCATTGTGAGGCAAGTAATTTATAAATGGAGCTAATTTAATATGACAGCAACGTTAGAATGAGCACCCTTCAAAAATATCCCCAAACTATACAGAAAAAATAACAGATAAGTTGAAACCTACTACCCAGAAACAACATCTACAGATTTGCACACCTTCCTTACTGTAACTTCAGTTACAAAATTGTATAAATGTCAGGAAGTTGCTGTCAAATAATGGCCAAAATAATAGCAAAGAACATGAAAAACGTGTAATTTTTTGGAAAATCTTCTACCACCTAATAAACAATATACATACAGTCAAATCCTGGACTGATTTATCACCTTTGAAAAAAGACAATTAAGTTCTGACACATGCGAGTAACATACAGCTTGGTAATACTGTATATATCATGTAAAAATATTGCTGTGGATGCAAGCACAGACTTATTTTGCAAAGGATTAAAAACTAACATAGTTTTTTCAAGTAGTGGTACAGATTAAGATGTTAGTGACATAACATGCAGGGGCTGTTGGGAAGTGTAGTTCCTGTCCTCTTCCTGCCACACTAACAGAGCCCTCCTCTTAATATGTGGCTCCCAACACAAAAGACAAGAACCTGGTCAATTATATGAGACATGACAAGGCTGAAACAGAAGCTATGACTTAGTTGGAACATGAAGACAGTGTGACAACCATCACATATCCCATGCGAACAATGTAGCTGAAAGTGGTGCTCGATTGGAGGAGCAAAGTCCTCTACGATGACAGAGCTACATCTTTTATGAAGCCAGAGTGAGGAGCAATACCCTCCACAAGACCAGAGCAGTGAGCGACATCCACCACAAGGCTGGAGTGGGAAGCGACATCATCCATGAGGCGGAGGGGAGGAAGGTGGCACGATGTTCTCGGCTGGGTAGAAAGGCGGAGCAGGGTCAGATTGATGCTAATGGCAAGGTTAGGAGGTAACCTAACCTCACAAGTGCATGGAACCAGATCGAAATCCTCAGCAGAGCAAGGAAGCAGCATGATATTCATACATCTATAGTATTGATAAATCTTTCTGTAATGGTATGGAGGCATAGGCAGCGGATACAAATGCAGAATATTTATATGCAAAATAAGCAACTAGAACAAGAACTAACATAGTATTTAAAAACTAAACAAAAAAAATAAACATAGACTATCTAGAAGGCTATTTCAGGCTAAGCAACAATTTGACATAGGATCATCAGAAATGTCACAAAGTCACACATAAACTGGAAATGAATGTGCATATTTAGTGACATGTGACATGAAGGGGCTGTGTAGTTCCTGTTCATGTGCCACACTGACAGTAAAGTAGGATCTGTCCTTTTATTTCTCTCTCTTTCATTTCAGTGGTTGCTGCCCCAACACTGCGCTCTGTGTCACCCACTGAGGACACAATTGTTGTAAGCTGGGATCCCGTGGAACATGCAGTTCAGTACACACTGTATATCATGACTGAATCAAACACTCAGTTCCAGATAAATACCTCCCAGACCAACATGACATTTACCAGTCTAGATCCAGGGGTCACTTACTGCATCAAGGCGATAGCCTGGGACTCCAACAGCATCCCTGGAGATGATATAAACATCTATCAGATCACCCGTAAGTTCTAGAAAACAAGCACAAAATGAGATTGATATTCATAAAAATCTAATCTGTATAGTCTTTTCAGTACTATGGCCAGCATGTGTTGCCACCTCATGCCCAGTATTATTAATATACTACTGCTACATAATGTGCATACAGTTTGTATTTTCTTAAATGTTATCCTGTTTTTATTTCTTCTCCCCAACACATTTTTAATTCAATTAATCAAATTATTGTAAATAACATTATTTATAGGAATAAACACAATCTGTGTAAAATAAATGTAAAGCAGTATTTAAATTTTTATTAATGTTCTGTTTGTTTTGTTCCACTTTTTGGGAAATATTTTGGATAGTCCATTCTGACTCCAAACAAAACAAAATTTCAGGATTGATAATAGATCACAATGGTGACTAATGCATGCTCCACTTTCCCAGGTCCCCCTGTTCCTGCAGGTGTACAGGTTTCACTGACCCTGGAAAGAATCATAGGACTAATTGTTTATTGGGAGGTTGTACGTAGTGCAAGCCTCTATTTTGTCCTAAGTTCCATGGGGCAGAACTGTACCTCCATGGGAGACCCATTCTGCATTATCACCTCCATAGGATGCAGTGAGAATCATACGCTAACCGTCATGGCTGAGAACCAAGCTGGTCCCAGCAGTCCATCACAGCCACAGGACCTGCTCACCTGTATGCACCACATACAAATATACTGACTGTGTAAAAAATCTTACATATTCAATACAAACAATTATACACGATTAACATAGACTATGTTTAGTATGTATAGTGTATCAGATTCACATACAGTAACAGTCAAAAAATTTTATTCACTTTCTCCTTCAGGTTTTTTTATTTATTTAATTCTTTTTAACATTGTACATTGATGCTGAACACATCCAAACTATGAAAAAACAAATATGGAATTTTGTAAGTAGTAAACAAAAAAGTGTTAAACAACCCAGAATATGTTTTATATTTTAGATCCTACAAAGTTTATTCATTTAGCTTTAAGGACAGGTTGGCAAACTCATGGCATTTTCTATTTAATTCTTGAATAAAATCTTCACTTCTTTTCAAGCTTCTAAATGGCTTGAATCTTTTCTCCCATAGGCAGCTGTCTGGTCTACATGATGAATGAAATGAAAAGGCTCAACCTAAAGTAGATATTCAGAGCTATTAGTTGTTTAATCTACAGTGGGGCAAAAAAGTATTTAGGCAGCCACCAATTGTGCAAGTTCTCCCACTTAAAAAGATGAGAGAGGCCTGTAATTTTCATCATATGTACAATTCAACTATGAGAGACAAAATGAGAAAAAAAAAATCCAGAAAATCACATTGTCTGTTTTCTAAAGAATTTATTTGCAAATTATGGTGGAAAATAAGTATTTGGTCAATAACAAAAGTTCATCTCAATACTTTGTAATATACCCTTTGTTGGCAATGGCAGAGATCAAATGTTTTCTGTAAGTCTCCACAAGGTTTTTACACACTGTTGCTGGTAGTTTGGCCAATTCCTCCTTGCAGATCTCCTCTAGAGCAGTGATGTTTTGGGGCTGTCGCTGGGCAACTCCAGGACCTTGAAATTCCTCATACGAAGCCACTCCTTCGTTGCCCGAGTGGTGTGTTTGGAATCATTGTCATGGTGAAAGACCCAGCCACATTTTATCTTCAATGCCCTTGATGATGGAAGAAGGTTTTCACTCAAAATCTCACGATACATGGCCCCATTCATTCTTTTCTTTACACAGATCAGTCAACCTGGTCCCTTTGCAGAAAAACAGCCTCAAAGCATGATGTTTCCACCCCCATGCTTCACAGTAGGTATGGTGTTCTTTGGATGCAACTCAGCATTCTTTCTCCTCCAAACACGAAAAGTTGAGTTTTTACCAAGAAGTTCTATTTTGGTTTCATCTGACCATATGACATTCTCCCAATCCTCTTCTGGATCATCCAAATGCTCTCTAGCAAACTTCAGATGGGCCCGGACATGTACTGGCTTAAGCAGGGGGACACGTCTGGCACTGCAGAATTTAAGTCCCTGACGGCGTGGTGTGTTACTGATGGTAGCCTTTGTTACTTTGGTCCCAGCTCTCTGCAGGTCATTTACTAGGTCCCCCCGTGTGGTTCTGGGATTTTTGCTCACCGTTCTTGTGATAATTTTTACCCCACAGGGTGAGATGTTGCGTGGAGTCCCAGATCGAGGGAGATTATCAGTGGTCTTGTATGTCTTCCATTTTCAAATAATTGCTCCCACAGTTGATTTCTTCACACCAAGCTGCTTATCTATTGCAGATTCAGTCTTCCCAGCCTGGTGCAGGTCTACAATTCTTTTTCTGGTGTCCTTTGACAGCTCTTTGGTCTTGGCCATAGTGGAGTTTGGAGTCTGACTGTTTGAGGTTGTGGACAGGTGTCTTTTATACTGATAATGAGTTTAAACAGGTGCCACTGATACAGGTAACAAGTGGAGGACAGAGGAGCCTCTTAAAGAAGAAGTTACAGGTCTGTGAGAGCCAGAAATCTTGCTTTTTTGTAGGTGACTAAATTCTTATTTTCCACCATAGTTTGCAAATAAATTCTTAAAATGTGTTAACATTGTGATTTTCAGGATTTTGTTTCTCATTTTGTCTCTCATAGTTGGAGTGTACTTATGATGAAAATAACAGGCCTCTCTCATGCTTTTAAGTGGAAGAACTTGCACAATTGTTGGCTGACTGAATACTTTTTTGCCCCACTGTATTAATGTAACAGGGTTTGCCAATGCAACAAGAAACACCTGTCAGCCACTTTCAATATTTATGACATTAGGGTTCAAACACATGGGGTAATTATTATGGTGCAAAGTTGTCTAGCACATCTAACACATATCCTATAAATTTATCAGTTATGTGTCAAGATTTTTTCTTAGTGTATATAATACATATAGCCCAGGAATAGACACCCCTTTAAACAATCACATAAACCCCCTACACTCACACATGCCTAGACACAAAATACACAAAAAAGCACGGACATACACTAATTATTATTTTTTTTTGATGCAGTCCCTTGCCCTCCAGACGCAGTGAAGGTAGATGAGCCCTCTTTAGGGAACTGTTCGGTGACATGGACCAGGGAGCCATGGGTGGAGTACTACATCGTGTATGTATTCAGAAATGATGGAGCAGAGGAGCAACACAACACCACAAACACTATCTACTTTTTTCAATGTGAATGTGGCTACGCCTACATGACTACAGTTTTTGCCTATAATGTGGCTGGTGTCAGCCCTCCAGGACCAATTCTCAACTATACAACTGGTGTGTGTTTCTGGTTAATTCATTCATGATAATAACACTTAACTGCCTGTTATTCTTTAGGCTAGTACCCCATATATATTTTAATTTAGTCAACTGAGACATCTACTCTGTTTAGAAGTTTGGTTGTTTGGTGCTTGTTATAAATCTGAGCGACAGATTTATTTCCGTTTGTATTTGCCACACATATTGTGTACCACAAAAGATTACATAGTTTGTGTTATTTTTGCTTTAAACAAATGTTCGAAAGTGGCTTCCACAAAATTCTTTCTATACATTGCTTACCAGAACTGGAAAAAACTTATTCAGGTTATAGGCCTACCTTAGCACAAATATGTTTTTTAAGCAGTCCAAAATTGTTCTATGGGATTCATGTTCGAGCTTTGTTAGCTTTACTCACAATGTTTTACACATTTACTTTTTAAAGCATTTTGTTACAATTTAAGAGGTACACCATCATTGTCTTGCTGTGTTTGAACTGGTGTGTTAAAATTTTTACCCACTGGAATTTTGAAATATTGAATTTAATCTGAAATATGTCACTTATTGATCATTCAATTTAATTTGATTTGATTCAATTCAATTCAAATTTATTGTATTTTAAGCACTTTGTCCCAAATAAAAATTTCATTTTTTACAATAGGATGCAAATATTCCAAAGATATGTTTAGGCAGGTATAATTTGTTATACAAATTTGGGAATTTCAGTCTTTTAACTGTGTACAGTCTTTTAATAAGTTGTTTATATGTAGCTGGATGTTCTCTAAGCAGGAACATGCAAATGCAGAATGTTTAAAGTAGCTGAATATTTTGCTCCAGACTGCCAAAGCATGAGCAGAATATTATTGTGATAGCAGACCTGCCACTGCCAGCTTGGCTGTTTTGCATAATCAGTCCACTTTATCTCATTTGTTGCCAGTGTATATGGCATTATTAGAATTTTTTTTTATTAGGCCAAAGTTCCAGCATTTCTCCATTACAGAAACTATTGAACATCCTGTATGCTAGTGGTGAAACTAGAGCCTGTTTCCCTAACTGTGGGGCTTTGTGAGAGAACCTGTTAGCCTTCACAATTCAAGTTAGCAACAAATCTGACTGGCAGCCAGTGCAGAATGGATAAGATAGGAATAATGTGGTCATAACTTCTGGTCCCAGAACAGACTTTTTGCATTCTGTATATAAAGCTTGTTTATGTTGATGCGGTTTCTTTACGCAGCAATTATGTGAACAATGAATTTTGAACAAACCACTGTAACAGATGCATCTCTACTACCTGTTTTAATTTTTGGTCTTCATATTTACTTTTTTAAGAACTAAAAACTACAATTATTACACAGGTAAAATTCTTGCTTTTCTTTGTTCCCTTTTCTCATTCACAATCACTATCTATATAGTTCCCTGCTGTCCAAAGAATGTTAACGTCACTCTTATTTCGACTGAGACACTGGAGGTCACATGGCCAGCAGTGCGTGGAGCAGAGCTATATGAGACAGTGGCGGCAGATGAATCAAACACACTGCACTGCAGTGACACTGTGCCCGTATGTGCCCTATCTGACTTAACCTGCAACAGCCTGTACAGTGTTGTAATCAGACCCTGCAATGAGATACGTGGTTGTAACAACACATGCACACCAAACATACAGGAAACAGGTAGTCTATACAGATTTTCACTTTTTTATTTACAAGCAGTTTCTAGTTAGTGTTTTTCCTCAAGGTGACATTAAACATTGCCTCATTTTTGTTTAAAAAATTTTTAATTTTAGGATACATTCTCTTTTTCCAAAACCAGAATAATCATTAGTGAATCATAATTAAAAAGCTAGAAGAATAAAGTGGATAGTGGATTTGTGGATTTTTTATATTTGTACTTGGTATCTTTTCTGCAAGCTGTTTATACTAGATTTTTCTATTATATTTCACATTACAACATATTGTCATAAATTTTTTAAAATCTTTTTTATGTTAACACAACAACCAGCACACAATTTTAGTATAGGTGCCTGTTACATAATACTGTATGTTGTTGTGTATGTGATGGTAACTTGAATAATGTAGTCATTAAACTGACACAATGTGTTTCTCTCAGTCCCATGTTCCCCTGAGGTCCTAAACCTCACCCAGGTCAACAGCTCTACTGTGCAGGTACACTGGAGGGATACCAACAAACAAGCCAATTACACTGTGAATGCTTTTGGCAATGCCAACACTCTTACTTGCTCATCTACCAGTACTTCTTGTAGCATCATCAACCTGCCTTGTGGAGCTACTTATGAGGTCAGCGCATACGCCACCACCATTGTAGGGCGAAGTTTGCCCAGCTATAGCATCACATTGGAAACAGGTAGAGAACCAAATTGGGAATCAAGATATGAACCAGATGAGAAGATATGCAAAAATGTTATTGGTATATTACAGTGAAATCAAAAATAGGCTGAAGGTAGTTTCAGAGAAGATTATTGATAAAGTAAGTGTTTTCTACCAGTTAATTATTGAATAGATTATTGCTAAATTACTTCAAACTTTTGAGTAGATGACTTGTAGAGTATTGTTGGAATGCACAGTATTCTCGTAGATTACAGCTAAATTTATTAGACCAGTAGTAGACAAAACTGAAATAACAATGGTATTAGTTAGACATTAAAATTGCTTGATTATTATTGTGAGACTAAATGTAGACTGCAGGTTGACTAGATAGATTAGTGGTAGACTACTATTAAATTACTCACACATTAGAGGAATTAAGGGTAGATTTTACTTTGCCATTGTTGTTTTTCCTGACAGTCTACTTTCCTGTGGATTTTATGCAATTTATTAATTTATATATGTCTATGTATGTAGGTGTTTATGTATGCATGTATCTTTCTCTCTCTCTCTCTCTCTCTCTCTCTCTCTCTCTCTCTCTCTCTCTCTCTCTCTCTCTCTCTCTCTCTCTCTGTCTCTCTCTCTCTCTAATTATAGTATATGTAGTGGATATGAGTAATATTGTCGTCTGCTTCTTTTGGGCTGCTCCTGATAGGGGTCGCCACAGCAGATCACACTACCCTGTCCTCAAAATTTGCCTCTTTTAAACCAACTACCTGCATGTCTTCCCTCACCACATCCATAAGCCTCCTCTTTTCCTCCTTCCTGGCAGTTCCATACTCAGCATTCCTCTACCGATACATTATGTCCCTCCTCTGCACATGTCTAAACCATCTCATTCGGGCTTCACTCACTTTGTCTCCAAAACATTCTATATGATCTGTCCCTCTAATAGGTCCCTCTAATAGGTCTCATCACAGTCCTATAAACTTTCCCTTTCACTCTTGCAGATACCCTTCTATTACAAATCACTCCTGACACTCTTCTCCACCCACTCCACCCTGCCTGCACTCTTTTCTTCACTTCTCTAACACACTCTCCATTACTTTACACTGTTGATTCCAGGTACCTGAACTCCTTCACCTTCTCCACCTCTCCTCCCTGCAACCACACCACTCCACTGCCCTCCCTCTCATTCACACACATGTACTCTGTCTTACTCCTACTGACTTTCGTTCCCCTTCTCATACCGCCACCTCTGCAGGCTCTTCTCAACCTGATCCCTACTTTCACCACAAATCATTATACATTCCGCTAACATCATAGTCCATAAAGATTCCTGTCTGACCTCGTCCCTCAACCTGTCCATCACCACTGCAAACAGGAAAGGGCTCAGAGCCCATTCGCCTGTAGTTACTGCAGGTCTGCACATCTCACTTATTCTTAAAAATCGCTACCAGCATTCCCAGGCATCCTCTCATCTTCCAGAGTCTTGTTAAACAATCTTGTTAAAAACTCCACTGCCATCTCTCCTAAACATTTTCACACTTCTACTGGTATGTCATCTGGACCAACCGACGTTCCTTTTTTCCTCTAAATGGCTGCTCTCACTTCCTTATTACTAATCCTATTTACTTCCTGCTTCACCATCTCCTTATCATCCACCCTTCTCTCTCTCTTTTTCCTTATTCATCAGCTGCTCAAAATACTCCCTCCACCTTCTCAACACACCCTCCTCAACACATTTCCATCTCCATCTTTTATTGCTCTAACTTGCAGCACATCCTTCTCAGCTCGGTCCCTCTGAATGGCATAATTGGTACAAATCCTTTTCTTTTTTCTTTAGTGTCTGTCTTCTCATACTACACCTCCTCATATGCCTTTGCCTTAGCTTTTGCCGCATTCCTCTACCTGCCGCCGCATCTCCTTGTACTCCTACCTACTTTTCTCATCTCTCTGCCGATCCCAGTTCTGTTTCACCAACCTCTTTCTGCTTATGCTTTCCTGCACTTTCTTATTCCACCATCATGTCTCTTTGTATTCCTTTCTCTTTCTAGATGTGACACCAAATACCTTTCTAGTTGTCTCCTTATCACTTCTGCAGTAGTTGCCCAATCATCTAGCACCTCTTCACCACCACCAAGCTCCTGTCTGACCTCTTCCCTGAACCTCACACTACAGTCTTCCTCCTTCAGTCTCCAACATCTTATTCTTTTTTCCATCATCACTCTCTTCCTCTTCTTCTTTACCTCCATAGCCATTCTATTAAATGCCATCGGATGCTGTCTAGCTATATTATCCTCTGCCAACACCTTACAGTCTCCAATTTCTTTCAGGTTGCATGTCCTGCATAGAATATATTCCTCCACTCTTATACTATCACCCTATGCTCCTCCTTCATCTTAAAATAATGCCATTTTCATCCTTTTAGCAAAATCTACCACCATCTGCCCTTCCACATTCCTTTCCTTAAAGTCATACCTACCCATCACCTCCTCCTGACCTCTGTTTCCTTTACCAACATGGCCATTGAAGTCTGTCCCAATCACCAATATTTCATTCCTAAGTACACTCTCCACCTTTTATTCTAACTCACTCCAGCTTTTTTTTTCTCCTTTATCTCACAACCCACTTGCAGAGCATAAGCGCTGATGGCATTTATCATCACCCATCCAACTTCCAGCTTCACATTCATTACCTAAACTCTCTTCACCTCCACTATACTTTTACTGTACTCTTCCTTCAGTATCATCCCTACACCATTTCTCTTTCCATCCACTTCATGGTAGAACAGTTTAAACCCCCTTTCAATGTTCCTGGCCTTACTTCCCTCCCACCTGGTCTTCTGAACACACGTCTACCTTTCTCCACTCCATCATTTCAGCTAACTCTCTCCCTTTACCAGTCACAGTACCAACATTTAAAGTACCAACTCTAACCTCCACTCTCCTCCACTTCTCCTTTCCCTGTTGAGACAGCAATAGTTGCTACTACAATAGTTGCTCTATAGTCCTCTCCTATGGCCAGCAGTAGTCCAATTTCCACCAGTACCCTGTAGGCTAACAATACCTGTGGCGGGCGTTGGTAACCCGGGCCTCGACCGATCCTCGACCTGTGTGTGTGTGTGTGTTTGAATCAGATTTTCTAAGGTCCAACTTAGTCAAGTTAACTGTTATATTGTAATACTGACGTTAACCTACATTCTTTAGGACCCTGTTGTCCTGTGAATCTCAGTGTGGAACAGGTGACACAGTCAATGACCATTGTGAAGTGGTCAACTTCCATCGGAGCCTGGTTTTATATCACCTCGCTTTCATCACCACGAGGTTATGCTAAGTGTCATACCATGGACACGCATTGCTTAATGGGATGCATCACATGTGGCACCAGCTACAATGTTTCAGTAGAGGTTATAAGCATTACGGGACACAAGTCTTTATGCAGCTATCATGGATTTTCTTCCAGTGAGTTACATGCTACTATATATCTTTTATATTGCTTACTTCAAGGTTTAATGCTCTAACAAGCCACATCCAACACATTAGATTCATATTAGCAGACAAAGTAAATAGTAAAAACAAATAAATGTCAAGGAAAAAAAGACTAAGAAAATGAGTATACTATTATTGAAACCATGCTTGATGAATGAGTTCACAAAGCATTTAATAATAAAACACTAGATGTATGTTCACTATATAGCCAAACGTTTGTTGAAAACTGCACCCCTTTTATAATAAATTCGCTTTCATGGGAAAGTTTTTCGCTAGAGTTGGGAAAGTGGCTACAGAGATTTGCCCATTTAGTCACAAGAGCGTTGGTAAGATCAGGCAATGATGAATCAGGTGGTTGGGAAGCAGTCCACGTTCTGATTAATTAGAAAGGTGTTTAGAGGGTCGAGGTAAGGCTCTATGGGCAGGCTATTTGCGTTCTTCTACACAAACCTGAAAATTCCATACCACAATCTAGATAATCCAGGGTTCTAAACATTCTCGCCTTCTGAACATGCACACCTCACAACACATAAATAAACTAACATATAATTACATATGATTACTGATCAAATTTCAAAATATGGATTTATCTTTCATTACAGTCAATAGTGTTTTGTGTTTCTTTACACCAAAGTTGATGTAACAGAAAGACTTTCTGTGCCATAGACAGAACACTAAAGGAACCCTGACCCTCAACCCCACTGAAAATCTTTGAGAGTTCGAACAACAATTTCATGATAGGCCTTCTCACTGAATAGCAGTGCGCAATTCCTTGTGCACTTGTGGCTGAATAGGCACAAATCTACATGGTCCAAAATCTAGTGGAACATCTTCTCAGAATAATGGATTATGTTATAACTGCATCGATTGAAATACACAACATGAATGCCTCAGTTTTTGGAATGTAATGTTCAATTCTCAAGTGTCCACATATTTTCACCCTATTTTATAAATATATCTTTAATATCTTGTGATTATTCCATTAACACTTTTAAAATGAATAAATTTAGTTCAGGAAATAATAATTGTATTTTTATACCTACTATGTAATGCTCTCATGCTATTGAAATTTGATTTGATTTGCATTATTTAGATTTCTGTCTTTTTTTTCTAAGGCACTTGTTGTCCTTCAAGTGTGAGGCTGTACCGGATGGCCAATAGCACACTTCGTGTGTCATGGAGAGGTTCTGATAGTGTCAATGGGTACTTAGCTGAATTGTACAGCAACAGTGCCAATTACACATGCAGGCCAGTGCTGGGAATCAACTCATGTGACATGGACAGTGTTCTGTGTGGATACACCTACTCTGTGGTGGTCGCACCATTCACACTCCAAGGTTCTAAAGTCCCATTCTGCCCCAGGAAACTATATTCTGGTGAGATGTTCTGTATCTACACATAATAATCATGTACAGTGCATTCAGTGCAGACTGATACTACAATTGTTCAATTAATTTTTTAGTACCCCTAATTACAAAGTGAAAACAGAATTCTAGAAATGTGTGTAATTTTGTTAAAATAAAAATAACTGAAATATCACATGTACATAAATATTCAGACCCTTTTAAGTTAAAGCACCTTTGGCAAAAAACTTTCAGGTCTCTCAAGAGATGCTCAATAGAGTTCAAGTCATGACTCTGGCTGGGATACTCTTGGGTGTATTATGGTTGTTGTCATGTAGGAAAGTGATCCTTCAGAGGTCCTGGGCACTGTGGAATATGTTTCTGTTGAAGATTCCTCTGTACTTCGGTCCATTCAACTTTCCGTCAACCCTGACCAGTTGCCAAGACCCTGCTGCAGAAAAACACACCACAGCATGATGTTGCCACCATCATGCTTCACTTTTGGGATTGTTTTGGGCAGGTGATGAGCGGTGCCTGGTTTCCTCCATAGGTAATGTTTAGAATTAAGGCCAATGTTTCATCAGACCAGAAAAAATCTGTTGGTGAACCCCAAACAGGTTTTCATGGGTTTTGCACTGAGTAGATGTTTCCATCTAGACATTGTGCCATAAAGCCCAGATAAGCAGGGCTGCAGTAATGGTTATCCTTCTGGAACTTTGTCCCATCTCCACACAGGATTTCTAGAGCTCAGTCATAGTAAACTTCGGGTTCTTGGTCACCCCTTTTTCCAGGACCCGTCTCTCCTGATTGCTCACTTTGGCCAGGCGACCAGCTCTTGGAAATCCTAGTTCTCCTCTCGCCTCCATTTTGAATTTTTCTGACTCTGAATTAATTTCAGAGGGGGAGTGGTGGCTCCAGCGGTTAAGGCGATGGGTTACCGATCGGAAGGTCGGGGGTTCAATCCCCGATATCGCCAAGCTGCCACTCTTGGGCCCTTGAGCAAGGCCCTTAACCCTCTATGCTCCAGGGGACCCTTAAGAGAAAAATAAACCAAGGGCCGTGACTTCGGAGCGACGTGGGGCCGCCTTCCCGTGGGCTCACAACCTGCAGGAGGGACCGTAAGGGACCGGTGCTGAGAGGATCGGGCAGCAGTCGAAGGCGGGGGCCTTGACAGCCCGATCCCTGGACACGGAGAAGTGTCTGGGGAATCTGCTTAGACTGCTGCCCCCGCGACCCGAATTACGGATAAGCGGGAGAAGATGAAATGAAAATGAAATTAATTGAATACATTTCACTTTGAGGACAGGTTTGTTTGTTTGTATCTGTGAAAGTTCGTAAAGTAAATGTTCATAAAGTGGGGAGCTCTGTATATATATGTTCTCAAGGGACAATCCTATAGAAATCAGAATTGGATAAACTTTAGAGTAGTCAATGTGCATCTTGTATAGCAGTAAAGCAACAATCCATGTTTCCCTCAATAAACTGCAGCTCCCCAAGTACCAGTAGCACTCATGCACCCCCAGACCATGAGGCTACCACCACCATGCTTGACTCTAGGCAAGAAATAATTTTCTTGGCAGTTCTCAACAGGGTGTCACCACAGAAACAAGTTTCTCTTAGTCCCATCAGACCACAGCAAATGGTTCCAGTATTTCAGGTTGTCTTCAGCAAACTGTTTGCAGACTTTGTTGTAAACAAGCTTCAGATGAGGCTTCCTTCTGGGATGATGGCCATGCAAACCAACTTGTTGCAGTGTGCAGTGTCTGAGCACTGACAAGCAGACTTTCCGCTTCTGCAACCTCTAAAGTAATGCGTTTTTTTTAAGCCAGCTTCTGCACCTGATGCTAAGCATTAGGACTCAATTTCTTTGATTGACTCTTAAGAGGACTGTTTCGAGTGGAACCCATCTTAGAAAACCTCTGTTTGACCCTGGCCACTGTACTGTAATTCAGTTTCAGAGTGTTACCAATCTTGTTATAGCCTAGGCTATCTATATGGAGAGCAACATTTCTAATTCTCAAATCCTCAAAGAGTTATTTGCCATGAGGTGCCATGTTGAACATCCAGTGGTCAGTATGAGAGAATCATACTCAAAGCACTTAATTTTAACTGCTCTAATATATGTATGGTCCTCTCGAAGCAGGCAAAAACATGAACATGATGAATAGGACATTATGGCTTTGCAATAGGCTTTGCATGGTTACATGGCGACAGTTATCACTTCAATTCAATTAAATTAATTTTTATTTGTATAGTCCTTTTAACAATGAACATTGTCTCAAAGCAGCTTTACACAGATAATGTGGTGATAAAAAACTAATATATTATTTAGCAAGCTGGTGGCGACTGGGGCAAGAAAAAACTCCCAGAGATGGCATAAAGAAGAAACCTTGGGAGGAACTAGACTCAAGAGAGAACCCATCCTCATCTGGGTTGCACCGAATGTCTATTTATTGCAGATATACAATGTTGCGGGGTACAGTGATGGTGATTAGAAGCAAACTGTAGTCCTGAGTCCGTGTAGCAGACTGTTGACATTAACTACAGTTTAAATCCATCCTTAAAGATCCTGTTCTTACTCCGGAATTTCATGGAACCACCCAAGGCATTGATGAGAAACCATCCCCAGCTGCACAGAGTGGCCTCCAAACAAAGAGGACACTATCCAGAGGCGGGCCTGGACGAAGTGGGAAGATCTGTGGAGGGAAGAGGAGCAGGAACAGTGGTTACTGGAACCTCAGAAGCATGTTTAACTCGACCAAGAGAGATAAAGGGGAGAGAGAGAGAGAGAGAGAGAGAGAGAGAGAGAGAGAGAGAGAGAGAGAGAAGAAGAGAGAGGTGACAGAAAGAGAAGGATTATTATGTGTCCTCATTGTTGTATGAAATTTAAGGTCACTGTGCAGTTGGGACTCCGGCAAGACTCGCTATGGCAGCATAACTAAAAGGGAGAACCAGAAGGTAACACAGACATGAGGGATCTCTGGAATAAGAGATGACCCACCACACCACCTTCAACAAACCTAAGTGAACATGTGAGAGTGGGGGGATGACAGTATACAAATATCTCAGTTCACCAAACACTCTATATCCTTTATCCCTCCAGTTCTGTTATTTTACCTAAGAAAAATCTACTGATAAAAGATTTGACTTAATAAATACGTTTTCAGCCTTGACTTGAACACTAAGACTGTGTCTGAGTCCTGAACATTGATTAGAAGGCTGTTTCATAACTGTGGGGCTTTATAAAAGAAAGATCTGCCACCTGCTGTAGTCTTCATTATTCGAGGTACCGACAAATAGCCTGCACCTTTTAATCTAAGTAGGCATGGAGAATCATATTGGTACAGAAGATCACTCTACTCTACTGCGCCGCGAGACAGTTAAGTGCTTTATACGTCAGTAGTAGTATTTCATAATCAATGCGAGATTTAATTGGGAGCCAGTGTAGACTAATTAAAAAAGGGGTGATGTGATCATATTTTCTAGATCTAGTAAGGACCCTTGCTGCTGCATTCTGAACTAACTGTAGTTTATTTATGCACTTATTCGAACACCCAGACAGTAAAGCGTTACAGTAGTCTAATCTAGATGTAACAAAAGCATGAAGTAGTTTTTCTGTATCCTGTAACGACATCATATTTTAAATTGTAGCAATATTTCTAAGGTGAAAGAAGGCCTCCTGATAATATTATTCATGTGAGCCTCAAAGGAAAGACTAGGGTCCATAATAACACTAAAGTTTTTGACTGCTGTACACACTGAGATATTAGCATCATGTATTGGTGCTTTGTAATTGGACAGTTTACCTCTACCTGCATGTGGTCCTAGTAAAAGTACTTCCGTCTTATCTGAGTTAAGTAGAAGAAAGTTATCAAGCATCCACTGTCTAATATCCTTTACACACTCCTCAACATTGTTAAGCTGATCTCTCTCATCTGGCTTTGCTGAAATATACAGCTGTGTATCATCAGCAAAGCAATGGAAGCAAATACCATGTTTATGTATAATTTCACCCAGATGCATCATATATAAAGAGAAAAGCAGTAGGCCTAAGACAGATCCCTGCAGAACACCAAACTTTACCTTTTACCATTTACCATTTACGTCAACAAACTGATAGCAATCAGTCAAATAAGACCTAAGCTAGTAGAGAGCTGTTTCCTTTATTCCAACAACGTTCTCAAGTCTACCAAGCAGTATAGTATGATCAGTCGTGTCAAAAGCTGAACTAACATCGAGCAAAACAAGTAAAGAGACAAAACCCTGATTAGAGGCCAATAACAGGTCATTTACCACCATTTTAAGTAACGCCGTCTCTGTGCTATGATGAGGCCTAAATCCTGACTGATACATTTCAAAAATGTTATTCCTAAGTGACGTTAATTGTATGCTTAACACAGTAACGTGGTAAGGGTACTAATATAATGACAGGCAGATTTTAAAAGAAATGAGGTAATGGTCTGAAATAGCTTCAGACTGTAGAATTATGACAATTATAATTTTTTTTAATCCAAATGTTAATAACAAATCAAGAGTGTGTCCACTTTGAGTGAGTCCTAAAACATTCTGATTAATTTCAACTGAATCTAGAATGGTGTCAGGGAACCACCTACCATGCCGTCCCTCAGCACACAGCACGCTCGCAGCACCTTACCTTTGTACTAATCGCCTACACTTGTCTCCCATCATCTCGCCCCTACTTAAGGGCCACACTCACTTACACTCATCGTCCGTTCTACAGTTCACTCTCGAGAGCTTACGTGGACTACCCTTGCAGGAACCTAGGTGTGATTACAGACTACACCTGTTTACCGGTACGGCGGCTTTCTAGCTGTGTGCATTCATGCAAAGACTATTAAACGTTGTTTTACTACTTTGGTTTTGGCCTGCTTGAATCCAGCCTGACAGAATAACGAACCTATAACAAAGAAAGAAGAGATCGCTCTACCTCGATGGATCCGCAAGCCAGTGCCATCTCAGATTATATTAAGGAGTTCACCACCTCCCTCCAGCAGCTCGATGGCTCTTCCGGCCTCATATTCTGGAGATGCGGCAGAATGCAATGGCTTCTTACTCCGAGTAAATCTCTATATCGGGATGCAACCTCACAAGTTCCCCTCCAAACGTTTGGGTATCAGGGTGGTGTTTCTGATTTCCCTACTTGCCGGGAGGTCGTTGACCTGGGCAAGAGTGCTATGGAGCTGCATTCTCATCCTATGCACAATTTACAAATGTACAATTTACAAATCACAAAAACGGAGGTGTTCTGTATCGCCAGAGGGGCCCTCACCACCGCGGATCAACTCCTGAATTTACGCCAAGGGACTGCTAACATCACGGATTACAGCCTCCGCTTCCTTAGCGGCCACCAGTGGTTGGAATGAGATTGCGCTTCTCGGGGCTTACCGTCAAGGGTTAAACTCGGATGTTAGATTGATGATAGCGACCTATGACGATGCGCTAGGGTTAGAAGCCTTTATCCAGTGATCCATTCACATCTCCCAGGGTCTGGACACCTGTTGATCCCCAGAGCCTGATCCTGCTCATGCTTACACCATCTCTACCTAGTACCAGGAGCCAAGCTACCGAAGGGGAGAGTTTACCCTCTGTCGGCCCCGGAACTAACCGCCATGGAGGGTAATATCCAACAAGCCCTCCGGCAGGGCTTTATTGTCCCGTCCTCTTCACCAGCGGCCTCCAGCGTCTTCTTTGTGGAAAAGAAGGACGGGGGACTTCGACCCTGCATTGACTACCGGAACCTTAACGCTCAGATCTCTCCACCCTCAAATCCCGGCTAGCTCGGCTCCATCCCAGGACGTCCGTGAGAGCTCGGCTCTGTCCCAGGACGTCCGTGAGAGCTCAGCTTCAGCCCAGGACCTCCATGAGAGCCCCGTTTCGCTCCAGGACCTCTGTGAGAGCCCCATTTTGCTCCAGGACCTCCATAAAGAGCCCCGTTTCACTCCAGGACCTCCGTGAGAGCCCCGTTTCGCTCCAGGACCTCTGTGAAAGCCTCGTTTCGCTCCAGGACCTCCGTGAGAGCTTAGTTCTGCTCCAAGGTCTCCAGGGAAGCTCCTCTCTGCCCCAGAGCATCCTCGTGCGCTCCTCTCTGTCCCAGAGCGACCCCGTGAGCTCCTCTCTGTCCCAGAGTGACCCCGTGAGCTCCTCTCTGCTCCAGAGAGTCCCCGTGAGCTCGGTTCCACTCCAGAGAGTCTCAGAGAGCTCGGTTCCGCTCCAGAGAGTCCCCGAGAGCTCGGTTCCAATCCAGGGTCTCCAGGCGAGCTCAGTTCTGCTCCTAGCTTCTAGGAGAGCACAGCCTCGCTCCAGCATCCCCAGGAGAGCTCAGCGCCGCTCCCAAGTCCCAAGGAGAGCTCAGTTCAGCTCCAAAGCAATTCCGAGAGCTCCTCTCCGCCCAAGGGGTCCCCAGAGCACTCGACTCAGCTCCGAGACTGCGAAAGGTACGTCGAACTGCTGCCCCCCTCCACCGAAAATGACAGCTCACCCCACAGTCTCCCTGAAGGTGACGGCTCACCCCACAGTCTCTCAGAAGGCGAGGCCACGTCACAGAGTTCCCCTGAAGGCGAAGTCATGCCTCCAAGCTCCGTCGACAGCGACGTCCCATCCCAGAGCCACGCTGGAGGTGACATCAAGCCTCCCAGGACCTGGAAGGACGGCTTAGCAGTCCTAAGGCCCTCAGAGAGGAAAAACACCAGCCCAGGTCTGAAGGGAAACACCATCGCACGGCTGGACCTCTCCGAAGAAGATGCAGTGAATGAAGGCCCTGTGGAAAGCTCCATCACCGTCCAAGGCCCCTCTGACAGCCACAGGCCAGTTCCAGAGCCACCTGATCGGGATGTCACAGGCCCAGAGACCTCTAAGGGAAATCCCACAGACCCAGGTCTAGCCGAAAGCGATGTCCCGTTCCCGAGCTCCTCTGAGGGCGACGTCCCACTCCCGAGCTCTTTTGAAAGCGATGTACCGCTTCCGACTCCTCTCACGGTGACGTCTCGCTCCCGAGCTTCTCTCACGGCGACGTCTTGCTCCTGAGCCCCTCTCATGGCGACATCTCGCTCCTGAGCCCCTCTCATGGCGACATCTCGCCTCAGAGCCCCTCTCACGGCGATGTCTTGCCTCAGAGCCCCTCTCACGGCGACGTCTTGCCTCAGAGCCCCTCTCACGGCGACGTCTCGCCTCCAAGTTCCCTGGAAAGTGATGTCGCACCGATATACCCTGCCGAGGTCATCCCTCGGCCTTTGCGCTGCATCGAGGACGTTGTCTGGCCTCAGGACTCAGCTGAGGGCGTGGCTCATCCTCAGGCCTCCGTCGAAAGGCAAGGCTCGGCCGCTGTTCTCCGTCAGGGGCGTCCCTCCATCTCCGGTCTCCATCCAGAAGGGTCTTCCAGCTGGCAAGCCCCGTTGGGTTGTCGATCCATTCCAATCCATTCCGCCTCTGGGCTCCAAACCTCCGCCGTGGACGTCACGCTGCCTCCGGTCTTCGCTCCGCTCCAGGTCCCCACGGTGGTCGTCTCCGAGCTCCACACCTCCGCCGAGGACTCCGCCCAGCCTCGGGTCGTCGCCAGGGACGTCACTCCTGTCCAGGTCTCCGTGGTTGACAGAGCTTCGTTCCAGACCGCCCTGGGTGTCGTCGATCCACTCCAGGTATCCGTGGTGGGGGTCTCTCCGCATCCGGTCCCCACCGTGGGCGTCACTCCGTTCCGGGTCTCTGTGGTGGCCGTCTCCGAGCTCCGGACCTCCGTCTGGGACTCCGCCCAGCCTCGGGTCGTCGCTAGGGAGGTCAGGGCCGTCTCTCAGTTTCAGACCTCCGTAGTGGGTGTCTCTCCACTTCCTGTCTCCGCTGGGCGCATCGCCCCGCCTCTGGTCCTCGCTGGGGGCGTCGTTCCACTCCTGGTCTCCATGTTGGGCTGCGCTCCGTTCCGGGACCCCGCTGTGGCTGTTGTCCCTTTCAAGCTCTCCGCAGGGGTGGACGCTCCGCCCTCAAGTTTAGGAATAGGAATGTTGTCCCATTCTTGTCTAATACAGGCTTCTAGTTGCTCAACTGTCTTAGGTCTTCTTTGTCGCATCTTCCTCTTTATGATGCGCCAAATGTTTTCTTTTGTGAAAGAGCTGGACTGCCGGCTGGCCATTTCAGTACCTGGATCCTTCTTCTACGCAGCCATAATGTTGTAATTGATGCAGTATGTGGTCTGGCATTGTCATGTTGGAAAATGCAAGGTCTTCCCTGAAAGAGACGACGTCTGGATGGGAGCATATGTTGTTATATGAACTTGGATATACCTGGCAGCATTGATGGTGCCTTTCCAGATGTGGAAGCTGCCCATGACACATGCACTCATGCAACCCTATACCATCAGAGCAGTTTAGTCCGGATGACATGGCGTCCCAGTTTTCCAAAAAGAATTTTGATTCATCTGACCACAGAACAGTTTTCCACTTTCCACAGTCTATTTTAAATGAGCCTTGGCCCAGAGAAAATGCCTGATTGTGTTCACTGACAATGTTTTCTGGAAGTATTCCTGAGCCCATGTTGTGATTTCCATTAGAGTAGCATTCCTGTATGTGATGCAGTGCCGTCTAAGGGCCCGAAGATCATGGGCAATCAGTATGGTTTTCCGGCCTTGACCCTTACGCACAGAGATTGTTCCAGATTCTCTGAATCATTGGATGATATTATGCACTGTAGATGATGATTACTTCAAACTATTTTCAATTTTTCTCTGAGAAACTCCTTTCTGATATTGCTCCACTATTTTTCGGCAAAACATTGGGGGAATTGGCGATCCTCTGCCCATTTTGACTTTTGAGAGACACTGCCACTCTGCGAGGCTCTTTTTATACCCAATCATGTCGCCAATTGAGGTAATAAGTTGCAAATTGGTCCTCCAGCTGTTCCTTATATGTACATTTAAAATTTTTCGTTTTTTTATTGTTACCTGTCCCAACTTTTTTGGAATGTGAAGCTCTCATGAAATCCAAAATGAGCCAATATTTGGCATGACATTTCAAAATGTCTCACTTTCAACATTTGATATGTTATCTATATTCTATTGTGAATAAAATGTAGGTTTATGAGATTTGTAAATTATTGCATTACTTTTTTCATTCACAATTTGTACAATGTCCCAACTTTTTTGGAATCAGGTTTGTAGTATAATAGACTGTATTTATACCTTATAAATAGCTTATACAAACAAAAAAAAAGTAAAAAGATTTATATAAAATAGAAATGTTGAAATGTTAAAAGTTGTGTTTTTCTTTAATTTTTAAATTGTATTATTAAAAAAATTATTAATTAATTAATTAATTAATTAATTAATAATAATAATAATTATTATTATTATTATCATTTATAATAATTATTATTATTTTATTATTATTTTATTCTATTTTAACAGTTTCCTGTGTTGGCAGCAGTGCTGGGATAGGTATGTAACCCTCATATTTTAGATCAGTTAAAAATTTATGAAAATTCAAACACTTAAGGATACAAATTGTGACTGCAGTAATTAATTAATAAATATCCATAAAAAAAAAAAACTATTAAGTGGATTTTCTAACATCTGTTAAACATCTATATATTACATCATTTCCCCAGTTACTTATCGTGGAAAAAGGAATGTGGATTAGCAGCTGTCAATTATAAGGGTCTCTCTATGAAGTATGAGTGAGTATATTCTAAGAAGGAGTCAATGTAAAAAATGTGCCCTCATGTGTCCTGATGCGTTTTATGTATGTCACTTTTTAGCCACTTCAGTAGGGAAATATTTTAACAATATAATCATTATGCAACCTGCATAGCATAAAACTTGTCCCAGTATCAACAGCCTATGCCAGGTAATACTATGTTTTGTATATGTTTCCATGCTCTAATGGACAGAAGACACAAAGACAATTATCTAAATACTTTTCATGATTAATGTTCAACATAATAATAAACTGTGATATGTCCTCTTTGAATCTCTTAAGACTTCCTACAACAGAATTACCCTTATAAAACCTTATGGGTAGTGTGGTTACACAATGGGTTCTGTTGCTTCCAAACAACACCAGAGTTTAATGCTTAACTCAGGTTTTTGTCTGTGTGGAGGTCTGTGTATGTTATCCCTTTCTGTCTGGGTATTCTCCAGGTTTTGTCAGTTTTTTCCCACTTTCCAAACAAACATTACAGTGGGTAGATTGGCTGAGATAAACTGCACCCAACTGATAATACCGTTCAAAATACAAAAAGTGAAGAAGGAATACAAAATTAGTGAATTCATTCTGCATTCCCCTAAGATATTTTTTTTTATTATTTTCTCCAATATCAAACTCAATTAGATCATGAAATATGTTGATTTTTAAGTGACATCTTACAGAAATAAAATTAATGTTTTTAGAGGTCTTCAGAATTATATGCAATTATATGTGCATGTGAGAGAGAGAGAGAGAGAGAGAGAGAGAGAGAGAGAGAGAGAGAGAGAGAGAGAGAGAGAAGAAGTAGTATCCTTATTATTACATGATATTTACTCAAACATTTTCTAGTCTAGCACGGTTAAATATTGAATTACTCCAGTTTGACATGATACAAAAAGATTTAAAGTAAAACCCATCATCCTCATTTGCACTTTTTTAATAAGTAGGTCTAAAAGAGAAACTAATTTCAACACACAGTATCACCTCCTTTTGAATCTGTGTCCTCATAAGGTTTCTATTTCATGTTGTCTCAGAGTTTTTACTGCCATTGTCTGAGAGGTAGGAGCTAACTCTTGGGAAACTCTGCAAAGAATGTAGGCTGTTAGGCAACACTTCTCAATACTCATTTTCAGTTTATTCATTATATGTGCCAAATTGAGGACACATTTAGGGTAATACAAAATTGCATATTTTTCAATGCCACTGATGTTATATGTCTGCTCTTTTTTTTCCTTTTTTTCAGGGACATTGGAGAAAATAAGGGGATAAAATGAAGAGTGGGGATACTTAGATATAGTTTACTTAATACTGTTTACTGAAAAATAGATTAAATAAAATGGAGCATTTACCAATTTTCCCATTTGTGTTTGCATGCTATGTTTAGATACATGTTTTGTTTTGGCAGTCTGTTTAGCAGTGACCTATATAATGAATTTCTGTTTATAATGAGTTTTTTTGTATTTAGATAAAATATTTGAATAGAGCCAAATATAAATCTTTAAAACAAGCAAAACATTTTCTTTAAGTCTAGGTTATACAGACATTTGGACGGAACATGAATATTAAATTACTGTTGTAAGTTCTGAGACAAGCAACTTTGTATACTAGTTTATATATTTTGATTGTTTACAGCCAAGAGCATATGTCCTTAAATAAAGCTGATTTTGCATCATTATGCAGTTGAATGTTATTTATATATAAGATCCATGAAGTCATTATTCATATGTAGGAATTTGAATTAACAAAAAAATTGCTTTACTTTAATTATTGATTTATTAATTTAAAAAATGATTTATTAAATTAAATCATTAAACATCAATTACAATCATATGTACACCAGAATGTGTTGAGGCCTTGTTGGCTGCTTTTTACCTTCACACTTAATCCATGTCAATTGGATTTAGATTGTGATTGTGGAGGCCAGGTCTTCTAATGCAGCACTCCATTACATTCACAGTGGTTACCACACATTCAGGAACTGTCTGTTGACCCTCTGTACATCTCCCAAAGCACCAAAACAAAATCTTAAATTTAGACTAATCAGAACAAAAGACAGTTTTCCACTGATTTAATGTTCCTTGTGTTTCTTTGCTCAGATCATGAAAGACTGACACATGCAGTCTCTTCAGAACAGAGGATATAAAAAAAAATACATCTAACACTCCAACTCTGAGATGCATTTATGTGGGCGCTAATCTGTAAATTGTCAGTTTCTAAGTCTGGTAATTCTAAAATACTTACATCAGTGTGCCAATCTGTCATCAAAGCTAAATGTAGCTACTTTGGACAATCTGAAATCTAAAACATATTTTTTGTTCTTTCATAGTTTGGATGCCTTCATTATTAATGTACAATGTTGAAAATGATAAAATTAACAAAAAATCCCCACTGAATATACAGTTGACTGGTACTGTATATTACAATCATTGATTTGCATTTCATCATTTGAGCAATTCTAAATAATAGTAGTGCATTTTGAAGCTATAGCTATATGTTGATCTAAAAATTACTATGTTATTTCTGTGCATAAGCTCAAAGTTAAAAATGATTAATAGTACTTAATACTAAATAGTACTTGATAGACAGTCATTAGTCCTTATTTGCTATCTGTTTCCCTGCTTGCAAACTTATTATAGCTTTAGCATTTATTTCTGGTAACATACATTATCATGCAACATAATTTCATACATTCTAATAGCAGGCTTTTTGGCAAAGAATTTAAAACGTGTGGTAGGACAGAATAAATGGTTGAAATTTAACTACATATTTAGAACACTTTGTTCCATTAGATTTTTCATGTTAAGTGGTCAATGAGTCATTACAGGAAACAACACTGGCAGTAATTTAATTACTGACAAACTTTCAATACTGATTATGCAGATTGCCTATAAGGCAAAACAGATTTTTAAAAGATCATTTTAGCAGGGGCCCAAAAAAAAAGCTTTTATTTAGAATACTTGACAAGAAGTGTTCTAAATATACACTCACCATCCATGTTATATATAAACACCTGTACAAATGCTCATTTATGCAACTAATACATTTTAACAATTTCCCTGTGGGATCCATTAAGTATTCTGATCTAAAGATAATCATGTAATCATCAATAAAGCAGATTCAAGTAAATGTTCACATCAGAAACCAGAATGAGGAAAAAAGCAGCATACTGGACAAATAAGCAATGACAGTTTCTCAATCTTTCTGTAGCTGTGAAAATGTCTGCATTGTTATCCGTATTCTTCACGAACGCCTTAGCAGTAATCCATTTACATTGATCACACCTTTATTTCTTTATAGATTATAGATTAGCTTGGTTACAATAACTATGTTGGTGAAGTACACCAAGCACAATTTTTCTTTTCTTTAGACACAACTGCTTGAAACTAACTCTATATAGGTATAACTAATATACCCTTGCCTAAAGCTTTGCAGGCCTCTTCAGACCCAATCTTTCAATGTGGGCTCATATCAATATCATCCAGTTATGAATTACAGCTATTTAATTATTTCAGCTCCCCATTTGAACTGACTGATTATATATACTGAAATATATATTTTTCAACATTATTGAAAATAATGCAGGGTACACCTTTGCTGGGTAATCTGACACACTTGTGAACTTTGGCCCAAAATCCTAGAACTAGATTGCAAAAGTCTGCTGTACAAGAGCGCACATTTTTAAAATGAGAGAAACCACATTAAACCATACATGATTTCCACTGTCAGACCATACTGTACATTTCAAGAGATATGCTTGTTGTTTTTTTTAAAGATAAATAGCTCCCCCTGAGTGGCTGGTTAGTCTTCCCTTTGAGGCACATGTAGATAATATAACTAGAAAAGCTTTCTTTCATCTTAGAAATATCTAATAAGATTAATTCAGAATGCAGCAGCAAAAGTCCTTACCTGAACCAGAAAATATGACATGACCTTGCTTCCGGTCAATGTTTACATTGATTATGAAATTCTACTACTTATTTATAAAGCAGTGAATGGTCTCATGCCAAATTACTTGAGCAAACATTTTAACTATTATGATCTGCTACACCCTCTTTGATCAAAAGATGCAGGCTATTTGGTACCTCAATTAGAGAGGACTAAAATCAGAAGGCAAAGCCATTTCTTACAAATCACCACGGCTATGGATTTAGATCCTGAATTTATTTGAGGCATCCAAGTGAGGACTACAGAGTTAGTTCTCCGTAGTTTGTTTAGTCCAGCCTTTTGAAAAAAGAGATTTTGTAGGTAAAGGAGCCAAATTGGAATCATTTTGGTGAACTGGGATGTATTGATTGATATCCCCTCACTCTCATGAATTCACATAAGGTTGTTGGTGCTGTGGCTGGCTTATCTTCCAAAGCTTCCTCAGATCTGTTACCTTCTGACTCCTTCTGTTTTTCTCTCTCCATCATCCAAAACCCCCCACAAGCTACACATGATCCTGAAATATGTGATCCTGCCTTATGGCCTATGTGGCTAGAGTTCTCCTTACCTGAAGACCACTTGGTGCAAGTTTCTGTGTTGTGTTATTCTCCAGAACCATGAAGATGGATTTAGAATAGAGCTGCAACTGCCATGAACAGTTTTGCATTAAAATTTAATATGCATCACTAAAGCACCCCAATTAAGTTCAAACATCTCTCTTGAGAACAGCCGAAGGACTTATGCACTGAATTTTCATGACTGTATGACCTACAATCAGTAGGCTCTAATCAGTTTTAACAGAGAAACATCCTAATGAAAACATAATTTGCTTGGTCGCCAAAGAAAATGCTTAAATTCTAAGTAGGTTTCAGCAAACACCCTGACTGTTTGGACCATTGATAACCACGGAGTAACATTTAGCCTCTTTTTATTCAGGATTTTATTAAGAAACAAGATGCAACACAGCACAAATTTAACAGGTCTATGCTGCAACGTGCTGCCTATTTTACTTCATACGTGTTCATCTGTATGATTTAAAACATTCTCCAGAATTATATGTACAAACATTTTAGAAGTTTGCCTCAAAACAAAAGAAATATTTAAAAAGCATTTTTTTATGTCCATAATGGCTTAACTTGTGATGAAACAGAAAGATTCAGTGAAATCTACACCAAGTGATTGAGCAGGGTAAAGGTGGGGGGACAGGGGGGGGACATGAAACCCTCCCCAGACAAGACAGGGAAGACAAATGTAAAGAAAGTAAGCTCATGGAGTCCCTTCAATGTCTGTTCTCATATGGTCCTTCCCGTTGCTGGCATCTCTGCGATGACTGCGTTCTTGGCTGTGACTATGTTTGTGCTCCTTGCTGTGGCTGCCCTCATGCTTTTTGCTCTTCTCCTCTGGTTCCTGGCGACTCCTGGAGCGTGACCGAGAACTTTTCTTTCGTGAACGTTCCTCTTTGTGCCTCCTCTCTCTACTTCTGCTTTGGCTTGACCGCTTGTTCTTACGCTCATCCCGGTTCCTCTTCTCTTCTCTCTCATTCTTATGACGCCGTTCATCTCCTTCTCCTTTGGCCCTCTTATCTTTCGAGCGATCTCTTTCTCGATCTCCACCACTGGTGCGCTCCTTGTGCTCCCAGTCCTTCCGACGGCTTCGCTCTCTTTCATTCTGTCCATCCCGCTCTTTTCTCTCATTTCTCTTTTCACGGCTCTTTCGCCATTCCGAGGCACGATCAGGGGTCCGGGAATGCCGACGATCCCGCTCACGATCTCTTTCTCTGTCTGAAACCCTGTCCCTGTCCACTTTGTCCCTTTCCCTTTCTCTATCTTTACGCTGGCGGTCCCTCTCTCTCTCAAGCTCGCGATCAAAGCTGGCACCACGCCGTTCTTGATTGTGACTGCGGCTGCGTGAGCGGTTTGGGGATCTACGTGGACTTGGGGTTCTCCTCGGGGACCTAGGGAAAAACAAAATTTCATGTCAAACTTTTACATCTTTTATTATGAAAAAGGAACTTTTGTATTACAATGAAAAACCTTAATCATTTTAGTGGGAAAAAGGTATAATAACAGTTGTTTAAGTGCGCACACTCCAAATTAATGCTTAGTTGAAGTGCCTTTAAATTTTATTACAGCATTCAGTCATTGGGAGTAAGCATTAATCAATTTGGCACATATTGATGTATTCTGGAAAAGCATTTAAACCATCATATTGGCTGGGCATCTCCTCTTCAGGTCATTTATTCATTTAGGTCAGGACTCTGTCCAGGTCTATCCTAAACATTATCTTGTTTTGGTGAAACCATTCCTTTGTTGGTTTGGAGGTGTGATTCTTAAGAAGATTGAAAATCCTCTTCATCTTAAGCAGAAGCCTAAAGTTTTTCGACCTATTCAATATTCCGTCTACCCTGATCAAAGCACCAGTTCCAGACGAAAAAAAAAAAAAAATCAGCCACAAAGGGAATATGTACTTGTAATGATGTGCTGTGTTTTTGCACCAAAACTTATTGTGCCAGCGGTGAGCGAGTGGAGGGCGGAGCCGGATAGAAAGAGCGGTAAGAAACACCGTAAACGCCAAAAAAGAGGAGAGAATCCAACCTCAGGGAGAAAGCCACCAAGCAGAGAGACAAGCGGAACGGTCGCCGAAGGAAAACTCGGACTGGCGCTAAAGAGAGAGTGTGAAGAAGCCGGGCCGATCAGAGTGTGTATGGGGGAGCCCCGCCGCGAATACAGTAAGGAAAGCCCCTGGGTTAAAATTAAAGTAAATAAAGAAAGCTCTGGTTGGTGAACTTTTGCCTGTCCATCTTTCTTATAGCGTCTAACCAGTAGGATTTGTTACACTTATCTTTTGCTATAATGGCCAAAAGGTTCAACTTTGGACTCATTAGGCCATAACATGCTATTTCACATGGTATATGTTCAATGTCTTGGAAAAATTTTTTTGTAATCCACTCAATTGATATTTTTCAAGAATGAGATCCCATACCTGCTTTGTAAACACTTTGCAGCCCATGGTTTTTCCAGTGGAATGTGAATAAAACAAAAATCCTATTGGAACATCTGTACTTTATTTGGGGCTAATCAGTCACTTTAAGTGATGGACATTTTGATTAGATATATTGCTAAGCTAAGAAACATGTCTACATCTGATGCAGAGAAGCTCGTCCATGCACACATGACCAGACTGGACTATTGTAATAGTCCCCAATCTTATCCCTACACTGGTTACCTGTTAAGTTTCGAATTGACTACAAACTACTGCTCCCTACTTACAAAGTCCTAAATGGTTCCCATGTATCTATTCAGTCTTCCAACACGCTATAATTAGTCACGCTCCTTGAGATCTCGAAACTCCAGACTTCTTGTGGTTCCTAGAATAGCATTAAAGGTGGTAGAGCATTCTCACATCTAGCTCCTAAACTTTAAAATAGTCTTCCTGACAGTGTTCAGGGCTCAGACACACTCTCCCAGTTTAAGTAAAGATTAAAGACATATCTTTTTAGCAAGGCCTACACATAACACACGTCACATATCATAACCTTGTGCTTCAGTACATCTGATCACATGCACATCAACTTGTGCTTGTTAATATTATAAACAGCAGCTAGACTAATTCCTCTCCACTGCTTCTTTTTCTCTTTCCATCAAGAGGCATCCTGAGGTTGCGCCAGCCCCAGTTACGTCCCACCTCACGAAGATTGTGGACCTTTAAAAGAAGTAGATGCCGACCCTGCAAACATCCTGGACCATCTAGAGACGCATCAGCGCCATTTGGATTCCGCTTTATGTGGAGTTTGGACATTGGACCTCAGTGTTTAAAGGCTCTGGCATGGAGAAGCTGGTGTTGGATCTATGATGATCGCAAATGTTGAGTTGCTCAGTAGCTCCTGGTTCCATAATCACTAATGACACTAAGACTGTAGAAAGGACATTACTTAATCTTACATTAAAGTGCTCATGTTAGTTCTCACTCAATTTTTGGGTGTCTTCTACAATTACAGCCACAAACCCATGACTACAGCTGAGGGCTATAACAGGACAGTGATTGTATTACAAGGTGGCACTCTTATACAGGGAAATGACATTCAAGTCCAAATAAATTGAAATTAACTCGTAGAAAGTAATCCAACACAGCTTTTCATTAGAGAGACAAAGCAAGAGTAACAACAAAAATGTGTTTATGTGAGTCACATACAAAAGGCAGTAGTCTGTATTGAATTTCTCAAACAAAAGTGCACAGTGAAACACCGTTGATGCAATACCAATACAACGAACATGATTGGTTCGTTGCCAAGGTAAAAGATTCGGTTATTAGTGCACATTGCACTTGCATGGCCGGGTATGTCTGTATGTCTATGCTAATAATAAATCACAATGCTAATTGAATTTTATTTAAGGTTAGAAATAATGTACTACAACATTTAATCAGATCTGCATATAAAACCACGAGATCCGGGATTTGGAATCATGGGCAACACTTTTTCCGACAGCAAGTTAGTTCCTGGTCTGAGAGAGCATGAACAACATGGCCCAGTTTTGACATTTTTACTTGCAAGAATAAATAAACTGTCGGAATATCACTGTATATTACAGCCCCCGTCCAATGTTTTTATTGTGAGCGTTAGCTAACCAGAAATGTTCAAGGACCAAAGAAATCTCTTCCTTACATGTATTAATGGCTGCTAAACGGTCTATAGACATACACAATGCTCAACACTGCTTAACCATGCTTTAATGAGAAAATCTAAATCTGCCAACATTTGTTTTGGGCTGGGCTGCTAAGAATCCGGCAATGTACCTTGAGCGGTGCCAGTCTCCATCCTCCTCCTCCTCCTCCTCCTCCTCCTCCTCCCCTTTGCCTTCTTTTTGCGGTGGTTTCCGTGGTCGATTTTTCATCTGCTGGTCAATGGTCTTCTGCACAGGTACTGGGATACGTGGAAACAGCGTGGAGAACCATTCAAGCTTCATGAGGAAGGAGCGCAGCATCTCACCAATAGTCATCACACATCCCCCGCCAGCCTTCACGTCCAGCTCCTGATCACACAAGCACACAGGTTCTTTATTGACACCAGCAGCTTTAGCCAACATTTTCTTTCTATACAGTATCTCAAAAGTGAGTACACCCTTCACATTTCAGCAACCATTTTAGTTGTCCCGTCTCCCTTCTTCTCTGAAAATAACTCAACATACAGCCATTATTGTTAAGATAGCTGCCAACAAAAGTGAGTACAAGTAATAAAGCTGTACGCCATGTAAACATGCAAAGCCACATGTCCTATTCATCATATTCATGTTTTTGTCTGCTTCAGAGGAACAAAAATTTGTGCATCTTGTATTAGAGCAGTTCAAATTTGGTGCTTTGAATACAATTCTCTCATACTGACCACTGGATGTTCAACATGACACCTCATGGCAAAGAACTCTCTAAAGGATTTGAGAATTAGAATCGTTGCTCTTCAGAAAGATGGTCTAGGCTATAAAAAGATCTCTAACACAGTGAAACTGAGTTACAGTACAGTAGCCAGAGTCATACAGAGGTTGAAGCAGAGTCCTTGAAGATGGCTTCAAAAAACTTTAAAACTTTGCTTTAGAGGTTGCAGAAGCAGAAAGTCCACTTTGTCACTGCTCAGACCATACACCGCACATTGCAACAAGTCTGCATGGCCATTGTCCCAGAAGAAAGCCTCTAAAGCCTGTAAACAGTTTGCAGAAGAGAACCTGTCCAAGAGCATGAATTACTGGAACCATGTCTTGTGGTTTGAGGAGACTAAGAAACTTTTTTTTTAGCTCAGATGGTGCCCAGAATGTGTCTACGGCCGAGTGAGGAATACCAAGAAAATTTTTGGTGGTGCATGCATGGTCAAGCATGGTGGTGGTAGCATCATGGTCTGGAGTGCTGCTGGTAATAGGGCGCAGTAGTTCATTTATGGAAACATGTATTTCAACATGCACTGTTCCATTCAGAAGCAGAACATCATGACGACCTTCTAGAAACTGGGCCAAACGGCAGTTTTCCAACATGTAAACATCACTAAGCACATCGGCAAGATAACAGCCTTGCTGAGGAAGCTCAAGGTGATGGTGTGGCTAAGTATGTCTCCAGACCTGGACCCTATTGAGCATCTGTGGGGCATCCTCAAGCGGAAGGTAAAGAAGCACCGTGTGTCTAACATCCAGCAGCTCAGTGATGTCATTATGGAGGAATAGAAGAGGTTCCCAGCAACAACTTGTGTAGCTCTGGTGAATTCCATGACCAGGAGGATTAAGGCAGTGCTGGATAACAGTGGTGCTCATACAACATACTGACACATTTGGACACAGTTTCGACATGTTCACTTAGGGTAAACTAACTTTTGTTGCCAGTTATTTTAAAAAATAATGGCTGTATGTTGAGAATTTTCAGTAGACAGTAAATTTATACCGCTATACAAGCTGCACATTGATTACTTTTAAACATAAGTTTTTATTTCTATAGTATTGTCTATTGAAAAGAAATAGAATGGTTGCTGAAATGTGAAGGGTGTACTCACTTTTGTGAGATACTGTATAATCAGGGGGTTTCTATGACTGAATGCATACAGTACTTCACATGGAAATTAATAAGTCATTTTTAAGCTAAGAATTAACTCAGAAGTAAAAATTTTAATGAGACATTTCAAAGCAGGAAAAGCAGGACTAATTAGTGGACTAATTTTAGAATTTAAAGTGGGGAAACAATCGCTGTCAGTGATGAGCAAAAACTGAAACTTCACCTCTGTTTTCATCAAGCTCAACATTCATACATTGCATCTACTGCATAAGTGAGTGCAGGAGAGTGCTGATATTACATTAAAAAGATGGACAGATCAAAAACAGCTAATTATTCCAATCCAGACTACTCATTGAGAAGAAAAAAAAAACCTTCCACATAACCAGATAGCAATGAAATATGCAACATTCACTTAAAATCGGTCTTTATAGAACAGACTGCAGCAAGCCTGGCTGTGAGGTAAGACTTCACATGCCCATTAACGAGGATTAAAAAAAATGACTGCAGAAACAGATCTTCTAAATATCAATGATCCGTGTAAATGATCTTGCCATTCCTCAAAATAAATACCGTCTTATTTAAGCACAGAGGTAAATTGCTAGAGCTCTAGTCCATCAACAGGAAAGCTACAGTAAAGGGCATTGCGTCTGTGACTTGGAGAGCGAACAGGAAGGGGTTCTGTTTGCACTCACGCACGCAAACCTGCAGTGTTGGGATATATTACTCCCATTCACCTTCTGCATAAGGCCATCTGAGAAAAAGAAGAGTGCAGTTAGCTAGACTTGCACATAAATGTCCAAACATTCACTATAGCTATAACTATATTTACACAATTAGGACACCAGGCAGCTCAGCAGACCAAAAAGGTTCTCTCCGTTCTAAAGAGAACATGTAGGAATATGTCATGCTGGGCTGCTGATATTGAGTGCACCACTAGGAGTTTTTAAATAAATGTATTTAATTTAAATCGATATTTGTTACATATTTAAAGGAAGGGGAAAAAATTGCTATTCTAGAGCAGATTAAACGACAATGGCCCAAGGGACATTTATTAGTAATTTAATTTTTCATTTAATTAACACACATGATGGCCAAACAGAGCAAATCATAGTTTACTAGCTATGTCAATTAACCAATTATTCCAAGCAGGTGCAAATGATAAATTTCATATGCAAGTAGAAACGGTCATTAACTGAAACAGAAACTGGAGCTGAAGGCTTAAACATGAGTGGGGAACAGACAAATCTTGCTAGTAAGGTGAGGTTTTGGAAGACAGTTTCAGGTCACAGGTCATACACTATGGCAAGAGAGTACAGCAACAAGACAAGATGTTTACTATATCAGCAAGGTCTCACCCAGGCAAAGATTTAAAAGCAGACTTGGGTTTCAAGATAAACTGTTCACATCTGTGTTAAAAAAGCAAAATGTAACATGCAATTTTAAGGACCACAGACACAGCGTTCGGCCAAGGAAGCTTGATGCAGTGGATGAAAGACGCATCATGCTTACTTCTTTTCAACATCAGAAGATGTCCAGTTCTGCCATCAGCAAAGAACTGGCGGAAACCAGAAGGACCCAACAATGTGACAACAACCTCAAACATACAACCAATGCCACTAAGGACTATCTGCAGCATAGAGAAAAACAAGGGCATGGAAGTAAGAGTTTTGGCCCCTACAGAGCCCTTAACTCAACATAATCAAGTTATGGACTACATAGACAGGAGGAGATAAAGCAGATCTTTTGAAAGCATTCTTCCTTTACATTTTTTCACTGCCTAAAATCTTTGCAAAGTACTGAGTAGTTCATAAAATGTTACATAGCCAAAATATAGTGGGTCAAGCGAAGAAAAATCCAATTTGCTAATTGGACCTGCTCCTTTCCTTTACATTTGCACAATAAGCAAAACCAAATTCTGCAAACTTGTTTTATTTTAAGTATGCAGTAAAATCCTAATACGTGTTGCAAAACTGGGTTTGAAATCATGTAAATGCACGATATTGAAAAACATGCATCAAATAATTTGTTAAACTATGATGCTATATTAATATAATACTTCTGAAAGTGAACAGCGATGGTTTTAGTATAACAAAAGGTTGAAGAAACTATGAACACCCCAAGAAATCAAAAGCTTACTAGTAAACACTACTATGTCATGTTAAAGAGACCTGTATTGATATTAGGGGTGTAATGGAACATGTATTTGTATTGAACTTTTTTTGGTAAAGGAATTTGGGTTCGATACAATCATTTTCATGTGCAGAACATAGTTAAAATCTGATTTCCTTCAGGAACGTATTAGGTGGCGGACTGCAAGTTTGCTTATTCTCCCCCTCGCACTTTAAGCCCATTTTAAAAACTACTATTAAACTTGAAAACATACATAATGCCAAAGGTATAAAAAAGAAACTAGAGTTGGTGCAGTGTCTATTCACTGAAAATACGAATTTTAGTGCACCGTTTTGCCCATGCAATCAGTGCGAAATGAAGTGGGAATGAAATTGCGGCCACTTTTGTCCGGTTTTACAAGATTCTAGTGATATGAAATTACTTGAAAATCCTGAAAATTCCACATATCTTGGGAGTGAATGAATGAAGGATAGAAGCAATAAAGACAATTGTTAAAGTATGCCTAAATAAGTAGAACATATCTTTAGAAATGTTAATTTTAAATGTAAAAAACACACGTATTACCAAATGGGGTTTAAAATGTTAAATAGCAATTACACGTTTCGCATTTCTTCTCCTTGACTGTACCAAACTTTTACCGAACCTTGAATTCTGTGTACTGTTACACCCCTAATTGATAATCATTTATTTTAGCATATTGCAAAAAATCTAAAACTATTAGGTAATAAAAGTTATAAATGACCAAGATGAAACGTGGCCATTGATTTAATACAATAACAGTGACTGGCAGCCAATCAGAACTCATTTCTCTATAGAGGAAATAGATGATATTTGAGCTTCGCTTTAAGCAAGTACACGGTTCAGGTTAATTTCAGTACGGTTAGGGGAAGAAATGCAAAGCATAAAATTGCTCGTTATTTTATATTAACACAGTTTATTATTATTTACATTTATGAACATCAACACTTTAAATTTAAACAAATTAAAACTTAAAACAATTTAATTAATATGGCTGCTTGGTTAAATAATGTTGTATCAAAATAGAATAAATCAATTTAATGCAATACACTTTTTTATTACAGTGATTAAAATGAGTAATCAATTAAAGTGGCACATATTAAATTGATTAACCTGCTAGCATGCAACCCAGGAACTGAAGGAGACCTACCTAAATTGAAATTTTAACAGTTCCTGACATCAGTGTGCTACATACACAATTCACATATCTTTGGAAGGAAAAACACATGGGGTTTTCTAGCCATCATATGTTAGATATATTGCAACTCACAGATGTAAAATAGGCTCAGATTTCCCATCCACACCAGGTTGTCGTCATCACCTCCCGCAAAAATATTTTGCTCAAAACAAATCTAATTTCAGGCACGGAGTGAGCAGCCACAGTGACACTGCGCTAACTCTAGTTTATTTTTATAACCTTGGCCTTGCTATGTACATTTTCAAGTTTAATAATAATAAAATAAATGCACTCAAAGTGTGAGGTGGAGACTAAAACTTTCGGTCCGACACTTATATATTCCTTAGGGAACTCAGATTTAATCTATATTCTGCATGTAAAAAAGATTGCACACATGTACCAAACGCAAAGCCCTGTCCCGAAAAATGTGAACAAGTGTACCCGTACACCCCTACTGCAAGAAAAATTTTTAATCAATAGTAAAAAGAAAGACGCAACTCTTTTCATTTTATTGTGCAGTCCTAAAGCAAAACAACTATTGCATTTAAAGTACTCCAACAGCTGTTAAATCATGCTTTGCATCAAACTGTCTAGTTTGGGATTGATGTTTGTCAGAATTGTATTATTTAAAAAAAATCAGGTAGGGATATTTTTACTGGCAGGATGTAAACGATAGCAATTGGGGGGATAAATCTCAGCGACTGTAGAATTGAAAAATCTTTGCCCTAAATATGTTATCACAATATGCTGATATATTTATCTGGACAATTAAGAAAATCAACAAAACAAGAAATTAGCTATGTTAAAATGAAAAAAAAAAAAAAAAAGATCTGTTTAATACAATGCCACTTTAATAGTGGTTTCATACTTCTAACTTCAAGCATCCCAGTGGGTATAAGATTCAATCAACCTTAATGGGATAACCAATCAACTGTATATCAGATGAACATTAAGCAAAAATGAAGGCAAAGGTGAAAAGTCAGCAATATGCATCACAATTCTAATCTTTTACAGGAAAATCAGTCATTCAGCATAAAATGAGAAACTAATTTAAATGTTCAGACATCCCCATTACAGATACACTGTACAAGGAATTACAAACAAATCTGAGAACAAAAACGTTTAATTAAGACCTGAAATAACTAACATTATTCCAACTGCACTAGCCAAACCATTCTAATCCCTATCTAAAACATGATTGCCCATGCTTCTATATATTCAGTGTAAAAGAAAGTTGAAAGTATTACCCGTGGTGACATACCTCCTCATCATCTAGAAAGGGCTCAAACCACTCGATCAGGTCTGCAGGAGGTTGTGTGTATCTGTATAACAAAGCAAAAAGCATTCACTAATTTCTCTTCTTTTTCTTTTTTTTTAACCAACAAAAGTTATCCTTAGAAACTACAGAACAAAAAAGTTTGAAACTACTTGTGTAGAATCATTAAGAAATAAATATAAAGTAAAAAATAAAGCAAATTAAGCAGAGCACCATAGTATTAAATTTTTCTATCAAAAAGTTTGGCAAATTATATTTTTAAAAAGTAGATTCTTACCGTATATACATGAAGCCAAGTGCTCTGATGTACGGGGAGTCCGTGTGTGTAATTAGACCCATCACCTGTTTGCGGGTCAGCTTAAGTGTGAACAGCTTATACAGTAAACAAAAAGCTGTGGAGACTATACCGCCTGTGCCTACACCTCTTACCTGCAACAAAGATTTTCAATTATTTCAATGATCATACCACAAAAGCTAATAAGAAAAAAATACAACCATGTTTTGGGAAAATATCAAATACATTAACACAACTGAAATACTACAGTTGCCTGCAATTACTGCCACCTGTAATGAAAATGCCGTTTCTTCCTAAAACAGATTTTTACTTTTGCATAAACTAATATTTCTGTCAAGATGTTAAGAGACCATTGGTATGTATCAAACAAGCAGACATGTTTCAGTAATAAGTATGTTGTACATACAGTATCTCACAAAAGTGAGTACACTCCTCACAGTTCAGGAACCATTTTATTTTATGTTCTCAAGGGGCAATACTATAGAAATGAAACTTTGATATATTTTAGAGTAGTCAATGTGCAGCTTGCAAATAACTCAACATACAGCCATGATTGTCTAAATAACTGACAATAAAAGTGAGTACACTAAGTGAACATGCCAAAACCGTGTCTAATATGTCAGTATTTAGTGTGAGCGCCACTGTTATCTAGCACTGCCTTAATCCTCCTGGGCATGGAAATCACCAGAGCTGCACAGGTTGTTGCTGGGATTTTCTCTCTCTCCTCTATAATGACATCACGGAGCTGCTGGATGTTAGACACATAGCACTTCTCCACCTTACGCTTAATGATGCCCCACAGGTGCTCAATAGTGTTCAGGTCTGGAGACATACTTGGCCACTATCACCTTTAAATTCAGCTAAGCAGTTGTCATTTTGGCAATGTGTTTGGGGTTTGTTATGTTGCAAAACTGCAGTTCGGCCCAGTTTCTGAAGGGCATCGTGTTCTGCTTCAGAATGTCACAGTACATGTTAGAATCCATGTTTCCCTCAATGAACCACAGCTCCCCAAGTACCAGCAGCACACGTGCAGCCCCAGACCTTGAGGCTTCCACCACTGTGCTTGACAACATGCAAGACACAATTTTCTTTTTGGTCAGTATGAGAAAATTGTACTAAGGCACCAAATATTAACTGCTTTACAAGATACACACATTTGTATGGTCCCATCAAGCAAAGCAAAAAAACTGAAATAAAAAACCATGAAATTGATAAATAGGACACGTGGCTTTGCATGGTTACAGGATGTACAGCTGTTATCACTTAGGGTGAAATCACTTTTGTTGCTCGCTATTCAGACAATAATAGCTGTTTTTTGAGTTACTTTACAAAAATATACTAAAATGGTTGCTGAAATGTGAGGGGTGTACTCATTTGTGTGAGATACTGTAGAAGTGATGATACATTTTCAACCTCAGCACATTTGACAAAGTCTTTCTTTCCAATGTAATTGCATCTAATACAATAGACTAAAGCAGCTTAATAATAAGGTGTGGCCAGTTTCATCTTCATTACAAGAAAAATTAGGTATATATAATTCCAGAAGTAGATTTTAAGTGTTGAATTGGCATTTGGTATCTATTCTAGAGGAACTACTCTCTTTGCGGTCTAAAACAGGTGTTGCCGTAAGGACACAATCAATAATTGCACTGGCAAGTAACAATAAAAGGCCAGGAAGACCATAAAACTGAATAAAGTAAATTACGATAAAATTCTTCTCTTGGAGACAAAAAAAAAAAAAAAAAAAAAAAAAAAAAAAAAAGCTATTTCTGTTGTCATTGACGCAAAGATGCACAACTAAATTCTCAGAGAGTGGTGGTTGAATGGACTCGCATAGATGGAAGGATTTGCCACATGGATCACAGTTCACATTGTGAAAACTAAACCCATTTTGTGCATTTAATTGTCATATTGCATCAAAATGCAAATACAAATATATAAATAAAAAAATATATATAATCAATTTCAAATTACTTTAAAAAGGTTAATGCACCGTCTGGTGTTTTCTTTATGTTTTAGTTTGAGACGATCCCTAACTTTGGAAATATTTGTTGTGATCGTTGAAAAAACTCCCTGAGAAAGTGCTAACGCTTCTGTAAGTAAACTCTGAGCCCTGCGTACACTTAGTGTTTGTTTTGGTACCAGCTGGCAATGATCATGCTCTCCATGATGGCATCAGCAGATCCTCTGCCTCAATTGGAAAGACATTTCTGATCTTCAATCTGACAAGCAGCCAAGTCACCGTAATGAAGTGTTCCTACAAAGATGATCTTTTGCTTAAGAAACCTAAGAACCAATGTTGGAAAGAAAAAAAAATTGTCTGCAAACACCAGACCCACTTGACTCCTCAGACTCCATTGTCCTTTTTTGCTAGGAGTGTGATCAGAGGCTTTAATGTCTTCATCCAAACCACTCATCCATGAGGATCAGTATGAACCAGAATTAACTCATCTCCTTGGATGAACTTCAGTGCATTCTGAACATCAGTTCATGTTATTCTCAATACAAAAAGCAAAAGCATTACCCCAAAACAGGACCACAGTTGAATACTGAAAAATATTTTTAAAATAAATTAAATGTTTATTTTAAGTAACAATTGTGTACATTTTTCTGTACATGTTTAAATATGCATTGAAATAAACAGCAGAATTATATTAGGGCTGCATCAAGTGATTGAGAACATGGATAATGAATTTCATTTTTAACGAATGCCATTATCGATTAGTTGGGCTGCTCAAGTTTCGGCTTAGCGTGATGGCAAGATAATAGCCACTTGCAAAATGGCAGAGTACAGATCAACCAGTAAGAGGAAAACGCACTGGTGCCACGGATAAAGGTGAAACACCAGCATGGTAAGCAAAAACTGAACAATCAGAAAAAAAATTTTTTTAAGATGACCATTTCATTTATTTATTTGTATTGTATTTTGTATGACACTGTGGCAGGAATATTGAAGATTGCATCATGAAATGCAATACATTACATATAAAGCTAAATTACATATATAGCCATATATAAACGTACTTATATACCGGTTGTATTATATTTGATACACATTTTCAACATAAAAAATAAATTAGCTGCTTTAATAAAGTACATATTCATACAAAAAAAATTAGTAACAAACTTTTTTTTTTTTTTTTACCACAACTGTTTCAAAATCTGCCTAAACGCCTAAAGTCTGATATTTAGATAAATCCGATAGGGGGCAGAAGATAAGTCTCAGATTTCTCCCTTATGCCATCTCGGGGAGTTTTTCCTTGCCACAGTTGCTCATCAGGGACAAACTTACTTACAAAGAACATATTTAACTCAATTCTGAGGATTTCCTCAGCTAAAAGCCTAACCCCAGACATGCATCTAAGAAGAGATGCCAGGTATCTGGCTTAATCCAATGTGCATCAGAGTAAATCAGAGTGTAACAAACTGAGCTTGAATGAATGTTGTCTTTATGTACTTTTTCTACTCCATGGGCATGGACTGTTAATAGTTGAAAGATTGCCTTTTGTTAATTGAAGGTAATTATTATTAATTTTGGTTTTGTTGTTGGCCTGTGAAAAAGATTGACATTAAAAATTTACTTGAAAGGCTATAGATAGAGACATATGAAATGAATACCACTGATGTTTTATTTCAAATTAGAGCTCTCATGTGTTTATAATATTAAGCTTTGGTTGTTCCATATTTAATGCTGAAGCAAAACTAAAGTTTGTTTCCATATGAAAAGGTTCAACATTATACATATATGGAGAGAAGGGAAACATGCACAATTTCAGTCAATTTTTCAAACTTCCCAGTTTTTAATTTTGGCTCACTGTGAATTTGAGTTTGACACCCCTGCTTTAAAGGATCTTTCCAGATCAAACCAAATATTTGTGACAACTTTGTCGTGGTGGGTCCTTATGGGTTAAGGAAAACAATGGAAAGTTCTTAAATGGCCAGGTCACTTGACTTTAACCCTAATTAGTACTTTTAACTGAAGACAAAACTAAAAGCAGTTACAAACAAAACAAACAGCTACTAAAGGCTGCTTCTTCTTTCCGCTGCTCCTATTAGGGGTCACCACAGCGGATCTTCTGTCACCATACTACCCTGTCCTCTACATGTGCCTCTTTCAACATAGCCACCTGCATTTCTTCCCTCACCACATCAATGAACCAGGCAGCTACTAAAAGCAAATGCAGTGGCAATGCATCTCATGGCAGAAAAATCAGCATCTGATAATAAACATTGGTTTGAGTCTTCCTTCCCAATCATTTAATTTACTGCAAATGTTCTGGATCCTAGCAGCAAAAATAATTATTATATTTTGTCAATTTATCCAATTGAGCCTGTGAAAATATTTTTAATATTTTTAATTTAACTTTGTTGAGGCTGAAATTGGTGCCAAACATGCTTCAAGTCTTTTTAAATATGATGCTACAAGCTTGGCACATCTATTTATGGACAGTTTCTCCCATTGTTCTTTGCAGAACCTCTCAAGCTCCTTCAGGTTGGATGGGGAGTGTCAGTGCACAGGCATTTTCAGATCTCTCCAGAGATGTTCAACCGGGTTCAAGTCTGGGCCACTCAACGGCATTCGTGGAATTGTCCCATAGTCATTCCTTTGTTATCTTGGTTGTGTGCTCTGAGGTCCAGAGCGCTCTGGAGCAGGTCTCCCAGTTTCCCCACATCATGATGCTGCCACCACCATGCTTCACTGTAGGGATGGTATTGGGCAGGTAATTAACAGTGCCTGGATTCCTCTAGACATGGTGCTTGGTATTCAGGCCAAAATGTTAAATCTTTGTTTCCTTATGGTCTGAGAGTCCGTCAAGGTGCCTTCTGGCAAACTCCAAGCAAGCAGTCATGTGCCTTTTACTGAGGAGAGGCTTTCATCTGGCCACTTTACCATACAGGCCTGATAGGTGAATTGCTGCAGAGATGGTTGTTCTTCTGTAAGGATCTTTTCTCTTCACAAAGAAATGCTAGAGTTCTTTCAGAGTGACCATCAGGTTATTGGTCACCTCTCTAAGGCCCTTCTGTGTCTAGGCAAAGGCTGTGAATACTTATGTACATGTATTCTTATGTACAAATTAATTTTACTCAATTTTTTAAATTGAATTCCTCTTGTTACAGACAAAGCACACTATACATAAATAACCCAAATGAGGGTTTTACATAGTTATAATAAGCAAAACTTTTTTTTTTTTTTAAGTTTTTATCAGATTAATCGAGAAAAATCTGATTAATATATATTTTTTTTAAATAATCATTAGTTGCAGCCCTAATTTCTTAAATATAATATATTATATTTTCCACATTACTGCCAGGACCTTATCTACACAAAAGTGAGTATAACTGCCTATAAAGGGGTGGTGGGGGTACCTGATGAAACTTGATGCCTTGTAACTTCACGACAAAGTAGAGTAGAACAATGAAAATGGTACCATATTAACCTTTTTATTTTATTTTATTAATCTTCACTTTGAGGCTAAAGATTATTAACCAAGTGTAATTTATTAGCATTTTATTGGAACCTCTTTATTTAATCTGATGTTAGGTCTTGTATTCTGTAATTATCTGATATTCACATTATATTTAGTAAGCTTTAAAACTGTATAATTTTGTATCTTGTTGTATCTTGATAGCTTGGAAGGCCACACAGAAATGGGACCAACCCAGCCACAATTTGGTCAGTTTTTTATATATATATAAAAAAAATAAATAAATAAATAAAAAAACATGAAAATGTTACCCGAAACATGAATGGAAAGTTACAATGATAATAAAAAATTTGTAATGATTGGTGTGGCACCATTCTCACCAAACTTTCAAGGAATAAAGAGGAAACATGTTCAAATAACAAAACCATTTATCATTGAAGACATACTTTTACAGTTGATTTTGGGCAACATTTTTCTTTTAGAGCAAATGGTAAAGGAGATCCAGAAGCACATACTTCTACTTACCCCTCCGCACATTCCGGTCTGCCCTGCTGTCTTCCTGCTTCCTTTCTCCCATGGTTCCACATGGGTTACCTGGGGAACGATGCACAACTGACTAGTATGGTAATACTGAAAAAAAATTGACTACAGAAATTGTAGGAATACACGCGTTTTGTTTTTAATAAACGCATTTATTTGCACCACACTACATTTAATCCCGGACCAATTCACGCGCTTACAAACTAATAAGCAGTTAAAACTGAGATCATCTCCCCCATTAAAAAAATAGTTCCGAGACCAGATACTAGAGCAGAAGGCTGAACTTTAGTCAACTAAAACTACATCGATGACCGTTGCGTTCACTTATAATGGTTAGTTTGTTTCCGGTAATGCTGATGCAAACATGTGCACCAATCCTTTTTTTCCCAGCTCTATTAATTTGCCAGCCGGTCACTAACTATAGCGTTCCTGGTAACAAAAAAATAAAAAAAAATAAATATAAAATACCTTAGTGTTGTAAAAACAAAAACACTCAATATAAATAAAACAATTCGAGTTTACTCCGTTTATATTATCACATTTTTATTACAAACCATTAAGGAAAATACACGTGTTCGCAAAAAAACATGTATTTGTATAAACTACTAACAGAGGGAGTTGGAACCAATTGCCGGTAATGAGAGAGAAAAAGAAAAAGAGAAAGAGCGCGCTAGTTAAAGTCAGCGTGCTTCTCCACCAGGTCGTGTGTGACTTTTAGTGTAAATAAACCGTTAAAAACACAAATTCCCGCGATTTAAGAACCGCAAGCTAACTATCCACACTGCTGTATCGCGGCCCGCTAGCTAAGTAGCGTTAGCTGGCGTTACCTTGAAGTAGATCTCATCCACGACCTCATGGTATGTCTTCAACTCGTACAACTGAACCTTAAAATACGGAGATGATAGCACGTTTGTTAAAATCATAGGATTTAGGTTCATTGTCTTCTCATTGCCCCACAGAGGTAAGACATTGCCGTGTTTTCCTGAAGGAGGTTTGCTCACGGCCTGCTGCTGTGGATTCCCCGCCATGGCGCCTGGATGCGGCAGAAATGCTAGCTGCCTAGCTAGTTACTTTAGAGAAATAATGCTAAATATAGTGTCATTAAAACTGCAATTGCTCCAAATCTCATTAAAAGTGAGTATCCTTTGGTACTTAGCTCAACTTAATTAAATATTTAAACTATATATGTCTCAAACAACGATGTTTTCTGGATCAGTCAGGCGCACAACCAGATAATGTTCCCGGAGATTAGGCGGAAACGGAAATTACTCTTCTTCTTCTTGAATTTTTTTGCCCGCCGTAAACCAGAACGGAAATTACGTTCCGATGTGCTTTTTGAAACAGATTTCGCATTTTTTTTACTACACACGCCTTATAGAGTTTTTTTTCCGGCTTTGGAACATGTTGTTTGTTGCAACCTAAACCTTTTATACGTTGATATATATATAAAAAAAAAGATATTGAATATTGAAAATAAGCGTATAGCGTTCTTCATTCTAGGTCCCACAAAACGTTGTACTTCGTGAAAAATGTAAATTATACACTAGGTTGCAAGTTTAATTAGATATTTGGACCCTAATTAAATTTATCCACGCACTTCAGACACCACATTTTATTATCCAAACAACATAGTTTTATGATAACCTGGTCAGAGCGTCTCCAAAATGAACTTGTAACAGCTCACTGACTCACCTTCACTTTACTGCAATTATTTCACAACAACAATATTAAATTGTTATCTGCGCAATATTGCTATTTACACATCTGCATTCATCTCATTTACCTTTAACTTCAACAATAGGTGAATTGCCATGTTGATTTGAGCTGCTGTTTAACAAATTATGTATAGCATGCCACTTATGTCAACCAAGAACAGAAATCACAGATTGACCCAAGCTGGACAGGTAAATAAACCTTACCATGGTTGTAAAGAGTGTTTAGTAATATAGTCTTCCAGTTAGCTGAAATTAGTCATCATTTAATGTGTTTCATTTGGCAGACATAGAGGATTTTTTGGTTTGGTTTTTGAAACGATTGAAAACACTGATTCCAACATGTACTGTGACATTCTGAAGCAGAACATAATGCCCTCGCTTTAGAAACTGGGCCAAACTGCAGTTTTCGAACATGAAAACAACCCCAAACACACCACCAGGATGACTGCCATTTCACCCAACTCTATATCCATGATCCCCCAGATCTGCTCCTTCACCTAATATAAACCTACTGATAAAAGGCTTCACCAAATAAATATGTTTCAGCCTCGACTTGAACAATGAGACTGTGTCTGAGTCCTGAACACTGATTGAAAGGGCAAACCATATCTGTGGGGTTTCTCTCTCTCTCTCTCTCTCTCTCTCTCTCTCTCTCTCTCTCTCTCTCTCGCTCTCTCTCTCTCTCTCTCTCGGTTGAGTTAAACATGCTCCTGAGGTTCCAGTGACCACTGTTCCTGCCCCTCCCCCCTTCATGGATCTTCCCACTTTGTCCAGGCCTGCCTCTGGATAGTGTTCTCCTCGTTTGGAGGTCACTCTGTTCAGCTTGGGATGGTCTCTCATCAACGCCTTGGGTGGTTCCATGAAATTCCGAAGTAAGAACGGGCGCCTTGAGGATGGATTGGATTGTAGTCAATGTGAACAGTCTGCTTCATTGACTCAGGACTTGTTTTTGCTTCTGATCATCATCAGTGTACGATGATCGTATATCAACATCGTATATCTGCTATAAATGGACATTCGGTGCAACCCAGATGAGGATGGGTTCCTTCTTGAGTCTGGTTCCTCTCAAGGTTTCTTCCTTATGCCATCTCGGGGAGTTTTTCCTTGCCACAGTCGCCACCGGCTTGTTCATCAGGAACAAACTTACACTTATAAAGAACATGTTCACTTTTAATCACCACATTTTCTGTGTAAAGCTGCTTTGAGACAATGTTCATTGTTAAAAGCCCTATATAAATAAAAATAAATTGAATTGAATTGTAAGAGAGAGATTTGCCTCCTGCTGCAGTCTTTCATTTTTGAGGTACCATAAAAATAGCCTGCACTTTTTGATCCAAGTAGGCAGGGGGATAATGGTACATAAGCTCTCTCAGATACTACGGTGTGAGACAATTCAGTGCTTTATACGCCAGTACAAGTATTTTATAATCAAAACGGGCCAGTGTAGACTGATTAAAACAGGAATTTGGTCATATTTTCTAGATCTGATAAGGACTCTTGCTTCTGCATTCTTGAGTAAACTAAAGCTATTTATGCACTTACTAGAGAGTGAAGCATTAGAGTAGTCTATTCTAGATTTCTGCATCCTGTAACAACATAAAATTTTAGCAAAGATTCTAAGGTAAAAGTAGGCTATCCTGCTAATGTTATTCGCAATAAACAGTGTCCTATGTGAACTCTTCAACTAGGAGAGATCTTTGTAGCTCAATGAAAGACATTATTGGGGGGAAAAAAACATGAAATTACCTGGATCTGTTCTTGTTATCGGATATGCTCTGGATGTGTTAGATTAGACTTCAGCAAAATGCATCTAAAAAGAAACATGATTTATATTTTAAGGTATATATGAGGTGGATGTCTAATTTATCCTGCAGAAGTATTTTAATTAAACTATCTTAGCTTCCATCCTGAGGTGGAGGTAAACTCAAAAAGAATGCACTTGCATTATTACATTTGAGAAACAATTAACCTTTTGCAATAAAAGGAATTCTTATAATTGCTGACAGATTCAGTAACTACCATAATAATAATAATAATAATAATAATAATAATAATAATAATAATAATAATAAAAACAAACACGGTCAGAACAGTCAAATAAAAAATATATAAATGCTACCCTTGTAATGCCATACTTGTTAATTACTTGTTAAATACTATTAATATAAATACTATTGAAATTTTTTTTTTGTGACTTAGAAGATACAAATTAACATCTGTTCTGTGAATGTGCTTATGTTAGATATTTTGGAACTAGGTTTTTCTCTCAGAGAAAAAAATTCAAATATCAGAATATGTTAAAAAACTTAGTTTCCAAGAATCGTTGTCAACTGATTTTGTTACACTATAATTTCCTGTATTTTATAGGCACAGAAAACTAAAAAAGATTTATGTCAAACATGGCTCTCAATGTAGAACCCCAACTGAGAGGTATTATTATTATTATTATTATTATTATTATTATTATTATTTTACTCATCTTTGTTATTATGTACTGGTTAAAAAACTAAACCGGAAACCGACTTGGACGTTATTAATACAGACACCCGATTGAAGGTACCCATGGCAACACCTGGTCTCCTTGGAAACGGTACACAATTCTTTAGACGGCGGAAAAGCTTCCGAGACTTTTACTCTTATCACATAACGAGGATAATACTAACATGGAAGTGTTTTCGTCTCTCCAAAATCTCCAGGCGCTCTCCGACTTGCTCTCAGTACCCGCTGATGAAGAAAGCGACTCAGAAGATTACAAGGTAAACTAGCTTTCCGTTCTAATATTTTGCTAGATGTTCATTCTGCTCATGTACTGAAAATGAGTGGTGTTATTTATTGATGGACTAGCGAGTATATAAAAACACTTCTAGCTGATACATGTTCAAGAAGAATTCACAGTTAAAATAACGCGATCCACTTTAAAAGGAGCACAGACGAATGAAAAAAGTTGGTAAATCAGCAGTCTCTCGGATATCCTGATATGTCCTGATATGATTTAATAGCCCACTTATGTGTCGGAATAAGTCATTTTCATAAACGTTGTCCTTATTTCGACTTTTCTTTATGCCAGTGTAATAACTAGTTGTCAATATACTATTTATTTATATTATATTATTGTCTAATCAGCATCTTGTTCTGCCACACCTGTGAGGTGGATGGATTATTTTGGCAAAGAAGAAATGCTCACTAACAGATTTAGACAGATTTGTGAACAATATTTGAGAGAAATATGCCTTTTGTGTACATAGAAAACGTCTTAAATCTTTGAGTTCTAAGAAAAACATGAAAAATAGGGGCAAAAACAAAAGGGTTGTGCTTATAATTTTGTTCAGTGTACATAAATTGGTAAAAAGCAGTTGCATTTTGTTCATGGCGTATACTTATTTACATTTAATTAATCATTTCTGATTGACCTATCACAGGCCAGACCGGGAAAGCTAAAGGGGCAGATGCAGCTCGGGGGACATAAAATGCCCTGCTCTGTTTTAGGAACTACATTTTTACATAGTAGCACCTTGTCAATTAATAAAAATAATTTTCACTATTGGCTTATAGTTTAATGGCCTGTTTTAATTATTATTCCATATAAAGTAAGACAGTAAAAGGTCTGAATTTGGATCCAAGTGTTTAATTGGCATTTGGTAGCTGTTAGCTGCTTTGAGACAATGTCTGTTGTGAAACGTGCTATAGAAAAAAAACCTTGACTGTTCATGGAAACTCACACTGATGATGCAAGTGATGGAGGATCTTTAGGCTGAAAATAAGTATTCGAGAGACAAAATAAACAATTTGGCACATTCTTAAAAAGAAGGAATGCACCGGTGAGCCCAGCAACACCAAAAAGGCTTTGAAGACCACTAAGTAAAGTGTGTGATGCAAAAAATTCTTCCATTGATGATAAAAAAAAACTCCTTCACAAATTCAAGCCAAGTCCAGAACACTTTTGAGGATGTTGTGTATCATTATCATTGTGTATAACCCTGGCCAGTCAAGAAAGGGATCCAGCATTTGTTTTCTAAAATCATACGATGTCCTTCATTGAGCCAAGGTACTCCTCTATCTCACCCCTCACACTGGCAACTACACACAAGCTGTACTGCATTAGCTAACTATTCAGACCATCTCTGTAGTGCTTCTGGGCTTAACTTTTGTTCCCATGCTTTTATATCAGAGAGTTTTGTGCCACTCTCACCATTGCTCATTAGGAAAAACTTTAAAGGGACAAATTTATTATGTTAAAATATTTATTAATAATTTTTTAATTTCAGTAAAGATGCTTCAGTTCGAGGTCCATTGTTAAAGGTGCTACACAAATTAAATAAAAAAAAATTAATTAAACTATTCTAATTTGACTGCTGTCTGTCTCCTCGATCAGCAGATCACATATCTCTGCAAGCTGACTGTGTACTGTGTCATATACTTAGTTTTAAAACACAGATCCAACGCAGCCATCCAGAGGTCGGGAGAATGGTGTCTTCACAAAGCAGTGGTTTGATTGAATTTGACAGAGGTACAGGACAACAACACTTTGTCGTCTATGGTTTACCATAGAGCAGGAATAGAGGTCATTTGGCCAAGATGCCCTAGCACACGAGTGACTAGACCATCTACATTTTGCTTACCCTCCCTCCCTAAGAGACAGCACAGACTAATACAAATAACTAACCGATAGGTCGGCGATGCTGTGGTTCAGACTCCTGTTTACCCTTGCAACTGTTTTGTCTATTACCAGCCCAGAGAGACTTGTTGTCCCAGATGAAGATGAGCTTAATTTACATTTAGATTTACAAACACCAAGCTGATAGTGGGGTATGTGTGTTTTGTGCAGTAGTTTTATCAACATAATATACACTATTTTTCCAAAAGTATTGGGTAACCTGGTCATAAGTATGGTATGTGATTTTTGAACCTTGCATTCCACATTTAGTCCCAATTTGCTCTTATAATTTCCTCCACTCTTCTGGGAAGCTTTTCCACTAGATTTTGGAGTGCGCTTATGGATATTTATGTTAATCAGAGACAAGGGTATTACAAAAGGCAGGTACTGATGTAGGTGAGAAGGCCTGGGGTGCTGTCAGCTTTCCAATTTATCCCAAAGGTGTTCAGTAGGGATGAGATCAGAGCTCAATTGCAGGCCACTCAAGAGCTTCCTCTCCAAAGCATGTAAACCAGATCTTCAAGGAGCTCACGTTGTGCACAGGTGCATTGCCATGCTGGAACAGGTTTGGGTTTCCAAGTACAAGTAAATGCAAAGTTTTATTATAGTGCATCTAAAGATGCCCTATACAATTGAATGCCTCCAGATTTGTTGTAACAGTTTGGGGGAAAAAACACATATAGCAGGAAAGGTTAGGTGACACAATACTTAAGAAATATAGTGTAGGTGTGGCATGGAAATGAAATCTATCATAAAAGTAAAAATAAGTCAAAATACTAGGTTTTGTAAAACAAGACTATTATGAGACCATCACCACATGCTACAAATACAAGATAGATACAAGATAGATAGATACAAGATAGATACAACTTTGTCATTGCATTGTACAGGTACACAGCAACAAAATGCAGTTTGGCATTTACCAGAAGTGCAAAATGTAGCAATCGTGCAAAAGTGTAGATAAATATGTAGCATATTTACAGCAAGTGATATACAGTGGGTACGGAAAGTATTCAGACCCCCTTAAATGTTTCACTCTTTGTTATATTGCAGCCATTTGCTAAAATCATTTAAGTTCACTTCTTTTCCTCATGAATGTACACACAGCTCCCCATACTGACAGAAAAACACAGAATTGTTGACACTGTTGCAGATTTATTAAAAAAGAAAAACTGAAATATCACATGGTCCTAAGTATTCAGACCCTTTGCTCAGTATTTAGTAGAAGCCCCCTTTTGATCAAATACAGCCAGGAGTCTTTTTGGGAAAGATGTAACAAGTCTTTCACACCTGGATTTGGGGATCCTCTGCCATTCCTCCTTGCAGATCCTCTCCAGTTCTGTCAGGTTGGACGGTAAACGTTGGTGGACAGCTATTTTTAGGTCTCTCCAGAGATGCTCAATTGGGTTTAAGTCAGGGCTCTGGCTGGGCCATTCAAGAACAGTCACGGAGTTGTTGTGAAGGCACTCCATCGTTATTTTAGCTGTGTGCTTAGGGTCATTGTCTTGTTGGAAGGTAAACCTTCAGCCCAGTCTGAGGTCCAAAGCACTCTGGAGAAGGTTTTTGTCCAGGATATCCCTGTCCTTGGCCGCATTCATCTTTCCCTTGATTGCAACCAGTCGTCCTGTCCCTGAAGCTGAAAAACACCCCCACAGCATGATGCTGCCACCACCATGCTTCACTGTTGAGACTGTATTGGACAAGTGATGAGCAGTGCCTGGTTTTCTCCACACATACCGTTTAGAATTAAGGCCAAAAAGTTCTATCTTGGTCTCATCAGACCAGAGAATCTTATTTCTCACCATCTTGGAGAACTCCATGCGGGTTTTCATGTGTCCTGCACTGTGTGTCCTGCACTCTTACCTCTCTCACCAAGGCTCTTCTCCCCCGATAGCTCAGTTTGGCCGGACGGCCAGCTCTAGGAAGGGTTCTGGTCGTCCCAAACGTCTTCCATTTAAGGATTACGGAGGCCACTGTGCTCTTAGGAACCTTTAGTGCTGCAGAAATTTTTTTGGAACCTTGGCCAGATCTGTGCCTTGCCACAATTCTGTCTCTGAGCTCTTCAGGCAGTTCCTTTGACCTTAATGATTCTCATTTGCTCTGACATGCATTGTGATCTGAAAGGTCTTATATAATCAGGTGTGTGGCTTTTCTAATCAAGTCCAATCAGTATAATCAAAAATTTCTGGACTCAAATGAAGGTGTAGAACCATCTCAAGGATGATCAGAAGAAATGGAGAGCACCTGAGTTAAATATATGAGTGTCACAGCAAAGGGTCTGAATACTTAGGACCATGTGATATTTCAGTTTTTCTTTTTTAATAAATCTGCAAAAAGGTCAACAATTCTGTGTTTTTCTGTCAGTATGGGGTGCTGTGTGTACATTCATGAGGAAAAGAAATGAACTTAAATGATTTTAGCAAATGGCTGCAATATAAGAAAAAGTGAAAAATTTAAGGGGGTCTAAATACTTTCCGTACCCACTGTATATAAGCATATGTACAGTGAATAAATATAAAGGATGTGTGGACATCATTAAGAAGTACAGAAATGGTTCTGCACATCCAAGATGTGGATGACCGCAAAGGTGTGTGCGCTACTAAAGTCTAGAGACTCCGCCTTCAGAGCAGGGGACAAGACGGCTTTAGAAACAGCAATGGCCAAACTGTCCTGTGCCATCAGAGAGGCACACCCCAAGAGAACCCACGCCAAGAGAACCCACGGCCACTTCCACGACAGCAGAGACACCTCAGCATGTGGCAGGGGATCCAGGCGGTCACAATCTACAAGACAACTTCACCTGCTTGTGACTGTGACGCCTGCCTCCCAGTTGCGTCATGAGGCACATCAAGACCCAGCTACCACCCTCACTCGACCCCATGCAATTCTTGTATCGGCCAAACCGTTCAATAGATGATGCCATTCCCACGGCCCTCCATCTGGCCCTCACCCACCTGGACAATAAGGACACATACGTACAGAGCGGCCAGTCTTCACTGATCATTGATGGATCCTCTGTGGAGATCGTCAAGAGCACCAAATTCCTTAGTGTTAATCTGGCGGAGAACCGCCCCTGGTCACTCAACACCAGCTCCATCACCAAGAAAGCCCAGCAGCGCCTCTACTTGCTGAGAAGGCTGAGGCTCCATCCCCTTATCTTGACCATGTTATACAGAGGGACTATCGAAAGCATCCTGAGCAGCTACCTCACTGCCTGGTTTGGGAACTGCACTGGCCTGGATCGCAAGACCCTACAGATGAGCCGAGAAGATCATCGGAGTCGCTCTCCCCTCTTTCACTGATATTTACACCTCACACACTTTTCACTCACAGTTTTTTTTCCACAAGCCATAAGGCTCCTCAACACACACACACACACACACACACACACACACACACACACACACACACACACACACACACACTCAACTGTGTGTTACTGAGCTGCTACAAATCTGAACTCAAACACACACTCACTCTTTTCAATTCACACACATCCATGTCTTCAGCACCAACCACATTATTTCATATATTTGAAATCATTACTACGTAACTGTTTAATGCTGTTTTTACACATCTATTTGACTGCAGCTGCCACCTTTTGTGTTAAAATTTTTGTGTTTATTTACAAGTACAGTCCTGTATACAGTTGTCTTTTGCACATTGTACCTAATAGCATAGGTTTACTGACAGTGCTGTTTTGTGTTTTGTGTATTTGTCCTACACTGTCTTGTGTTGTCTGTTTGCACCAGGTTGCACACCATGCACTTTATGTGGCTAGGACCAGTTTGTCCTTAGCTCTGTGTTCTTGTATTCCTATGTTGTTTTATGTAGCACCAAGATTCTAGAGGAACGTGGTCCCATTTCACTGTGTACTGCGTCAGCTATTTATGGTTGAAATTACACTTAAGCTTCTTGACTTCATTAATTTCTCTTGACTGCACATACCCTTGCACCACCAAGTATCTAAATTGAAATAATAAATGCATTTTTTAAAAATGTCTTATTTATTTATTTTTTGCTAATTGCTAAGTCATTTTTCTTTATTTATGTAGAATGCAAATCCAAAGGCAGAAATGGGTCCTGGGCACATTGGTGCTCATTCATCTGCTTCTAGGCAAGACAAGAATTCAGGTGAACTCAATTATCCATCACTAGCATAGACACTAGATAGAAGTTGACATTGAGATCAGTTGAATTCTAATTTAATGTAACTTAAGACTGGTAAATGCTTGTGAATACTGTTTATAGAACACATAGAAGGGTTAAGTAATTTTGTCTGTCTGTCTCTTTCCCATACACATGCACATATTAAAATTTTAAGTCAGTAGTACCTATGTGAAAAACACCAAAGACATCTGGGATGTGGAGGAGGTGACTGAAGGAACACATATTAATGACCTTGCAGATCTACGTCCAGAGCCTGAGTGAGTATGTAGTGTGTAGATAAGTAAAACAGCTATCCATTTACATTTACATTTATGGAATTTAGCAGACACCCTTATCCAGAACTTATCCAGCAATATAATAAACACTGGTTCGCTAGATTACAAACTTGAGATACAATCAGTCTAAACTCTGCTGAATGAATTATAGCATGCTTATTTTATTAATAAACAACGAAAAAAAACAAACAGCAAAAAAAAAAAGTGGCCAGTGACTCAGCTGTTTAAACATCTAGGGGAAGTTCATTTCACCATCTTGGTGCCAGAACAGATAAAAGTCTTGATGTATTCCTACCTCTTCTTTTAAAATAATGGTGGTTAAGTTCATTTACATTCCAGAGAGGGACTTTGCAATTAATTGCGGTTTATCTGTTCACTGTTAATAACATTCTAGAGTATATGCAAATTGTCATCATAAAAACTGAGACAGCAGACTTTGTGAAAATTAATATTTGTGTCATTCTCTAAACTTTTGGCCACGGCTGTACAAGCAAAAAAAGACCAGTAGCTCTCACAGGATACAATTCTGTATTATTATTTAAATGAATAACAAGAACAATATCTGTGTTTATGAAAGATTAATTATGAGCTTTTGTGTATGTAGGTATGAGATTATCCTGAAGCAAAGTGTGGCTGCAGAGGACTTGTTTCTGGGCATGAGCCGAAAGGATCCATCTTCCATGTGCTGTGAAAGCATGCTGGTATGCTCTATTTATTCCAACCCAATTACATTAATTGCATCCTACCAACTTAAGCCCTGTTGTTAGCTGAAGATATTATCTATGTTTGCTAGTAAGCGAGCTAATGCTATGTTGACCACTAAATGTACACTCACCGGCCACTTTATTAGGTACACCTTACTAGTACCCGGTTGGACCCCCTTTTGCCTTCAGAACTGCCCTAATCCTCCGTGGCTAGATTCAACAATGTACTGGAAACATTCCTCAGAGATTTTGGTCCATATTGACATGATAGCATCACACAGTTGCTGCAGATTTGTTGGCTGCACATCCATGATGCGAATCTCCCCTTCCACCAGATCCCAAAGGTGCTCTATTAGATTGAGATCTGGTGACTGTGGAGGCCATTTGAGTACAGTTATCTCATTGTAATGTTCAAAAAACCAGTCTGAGATGATTCGCGCTTTATGACATGGCGCATTATCCTGCTGGAAGTAGCCATCAGAAGATGGGTACACTGTGGTCATAAAAGGGATGGACATGGTCAGCAACAATACTCAGGTAGGCTGTGGCGTTGACACGATGCTCAATTGGTACTAATGGACCCAAAGTGTGCCTAGAAAATATCCCCCACACCGTTACACCACCACCACCAGCCTGAACCGTTGATACAAGGCAGGATGGATCCATGCTTTCATGTTGTTGATGCCAAATTCTGACCCTACCATCCAAATGTCGCAGCAGAAATCGAGACTCATCATACCAGGCAACGTTTTTCCAATGTTCTATTGTCTAATTTTGGTGAGCCTGTGCGAATTGTAGCCTCAGTTTCCTGTTCTTAGCTGTCAGGAGTGGCACCCAGTGTGGTCTTCTGCTGCTGTAGCCCATCCGCCTTAAGGTTTGACGTGTTGTGCATTCAGAGATGCTCTTCTGCATACCTCGGTTGTAACGAGTGGTTATTTGAGTTACTGTTGCCTTTCTATCAGCTCGAACCAGTCTGGCAATTCTCATCTGACCTCTGGCTTCAACAAGGCATTTGCCCCAACAGAACTGCTGCTCACTGGATATTTTCTCTTTTACAGACCATTCTCTGTAAACCCTAGAGATGGTTGTGCGTAAAAAAAATCCCAGTAGATCAGCAGTTTCTGAAATACTCAGACCAGCCCGTCTGGCACCAACAACCATGCCACATTCAAAGTCACTTAAATCACCTTTCTTCCCCATTCTGACGCTCGGTTTGAACTGCAGCATATTGTCTTGACCATGTCTACATGCCTAAATGCATTGAGTTGCTGCCATGTGATTGGCTGATTAGAAATGTGTACAGGTGTACCTAATAAAGTGTCCGGTGAGTGTATATAGTCAAATAAGCAGATTTTACTTGTAGAAAAGATTTTAAATATTTCAGATTTTAAAACTTTCAGACCTGCTTTGTTAAGCTAAAATGACTTGTGGTGACCGAATTTTACGTATTTGGTTTTAAATTTACTTGAAGCCGGGCAATGATAAGAAAATGGTTAATGGGGAAACTTTGCTCAATGAGGAAAAAAATAGTGATCATGTCACCAAAAAGATAAACAAATGTAAGAAGTAGAAAGTACAGATATTTGTGTAAATATTTAATGGGTGAAAGTAAAAAAGTTATCCAAAAAAGAAATAGTGAAGTAATGATACTAGAAAAATCTATTTAATTAAAGTAATGAAGTATGTGTACTTTATTACTTCCCACCTCTGCTCTACACTCACAGGTGAGGGTGAAGCTACCAGAAACCCATGTTTCTGAGCTTATGCTGGATGTGAAGGAGAGATTTGTTGATCTAAGAACACCAAAATAGTAAGATAGAGTCTCCTAATTCACTGCATAGTACTTATTCATATATGCTACATGATGTAAATTATTTCATGCTTATATTTTTATTTTGTATGTTACATACATTTTCAGCATTTCAGTAGGATTTTTTTTTATGTTTTTTATTTTTTATTTTTGTATAAAGCAATAGATACCATAGCTTTTGTACTCAGGCAGCATTAAAAAATAAGAGAACAGCCAAATGCTGTACCAGATGACCTCATTTACAGACCTTAAGAAAAAAGGGAAATAATATAAAAAATCTTTAAAAAAAAAAAAAAAAACAATTTGCCAACATGGAAGAAACAAAAAACATTTGTCTTAACAAACGCTTAAATAAAGGAACTGAATAATCAGTTTACAAGGGCCTTTGTCTGCTTTTGTTCCATGCATGTAAAGCCCAAAATAAAGGTGCCCTTACACTAGCTCACATGTATACACTGGCGGTCAAAATTAGAGAACAATTTATAAACAATTGAACAATTCTGAAATAATGTCATCTTCACTGCTCAACATTTGAAGGAGTTTTTGTCTGGTCTATACCATGCTACCAGAACACCTTTTCCACAAAATAACTAAGGCATTTCAACAAAAAACTTTATTTTGCAGAAAACACACTGATCAAAATTAGAGAACACTTTCAGATACTTCCCAGTTATTGGTGTTATTCTGGCACCTGGTGCTAATTTCCTTGATTATCTGTCAACCCCTATTTAACTGGCAGCCTAACTTCCAGTTTCACTGACTCTGCAAGATGGTGGGCCGTTCTAAAGTGACTGAAAGCCTTCGGCAGCAGGTTGTCCAGATGAAGGCCAAAGGGATGACCCTATCAGCCATAGCAAGACATGTTGGTCATTCCAAATCTGTGATTTCAAGAATATTGAATCTTTACAACATCACAAACTCATTCAAGTTCGCCAAGAAGGCTGGTCGTCCACGGAAGACAAATACAAGAGCAGACAGGATACTGCGGAGGATCTCAATGTGCAATCATTTCCACACTGCAGCTGGAATTGCTCACCAGTTCAGCGCTGAACAGGGTAAGGATCTGTCTCGTCATACAGTGTCTCTACATTTAAGAGCATTTGGACTGAAAGCCCACTCTGCAGTGACCAAACCTCTCATTAGCAGAAAGAATCAAAAGGCTAGACTAAGCTTTATAGAGGAGCATGTTGTGTGGACAGAGGAGAACTGGTCCAAAGTTCACTTCTGTGATAAAAGCAAGTTTAATTTATTTGGGTCCGATGGGAAACATTATGTGGCATAATGTTATATACGACAAACTGGAGAAAGACTGAACCCAAAGTGTGTAAAGAAGTCAGTGAAAAGTGAAGGAGAAAGTGTTATGGTTTGGGGTGTTTTCTGCAGCAGGAGTTGGGCCTCTTATAGGCAGAGTGAATGCAAATGTTTATCAGAACCTTCTTCAACAACATATGGTTCCTTCCCTGCGTTCATCACCCAATCAGCCCGCAGTGTTCACGCAGGAGAACGCTCCATGTCACACAGCAAAACGGGTAAACAGTTCCTTGAAACATTCAAATAATGACATGGCCTGCCCAGAGTCCTGATCTCAACCCAAAAGAGAACCTCTGGAAAATCCTTGGCGACAAAGTTATGGCCAAGAAACCCACTACAGTCACCGAACTGTGGAGGAGACTGGAAGAAGAGTGGACCAAAATCACACCAGAGCAGTGTGAGAGACTAGTGCTGTCCTGTGGCCGCAGATGTGCTGAAGTCATTCAGAGCAGAGGCCTGTACACTTCCTACTAATTGCTGACTGTTGTAACCTTCAGAAAATTTTGTTGTAATCTTTTTCCATGCTACAGTCATTGTTGTTTTCAAATTTTTATCAGTGTGTTTGCGGCAGAATAATGTTTTTTTTTTTTTTAAATGGCTATTTTGTTAAGTTATTTTGTGGAAAAGGTGTTCTGGTTGCATGGTATAGACAGGACAAAAACTCCTTCAACTGTTGAGCAGTGAAGATGACATTATTTCAGAATTGTTCAATTGTTTATAAATTGTTCTCTAATTTTGATCCCCAGTGTATATGTGTACAGTAATGGGCAAAAGTTTTAGTCAATTGTGGAAAATGCTGTAAAGTAAAAATGCTTTCAAAAATAAAGCGTTAATAGTTTATTTTTTATCAATTAACAAAATATAAATGAACAGAAGATAAATTCATATCAATATTTGGTGTGACCAACCTTTCTCTGCAGAACAGCATAAATTCTTTGTGTTACACTTGTACACAGTTTCTGGATCTCTGCAGGTAGGTTGGACCAACATCTTGGAAAACTAACCACAGATCTTCTATGGATGTAAGGTGCCTCAAATTCTTTGGTTTCTTCATGTAATCCCAGACAGACTTGATGTTGCGATTGGGGCTCTGGGGAAGGGTGACAAAACTATAAATTTCAGGCCTTTTTGTTCTTGTTCTTCTCTACGCTGAAGATCGTTCTTAATGATACTGGCTGTGTGTTTGGGTTCCTTGTCCTGCTGAATACATTTGGGGCCAATCAGACACCTCCCTGATGGTATTACCTAATGGATATCTGCTTGTATTTCTCAGCATTAGGGATACTATTAATCCTGACCAAATCACCAACTTAATTTGCTTAAATGCCGTGCCAAACCTGCAAGCAACCTCCATCATGCTTAATTGTTGCCTGTAGACACTCCGTATTGTACCGTTCTGAAGCCCTTCAGCAAACAGCTTGTTTTACTCATCAGCCCAGAGTACCTGCTGCCATTTTTCTGCAACCAATTCCTATGTTTTCATGCATAGTTGAGTTGCTTAGCCTTTTGGTCGCAGTTCTTCCATGAGGACCAGTTCTGGCCAGACTTCTCCAGACAGTAGATGGGTGTACTTGGGTCTCACTTGTTTCTGCAAGTTCTTTGCTGATGCCACTGCCGGACATCCTCTGATGTCGAAGTAAGCATGATTTCATCATTGTCTTTCATTAAGCTGCCCACCACTTAAATTTTTTTTGGCTGACCACTGCATCTACGGTCCATTTCTTTGTGTTTCTCTATAATAGCTTGCACAGCACATCTTAAAACCTTAGTCTGCTTTGACATTTTTGCCTGGGAGAGACCTTAATGCTGCAGCAATACCTATAATATACATGCAGTAAATACATGCTTTTTGCTGTGCTCTATTTCGCAATTGTGCATGACCTGTGACATGAAACTTTCTTCCAAACTTTACCTTAGTAGTAGAGTTTGGCTGTTGCTCAAATAGTTTTAAGTTTCCTACACAACTGTTTCTGTTTCAGTTCATGGCTCTGTTTCAACCTACATATGAAATTAATGATCTTTAGCACCTGCTTGGAATAATTGGTTAATCATACACCTGGCTCTAATCCTACAAAATCCTTGACTTTGTGCAAATGTACAAAGTGTGCAAGCGTAAGAATTGAAAGTCTAAAGGTAATCACACACAATATTTATTTGATTTAAATTTTTCTTCTGATTGCTCACTTTGCATTTTGTAAATTGATAAGAATAACCCATTTAAATGTATATTTTTGAAAGAATTCCTACTTTACAGCATTTGGCAACTACCTCAAAGTTTTACATAGTACTGTATGCATGTTAAGGAACTAAGGGTGTAACTGTAGTGACTTTAGTAATAAACGTAAAGGTATTAAAAACTATAGCATAGATGTTGTATAAAAAATAATCTCTCTTCTGTCTACAGCAAGTTAGGCCTTCATCTACCCCACTCAGTGCACAATAGGGAAGGCACAGCCCGTTTCATTACAGAGAGAAATGAACTGGAAATCACACTTCCTATGAATAGACCACTGGACTCCATCAACCTCCCCTGAAAAGAAGAAATGTAGGAATCATGGGCTGCAATTTAAGAAATAGTACTGGAAAAGTAAACATTCACAAACAAAAACATTTAGCTATACACCGATTAGGTATAACATTATGACCACCTACCTAGTATTAGGTTACTCCCCCTTTTGCTGCCAAAACAGCCCTGACCCATCGAAGCATGGACTTCAATAGACCCCTGAAGGTGTGACGTGGTATCGAGCACCAAGATGTTAGCAGCAGATTCTTTAAGTCTTGTATGTTGTGAGTGGGGACTTCATGGATAGGACTTGTTTGTCCAGCACATCCCACAGATGCTCAATTCGATGGAGATCTGAGGAATTTGGAGACCAAGTCAACACCCCAAACCATTACTGAACCATTTTTGCTTTGTGGCAGGGCACATGATCCTGCTAAAAGAGGCCACAGTCAGCAGGGAATACTGTTTCCATGAAAGGGTGTACAGGGTTTGCAGCAATGCTTACGTAGGTGGTACGTTCAAAGTAACACCCACATGGATGACCAGATGCAAGGCTTCCCAGTGGAACATTGCCCAAAGCATCCCTCTGCCTCCAACAGCTTGCCTTCTTCCCATTGTGCAATCTAGAGCCATGTTATACCCAAGTAAGCGATGCACCTGAAAATCCACGTGATGTAATAACGTGATTCATCAGACCAGACCACCTATTTCCACTGCTTCGTGGTCCAGTTCTGATACTTACATGCTTATTGTTGGCACTTTCAGCTATTGACTGAATTCATCATGGGCACCCATCTGAAGAGATAATCATTGTTTTTTACTTCACCTGTCAGTGGTGATAATGTTATGCCTGATCTGTGTATGATGTATTTTGATCCACAAAAAAAAATAATTTAAACATTGTTTGTTTAAATATAGTAAATTAAAATTTTTATTTGAATTTGCAATCAGCAAACCATATATTTGTCCATTGTATAAGTTTTTTTCTAAAGTAATTTTTCTTCTGGGATGAACTTGTTAGTACAGTGCTACTCAGTGTGATTACTCTCAACAACACCAATGACCACTATTTATTAAACAGCTTGTAAAAATGATTGTCTTCGGTTTCGGTAGCTTGAGCAATTGACAAACAATAAACCAAAAAAATCTACTAGTTATGTCTAAGATTTTTAATGGTGCCACATTGTAACATTATTGTTACTTTGTTAATATTCATTGCATACTCTTTTTTATTATCATTTTATTCATAATTAGGGGTCAATTTTTTGTAATGGAAGAACTTCAGTCAAGCTTGGGGGGAAGGTGTATAGATTGTGCATCACCCGCTGTCTTCAGTTCCGAGTTGTTCCTTTTTTTTTATTCAAGTCAGTTCAATTCAGTTTTATTTGTATAGTGCTTTAAACGAAGGACAGAGTTTATCAGTTGGAATGTATAAGTTTATTGCCTATAAGTTTGTTCATTTCAAGTTTATACCTAATGAGCAAGCCAGTGGCAACTGTGGCAGACACAAAAGGGAACCCAGGCAGATTAAAAAAGAACAGGGACAGGAACACTGGCCACACCACTATCAACAAACCTAAGTGAACATGTGAAAGTGGGGGGATGACAACATACAAATACCCCAGTTCACCAAAACACTGTATATCCATGATCCCTCCAAATCTGTTCCTTTACCTAAGAAAAAACTACTGACAAAAGCTTGATTAAATAAACATGTTTTCAGACTAGATTTAAAACTGTGTCCGAGCCCAGAACACTAATTGGAAGGCTGTTTCATAACTGTGAGGCTTTGTAAGAGAAAGCTCTGCCCCCTGCTGTAGTCTTCATTATTTGAGATACTGTAGCAAGAAACAGCTTGCACCTTTTGATCTAAGTAGGCAAGGTAGATCATAATGGAAAAAAGATTCCCCTGCCACGCCTCCCTCGGTTGCTGTCAGAGATTCACCCTGCCACGCCCCCCTCAGTAGCTGTCATGGTTCCTCGTTATACTTTGCCTGCCAGGATCACCGACAGCTGTGGCTCGTTAAGGACTAGACTATATAAACTCACGTTCTCGAGTCACAGGCTGTCGGTTCTTGAATTGTCATGCTGGTCATCTCCTGTTCCTGCGACCGCCAGCCTGCCCGCTGGTTCTGTTTCCAGACTCTGTGTCCATGTGCGGATTACTCTTTGCCGTTGCAGTTTACTTTAGTTTTCGGACTCTAAGTTTAGTTTTGGATTACTCGTCTCGAGCGGATATTCTTTGTTTGTTTTCTCGCCACGGCGACTGAGTGTTTCTTTGTTGAACTGACCGAATAAACCATGATTGAGTTATTTCTGCTTCCGCGTCCTGTCCATCAGCCTGACAGAAGAACCGACCGAACACGGAATCGCCCTCCCGCGATTTCGGCCGCGATGGATCGGCTTCAGATTTCTCCCGGAAGTTCCATGCCGCTCCTTGCAGTTCACAGCCACTGACGCCGAATTATGCAAGCGCGGCTGCGGCACGCCCCTCAGCGAGCGCAAAGGATTTCCCGGCTCGTTTTTTTCAGAGAGAGCAGCGAATTGGGCAGGTTCCTGAGGAGGCAAATTCGTCCCAGTTTCCCTCCGAGCGAGCCAAGATCGCCTTCTGTGTTTCCCTCCTGTCTGGTGATGCTCCCTCTGAAACCAGCAAATTATGGAGCGCCAAAGGGGGCAATTGTGGCTCACTCGCTGAAATTTTGCCGAGCTTCATCTGGGGATGTGTAGGATGGAGGTGGCGGATCTCCACGAGAGTCCCCTTGAAGATGAAGATGCCTCGTTCCGAGGTTCTGCAGAGCACGTGACTCCGATTCAAGGTCCACCAAGGCAAGCATATCTGGTTCAGGGGTTTTCAAGGTTTTTCTCGTCCCAAGGTTCTTCAGAGTGCGCGGCTCTGGTTCTGGATTCTCCATCCCAAGGTTCCTTAGAGCACGCGGCTTCGTTCCATGGCTCTTTAAGGCGTGCAGCTCCGTTCCAGGACTCTCCCAGGTTCTCGGTTCCATCCCGGTGCATCCAAGAATGCGAGGCTCCGTTCCAGGGCTTTCACGGACACACGGCTCTGCCCCTGGATCTGTATAAGCGCGCTGCTGTGTTCCTGGGTTCTCGTGGACGCTCTGCACCATCTCCAAGCATCTGCGAGCGCGCCATGGCATCCCAGCATTCCCACGAGCTGTCCGTGCCGCCACCGAACATCTACAAGCGCGCTGCCCTGTTTCGAGGTTTCCCTCCGCCACAGTGTCTCCAGGAGCACGCCTCTCCGCCACAGTGTCTCCAGGAGCGCACCTCTCCGCCACAGTGTCTCTAGGAGCGCGCCTCTCCGCCACAGTGTCTCCAGGAGCGCGCCTCTCCGCCACAGTGTCTCCAGGAGCGCGCCTCAGACCTGTCGCCGAGCCGCCACAGACCCGTCACTAGCGCGCCGAGCCGCCACAGACCCGTCACGAGCGCGCCGCTCAGCCACCGAGTCCCGCCGTGGGCGCCGCTCAGCCACCGAGTCCCGCCGAGGGCGCCGCTCAGCCACCGAGTCCCGCCGAGGGCGCCGCTCAGCCACCGAGTCCCGCCGAGGGCGCCGCTCAGCCACCGAGTCCCGCCGAGGGCGCCGCTCAGCCACCGAGTCCCGCCGAGGGCGCCGCTCAGCCACCGAGTCCCGCCGAGGGCGCCGCTCAGCCACCGAGTCCCGCCGAGGGCGCCGCTCAGCCACCGAGTCCCGCCGAGGGCGCCGCTCAGCCACAGAGTCCCGCCGAGGGCGCCGCTCAGCCCCGTTCCAGAGTCACCGAAAGAGATCAGCCCCGTTCCAGAGTTCCCAAGAGAGCTCAGCCCCGTTCCAGAGTCCCCAAGAGAGCGTTCAAAGGCCGTGATAAGGACTTCGTACCGCCGCCTGGCCGCGAAGGGGTCGTCGTGCCGCCGCCTGGCCGCGAAGGGGACGTCGTACCGCCGCCTGGCCGCGAAGGGGACGACGAAGGGGATGACAAGGGGGCTCGCCCCCGGGTCCTCCACAGGTTGACGGCTCGCCCCCGGGTCCCCCGGAGGGCGCAGGTCCCTCTGACGACGGCAAAGCTCTCCAGCCAGGGATCATGCTCTGGTTCTGGTCTTTTCGAAGGCCGCTGACCCGCTCCTGATCCCGACCGAGGACGATGCTTTGCCTTGGACCCCTTCCGATCTTCCCCTGTTCTGCTGCGATGCTCACGGGGCCTCCTTTGTCCCGGGTCGGTTGGAGAGGCCTTCCTCAGAGTGCCCCGGCCCGCCTGGCGTTTGTGGGTTTTGGGGCGTCAGGTGCTGCCCCTGGAGGGGGGGGGGTACTGTCAGGGATTCCCCTGCCACGCCTCCCTCGGTTGCTGTCAGAGATTCACCCTGCCACGCCCCCCTCAGTAGCTGTCATGGTTCCTCGTTATACTTTGCCTGCCAGGATCACCGACAGCTGTGGCTCGTTAAGGACTAGACTATATAAACTCACGCTCTCGAGTCACAGGCTGTCGGTTCTTGAATTGTCATGCTGGTCATCTCCTGTTCCCGCGACCGCCAGCCTGCCCGCTGGTTCTGTTTCCAGACTCTGTGTCCATGTGCGGATTACTCTTTGCCATTGCAGTTTACTTTAGTTTTCGGACTCTAAGTTTCGTTTTGGATTACTCGTCTCGAGCGGATATTCTTTGTTTGTTTTCTTGCCACGGCGACTGTGAGTGTTTCTTTGTCGAACTGACCGAATAAACCATGATTGAGTTATTTCCGCTTCTGCGTCCTGTCCATCAGCCTGACAGTGAGACTATTCAGTAGTATTTTATAATCGATGCAAGATTTAATTGGGAGCCAATGTAGACTGAATTAGACAGGTGTGTTACATGTGATAATATTCCTGGTTCTGTAAGGAAGCTGCATTTTGAACTAACTTACTAAAACATTTAGATGTGTGTGTGTGTGTGTGTGTGTGTGTGTGTGTGTGTGTGTGTGTGTGTATGTATTTATGTATTTATGTATGTATGTGTATGTATATATATATATATATATATATATATATATATATATATATATATATATATATAAAACCCAGCCATTAGGGGGGCACAAGCCAGTGCACTCTTAGTGATTGGGGCAGACTTTAATGGGCATGTAGGTGAAGGGAACAGAGGTGATGAGGAGGTGATGGGTAGGTATGGTTTCAAGGAGAGGAATGTGGAAGGGCAGATGGTGGTAGATTTTGCTAAAAGGATGGAAATGGCAGTGGTGAACACGTATTTTAAGAAGAAGGAGGATCATAGGGTGACGTATAAGAGTGGAGGAAGGTGCACACAGGTGGATTATGTTCTGTGTAGGAGATGCAACCTGAAGGAGATTGGAGACTGTAAGGTGTTGGCGGGGGTCAGTGTAGCTAGACAGCATCGGATGGTGGTCTGTAGGATGGTTTTGGAGGCGAAGAAGAAGAGGAGGAAAGTAAGGTTTGAAAGAAGAATAAGATGGTGGAAACTGAAGGAGGAAGAGTGTAGTGTGAGGTTCAGGGATGAGGTCAGACAGGGGCTTGGTGGTGGTGAAGAGGTTGGATGATTGGGCAACTACTGCAGGAGCGATGAGGGAGGCAGCTAGAAAAGTACTTGGTGTGACATCTGGAAATAGAAAGCAAGACAAGGAGACGTGGTGGTGGAATGAGGAAGTGCGGGAGAGCATTAGGGGAAAGAGGTTGGCAAAACAGAAGTGGGATCGACAGAGTGATGAGAAAAGTAGGCAGGAGTACAAGGAGATGCGGCAGCAGGTAAAAAGGGATGTGGCGAAAGCCAAGGAAAAGGCATATGAGGAGCTGTATAAGAGGTTGGACACTAAGGAAGGAGAAAAGGATTTGTACCGATTGGCCAGGCAGAGGGACCGAGCTGGGAAGGATGTACTGCAAGTTAGAGCAATAAAGGATGGAGAGGGAAATGTGTTGACTAATGAGAAGAGTGTGTTGAGAAGATGGAGGGAGTATTTTGAGCAGCTGATGAATGAGGAAAATCAGAGAGAGAGAAGGTTGGAGGATGTGGAGTTGGTGAAGCAGGATGTAGATAGGATTAGTAAGGAGGAAGTGAGAGCAGCAATTAAGAGGATGAAGAATGGAAAGTCGGTTGGACCAGATGACATACCGGTAGAAGCGTGGAGATGTTTAGGAGAGATGGCAGTGGAGTTTTTAACCAGATTGTTTAACAGGATTCTGGAAGGGGAGAGGATGCCTGAGGAATGGAGAAGGAGTGTGCTGGTACCGATCTTTAAACATAAGGGAGATGTGCAGACCTGCAGTAACTACAGGGGAATTAAGTTGATCAGTCACACCATGAAGTTATGGGAAAGAGTAGTGGAAGCCAGGCTGTGAGAAGAGGTGACCATCTGTGAGCAACAGTATGGTTTCATGCCGAGGAAGAGCACCACAGATGCCTTATTTGCTTTGAGGATGTTGATGGAGAAGTATAGAGAAGGACAGAAGGAGCTGCATTGTGTATTTGTGGATTTAGAGAAAGCGTACGACAGGGTGCCGAGAGAGGAGTTGTGGTATTGTATGAGGAAGTCAGGTGTGTCAGAGAAGTATGTGAGGGTGGTGCAGGACATGTATGAGGACAGTGTGACGGCAGTGAAGTGTGCAGTAGGTACGACAGACTGGTTCAGGGTGAAGGTTGGACTGCATCAAGGATCGGCCCTGAGCCCTTTCCTGTTTGCAGTGGTGATGGACAGGTTGACGGACGAGGTCAGACAGGAGTCTCCCTGGACTATGATGTTTGCAGATGATATTGTGATTTGTGGTGAGAGTAGAGAGCAGGTTGAGAAGAGCCTGGAGAGGTGGAGATATGCGCTTGAGAGAAGGGGAATGAAAGTCAGTAGGAGTAAGACAGAGTACATGTGTGTGAATGAGAGGGAGGGCAGTGGAGTGATGCGGTTGCAGGGAGAAGAGGTGGAGAAGGTGGAGGAGTTCAGGTACCTGGGGTCAACAGTGCAAAGTAATGTAGAGTGTGTTAGAGAAGTAAAGAAAAGAGTGCAGGCAGGGTGGAGTGGGTGGAGAAGAGTGACAGGAGTGATTTGTGATAGTAGGGTATCTGCAAGAATGGAAGGGAAAGTTTATAGGATTGTGGTGAGACCTGCGATGTTGTATGGATTAGAGACAGTGGCATTGAGTAAAAAAGTAGTTTTTTTTTTTTTACCCCTTTTTTTTACCCCTTTTTTTCTAGTTACCCCTTTTTATACAATAAGCATAAAAATTACTACAGTATAAGTAATGTTTTTTATAAGGGAAATGTATTCCTTTTTAAATGAAACAAATTGAATTCATTAGGAAATATTGGTGTCATTAAAAGGTGTACTTAATTTGACACAGTGTTTAGATAGGATGTACATGTCAAACATTAACATGTATCCCAGGACTCAGTGTTTCCTATCAGAACATTGATGCTGACTTGCCGTCATCCTGTAGCGCATCCTGGTGCCATATTGTCCCCAAATAAACAACACACATGCACAAGCCATCAGAAGGCTCAATTTGATTAATCAGATTGAGAGAATTTCTTCTATTGCTCACATAGGCTTTTTGTGTTTGGATACCTTTTGATTATAGCCCACACAGATTTTTTTTTCTCAAAAGTTTGTGCTACAGTAGCCGTTTTGTGTCACTAGTCCAATAGCTGTCCTTTTTTGGTACTAGCTACTACAAGCCAGTAACATCCCACAAGACCAGCTGCTTTGGAGAAGGTCTGACCCAGTTGTATAGCCAGCACAATTTCACATTGCTTTAAGAACTGTAATTCAATACTGGGAGAGTCCTATATTGTGACTTGCCCTCTTGTAAGAGATGTAAAAAAATTCAACCAATATTTTAAAAATGTCAGTCTGCAGAGCAAATGTTTAACCAAATTTTGGCTTTGATATATTTTTTTTTATTATTATTTGTGCATTGTCAACGTGGAAGACATGCGTGTGGCAAAGTCCTCTTACCCGGTAATCCCGAGATGAGCTCGCAGAGAACAAAACGCGCATGCGCGTCCGTTGCCTCGGTATCCAGCTTGTAACCATGTGATGAAAGCGCGTCCAGCTGCGCTTCTCGGTGGCTAGGCAGTACGCGCCCCTTTTCCCCGTGCCTCGCTCTCGCCATGGCGGACGGCGAGCGCTCACCATTACTATCAGATCTCGGCGATGGAACAGCCGGTAGTGGAATCAGCGGTACTTCCCCTGGACCAAGTCCGTTTTCGCAACCGAACAAACCGCAGAGTGAGTATTGTAGCTCGCTAGGTGTTCTCCCCTCAGAGCCAATCCCTCTAGCGGTGCTGCCATTAATAGGCCCGGCTAGGTGTTGTGTAAAGAAAAATAGATGTTATAAAAATCTATGTGCGTCTCTTGTTTCTTTTTTCGTGCTGTATAGAAGTAATTTGCGGTCAGCAGCGTGACCAACTGCGTCGTTTCTTACATCGTACAGCGGAAATAACGCTTATTTATGAGCATGCCGGTTGCTCGGATCATTTTGGCTAATTTCTTAGGAGGCTAGCTACTTCCGCATCCAGTGTTCAGCGCTTAAATGGGTGTCCGTCTAGCATTCATTGAATAAAACAATTTAGTATAATTAATGCTCATAATTTTAATCTGTTTCTTTTACAAGTCATCGGTGCGCTAAACAAAAACAGTACTAGCTACCTAAGGCAATTTCTCAGGTGTCTTTGGTTGGAAGCTCTCGCTTGTTTATAATACAGCGATGTGATACGATCTTGTTTTGGATTTTCGGCTGTTTCATAACTGTGTGGCCTTGTAAGAGAAATATGTACATGAACTCCTCTGCTGTAGTCTTCACTATTCGAGGTACAAACAAGCAGCCGGCATCTTTAGATCAGAGGAGGCGTGGCGGATCATCGTAGACCAAAAGTTCACTGAGGTTCTACGGGACAAGTGCTTTATGTCAACAGTAGCATTTTATAATTAGTGTGAGATCTGACTGGTAGCCAGTATATAATCGATAAGAAAGGATGGACATATCTTCAGGTTCCAGTAAGGTCTCTGGCTGCTGCATTTTTGACTGATTGGTACTAGTTTATGCACTTACTAGAACAACCAAACATCAGGGTATTGCAGTCACAGTAACACAAGCATAAACTGGTTTCTCTGCATCATGTAACATTATATTTCTAATTTTAATAGTATCTCTAACCAGGAAAAAGGCTGTTCTAGTAATGTTATCTACATGAGCATTGAAGGATAGACTGGTGTAAATGATCACACCTAAGCACATGACCAAACAGAATCACCATTCACAGATACTATGTAATCAGACATGTTAATTTTAGCTACATGTGGTCCATCTTTTTAGAATTAAGCACTGTTAATGAATGTGTGTGTCATCTTAATTTGCTGAAACAAACATGTAACTAGTTCATCTATGAATGAGTTGAAGCTAATACCATGCTTATGAGAATTAAACCCAGAGGTAGCATATATAAAGAATAAAAGCCCATGGGTCTATAATAGATCCTTGTGAACCTTTACCTCAGTAAGTGTAGAAAACACCCCATTTACACCTACAAACAGATAATCAATCAAATACGACTGAGATAGGAGAGGGTCATTCCTTTACCCCCAACAACATTTTCTAGTCTATTAAGGGGAATATTATGACCAGTGGTGCCAAAAGCTGCACAAAGTTCAGCAATTTAAACAATAAGACAGCCCTGATCAGAGATCAGTAGCAGGTCATTTAATACTTCAACCAGGGCTGTTTCTGTGCTATGACTATGCCTAAATCCTGACTGAAACACATCATGAATGTTACTCCTATGTAGGTATGGGCATAACTTGTCTGCTACAACCTTATCTATCAAGTCAAGTCAAGTCAAGTTTATTTGTATAGCGCTTTTCACAACAGACATTGTCTCAAAGCAGCTTTACAGAAAACAACAGTGAAGGTGAATGGTGTGCGTTTGTCCCTGATGGGCAAGACAGTGGCAAGGAAAAACTCCCTTAGATGATATGAGGAAGAAACCTTGAGAGGAACCAGACTCAAAGGGGAACCCATCCTCATATGGGTGACATCAAGAGTTTGATCATAAATCTTTCAACAATACAGAACACTGGAGAGAGAGAACTAACATGAGTACTGGAGTATAAGATTATAAGTGAATGTTCTTTCTACAGTCTTTGGTATAAAAAGCTCAACATTTGTGATCATCATAGATCCAGCATCAGCTTCCCCATGCCAGGGCCTTTAAACACTCGGCATCTACTTCTCCATGATCATCCATAGGTCCATAATCTTCACGAGGTGGGACGTGACTGGAGCTGGCCAAACCTCAGGATGCCTCGGGATGGGAAGAGAAAGAGAAGCAGTGGAGATCTATGATCTATCTATCTATCTATGATCTTGTAGTTAAAGGGAAGGTTTGATATTAGCCTGTAGTTGGACAGCTATCAGGGGTTGAGGTCATTTTTTTGATGATGGTTTGCTTGAACAGTTTAGGTACTGTACATAACCAGTGCTAATGGAAGAATGTATGTATTCCTATACATTAGTGTGTGAGATTTTATTTTATTTTATTTTTTGGATCTGCAGTGTATATGTTAGGCCTGTAACACAAAATTCACGTACCTTGGGTTTTAAGTCACAGTTCGGTACAGTTTCAGTACAGTTCCCAGTAAATTGAAAACATAAAATTGCTTGTCGTCTCTTATTAACTCAGTTTATCATCAATGACATTTGTGAACATCAACAGTTTACATTTTTAAAACAATTTTAAATAAAATGCCTGCTTGGTTAAATCTTCTTCTTTCGGCTTCTCCCATTAGGGGTCGCTACAGTGGATCATCCGTCTTCATTCCCCTCTGTCTATACATCTGCCTCTTTCACCCTGACTACCTGCATGTTTTTCCTCACCACAGCCATAAACCGCCTCCTTGGCCTTCCTCTTTTCCTTTCTCCTGGTTGCTCCATCCTCAGCATTCTTCTACCAATGTACCCCATGTCCCTCCTCTACACATGTCCAAACCATCTCAATCTTGCCTCCCTCACCTTGTCTCGAAAATGTCCTACATGCGCTGTCCCTCTAATAAACTTATTTCTAATCCTGTCCATCCTCATCGCTCCCAACGAAAATCTCAACATCTTCAGCTCTGCTACCTCCAGCTCCACCTCCTGTCTTTTACTCAATGCCACTGTCTCTAAACCACACAACATCACAGGTCTCACCACAGTCCTATAAACTTTCCCTTTCACTCTCGCAGATAGTCTTCTATCACAAATCACTCTTGCTATCACTTTTCTCCACCCACTCCACCCTGCCTGCACTCTTTTCTTCACTTCTCTAACATACTCTACATTACTTTGCACGGTTGATGACAAATACCTGAACTTCTCCACCTTCACTACCATTTTTCCCTGCAACCGCACCACTCTACTGCCCTCCCTTTCATTCACACACATGTTCTCTGTCTTACTCCTACTGACTTTCATTCCCCTTCTCTCCAGCGCATACCTCCACCTCTCCAGGCTCTTCTCAACCTGCCCCCTACTCTCACCACAAATCACAATATCACTTGGTTAAATAATATATAAAATAATATATTATAATATTTTATAAAAATTTTATATAATAAATCTAATTATTTTGTTTACATTGGCACAAATTAACTTGATTTAAATAAAATGAAATAAGTGGAACATTTTGATTTTATATTTTACATTTGTTAGAGCCTATTTGTGTAATACAAATGTATGCGTGTGTGTGTGTGTGTGTGTTTGTTTTACATAAAAGTTTTTAAAGATATGATCTAGTGTTAAGTAACACAACTGTTCTACTTATTTAATGATACCGTAATTTCCGGACTATAAAGCGCACCCTTATATAAGCCTGAATTTTACAAATATTTGTATTTTTACACAACCGGTGAGGAAAATAAGTATTTGAACACCCTGCTATTTTGCAAGTTCTCCCACTTAGAAATCATGGAGGGGTCTGAAATTGTCATCGTAGGTGCATGTCCACTGTGAGAGACATAATCTAAAAAAAAAATCCAGACATCACAATATATGATTTTTAAACTATTTATTTGTATGATACAGCTGCAAATAAGTATTTGAACACCTGAGAAAGTCAATGTTAATATTTGGTACAGTAGCCTTTGTTTGCAATTACAGAGGTCAAACGTTTCCTGTAGTTTTTCACCAGGTTTGCACACACTGCAGGAGGGATTTTGGCCCACTCCTCCACACAGATCTTCTCTAGATCAGTCAGGTTTCTGGCCTGTCGCTGAGAAACACGGAGTTTAAGCTCCCTCTAAAGATTCTCTATTGGGTTTAGGTCTGGAGACTGGCTAGGCCACGCCAGAACCTTAAAATGCTTCTTATAGAGCCACTTCTTGGTTATCCTGGCTGTGCGCTTCAGGTCATTGTCATGTTGGAGGACCCAGCCTCGACCCATCTTCAATGCTCTAACTGAGGGAAGGAGGTTGTTCCTCAAAATCTCGCAATACATGGCCCTGATCATCCTCTCCTTATTACAGTGCAGTCGCCCTGTCCCATGTGCAGAAAAACATCCCCAAAGCATGATGCTACCACCCCCATGCTTCACAGTAGGGATGGTGTTCTTGGGATGGTATTTATCATTCTTCTTCCTTCAAACACGTTTAGTGGAATTATGACCCAAAAGTTCTATTTTGGTCTCATCTGACCACATGACTTTTTCCCATGACTCCTCTGGATCATCCAAATGGTCATTGGCAAACTTAAGACGTGCCTGGACATGTGCTGCTTTAAGCAGGGGAACCTTCCGTGCCATACATGATTTCAAACCATGACGTCTTAGTGTATTACCAACAAGAACCTTGGAAACGGTGGTCCCAGCTCTTTTCAGGGCATTGACCAGCTCCTCCCGTGTAGTTCTGGGCTGATTTCTCACCTTCCTGAGGATCATCGAGACCCCACAAGGTGAGATCTTGCATGGAGCCCCAGTCCGAGAGAGATTGACAGTCATGTTTAGCTTCTTCCATTTTCTAATGATTGCTCCAACAGTGGACTTTTTTTCACCAAGCTGCTTGGCAATTTCCCCGTAGCTTTTTCCAGCCTTGTGGAGGTGTACAATTTTGTCTCTAGTGTCTTTGGACAGCTCTTTGGTCTTGGCCATGTTAGTAGTTGGATTATTACTGATTGTATGGGGTGGACAGGTGTCTTTATGCATCTAACGACCTCAAACAGGTGCATCTAATTTAGGATAATAAATGTAGTGGAGGTGGACATTTTAAAGGCAGACTAACAGGTCTCTGAGGGTCAGAATTCTAGCTGATAGACAGGTGTTCAAATACTTATTTGCAGCTGTATCATACAAACAAAAAAAAAAATAGTTAAAAAATCATACATTGTGATGTCTGGATTTTTTTTTTAGATTATGTCTCTCACAGTGGACATGCACCTACGATGACAATTTCAGACCCCTCCATGATTTCTAAGTGGGAGAACTTGCAAAATAGCAGGGTGTTCAAATACTTATTTTCCTCACTGTAAATAAGCCACACCTGTGTATAAGCCGCAGGTGTCTACACTAAAACTAATTAACTTTACACAGGCTTTACGGAAAGAGAGTGTCTGTTACACGGTGTAACGGGTGAAATATGTTGTGGCTCCTTTAAGAGCAGAGCGGCATTTTGGGAATAGCATGTCACTGCATTCTTCCGGTATTACTGCGTGTGTGCGCGTGTGAGACTGAGGATTATGTCCTTATTATTTTCTGATGCTCATTTCCAAGTTTCTTTGACTAACCCATAACGCTGTTGCCAAGAAAAATAAAAAAGCATGAGTTTTGGAAACCTGTCTGTGCTTATATGATTTGTGTTGCAACTGGAGTTAGTGAGCTATCCCATGACCCAGACTCAACACGCTACAACGGCTTGTATCTAAACAGTAGCCTAAGGTACAAGCGGTCACTCGTCGTTTTTTTTTTTTTTGTTTGTTTTTTTTTGCTTTGTTACGCGAGCAAAAAATTGAGGTAAGAGCTCGAGACGCTGCTGCTAGATGGCAAAGCGAAGCCAGTAAGCGAAGATTGTGATGAAAATTAAGATAAGCAAAGAAGAAAAAGTAAAAATTTGAAAGTTTAGGGATACGTAGTGTACAGGAGTGAACTAGTTTTCCCTCCGCCTCCGCTTATCGCCTCTACCCCCCCCCCCCCTCCACACACACACACACACACACACACACACACACACACATATACACACACACACCCCACCGGCGTTTTCGTTAGCTCAAGTCGTCTCATCTCCAAGAAAAATACACTGAATAAAACCTTATTATATCTTTACATACTCTTTCTATTATGTTTTTATACAAGATTTGTTATTTAAAAATTTATTTTCCAATTTAATAACATGAAACGGGGTGTCATTTTGAGGGTTGGAACGGATTAATGACATTTTAAGTATTTTTAATATGGAAAACTGATTTGATGTGCGAGCAAATTAAGATAGGAGCTCGGAACGAATTAAACTCGTAGGTCAAGGTACCACTGTATTTCTCTGGGGAGATTATCTTTTGTCATTGTCGGTACGGAGTGAGTAGCCACAGTGACACTGCACTTACAGCCACTTAAAAAAGCTTGAACAGCACATCTTGAAACCCCACTCTGCTTTGAAATCTTTGCCTGGGAGAGACCTTGCTGATGCAGTATCAGCCATGGTGTATGACTTGTGAAATGAAACTGTCTCTGCAGCCATTCGGCAGACAATTTAATTTTTTTGCTACAACCTACATGCTGAGTTCCATCCAAAAACTATATATATATTTTTTTTTTGTTATTTTACTTTCTTTTTTTATTGATAGGAATAAATTAACAAAATATTAAAGCATATATAATGTATAAGGAACAAGAAAAAGAGTTTTGCTCTTTGTGCTTTCTTTTCTCACACACACACACACACACACACACACACACACACACACTCACTCAAGAACCCAAGTGATTGTAGCCAGTTCCTCTCAGAGATGAGTGCTGGCACATATGAAGGCTCTTGTAGTGTGTGTTATATATCAGTGTCTACATAATGGAAGACATTACTAAACCCAGTGTAAATAAATAATATATAAATTAAAATCACATGGGTGTCTCAGGTAATCTGAGCCCAACTGAGCATGTGCTTCACCTACTGAATTCAAAACTGAAAGCAGTTAAACAATATCTTACAGATGGGACATGGTTCTTATGTTGTAGTGCAGTGTTTTTCTTTTTACATACATTTTCAGATAGTGTAGACTTGACTAATTTTGATCAATTAATTTAAATTGCTTGTTTATGTTAATTGTATCACACAGATTATATAAATTTAAAGTAGATCACTGTCTCATGGAAGAAAAGGGAGAAGGGCAAAAAAAATAAAGTCTGCTTTATTATGCCACAGTCACACTTACATTTGCTTTCACTTTTTACTGGTTAAAGCACATACACACACACACACACACACACACACACACACACACACACACACACACACACTCAGCATCTCTATCTCTCCGAGGTTCTCTTCTCTGTGCCTTTTTATCCTTTTTTTGTTAGGTGACTGCTTCCACACTGTCTTTTCTACAGTAAATTTTTATTATGAAGAAATTTATGCTTTCAAATTTGCATAATAAATGTTTGCTTATAATGTTAGTACAGTCTTTTCAGTAAAATGATGTAATTAACACATGCTGAATTATATCTCTATGCCTTAGGTTTCCCACCATTTCCAAGCCCATCTCAACCCTCTGTGCTTTTGGGTGAGGATCCTCCACCATATTCACCGCTGACATCACCTGAGAGTGGCAGTGCTCCTGTGATCAGCTGCCGCGTGTGTCAGTCTCTTATCAGTGTTGAGGGCAAGATCCACCAGCACGTGGTCAAGTGTGGTGTGTGCAATGAAGCTACAGTAAGTCCAAAAGTACCAAAGATCCCAATTATATTGACTTTGGGACTTGCTGAAGATCGGTATTAATAGAAACTACTGCTCTCTGGTCACGGTTGCAGCCTTTGTTCGTCATGGTTTACATGCACATCATCATAAAATGTGCAAAATGTAATGCACACAATGGAAGAAAATGTTTAGTTAAAAGACATTAGTATAGTTAATTGGTGCAAGCAACAATGTTCTGTCAGATTTTAAAAATGTTTTCTGAAAATAAATAGCAGTTTTCTTCTTATTCTCTTACCTCCCTTAGCCCATAAAGAATGCTCCGGCTGGGAAGAAGTATGTGCGCTGTCCCTGTAACTGTCTGCTTATCTGCAAGGTCACATCTCAGCGCATCGCCTGTCCACGTCCTTACTGGTAAGCCAGGAAAAAAAAATCTCAGACAACAATTAAACATTTGGTTTTCGATCACTGTTTTTTTTTTTTTATTAACAAATTAATAGTTTGTTTTTATAAGCAGGGTGTGATTTATTAAGATCTATTGAGATTAAACCTTTACTGATTCTGATATTTGATATAAACTTTAGCTGGAGCTATTAATCTGTCTCTGCATCATTTAATGCTTTTTGCCATTGTGACATGATTGGATATGACATAAATGAGCAGGTATACATATGTTCTCAATAAAATTTCTATTTCACAAAATAAATAATTATATTATAGGAAAATGCTAAATGAAGTAAAACAGCATCAAGAAACTTAATTAATAAACAGTTTAAAAGTTTAATGTTACTGAGCAGTGTTTAATTCACATTTTCTGTCTCTTTGTGTTGCAGTAAGAGAATCATTAATTTGGGACCAGTGCACCCTGGGCCAGCTAGTCCAGATCCACAGCCTACTGGGGCCCGAGTGTCATGTGGCCACTGTAGTAACACCTTCTTGGTACTATAGCACTTATCATTATCATAATAATTCTTTTACATAAGATTGTGGCAACACCATTACTTCAGACAGTACAGTGTGTCCAGAAAGTATTCACAGAGCTTCACTTTTCCCACATTTTATGTTACAGCTTTATTCCAAAATGGAATAAATTAATTATTTTTCTCAAAATTAAAAAAAATGACATCCCATAATGACCACATGAAGGAAGTGTGTTTTGAAATCTTTGCACATGTATAAAGAAAAAAAAAAAAAACCCCGTGTACGTGAGTACCGTATTTTTCGGACTATAAGCCGCTACTTTTTTCCCCTACGTTTTGAACCCCGCAGCTTAAACAACGAAGCGGCTAATTTATTAATTTTTCCTGGGTTTTTTCCGGTTTCACAAACTTCAAGCCAAAAAAACTGAGTGACATAACATTTAAACCAATAAAATTTCCGCACGGAAACGAAAAAACCGCACCTCACCTGTGTTCTGAGCTGCACGGCATCGGAAGAAAAAAAACTTCCATCGGTGTTGATTTTTAAACGCACGACGATGCCAAAAGATAAACTCCCGAGAGAAATAGTTGTGAAAGGAAGGAGGAAGACAGTGAACAATGACTTACTTGGTCGGCTACTGTTTAGATACAAGCCGTTGTAACGCGTCTGGGTTATGGGAGAGCTCGCTAACTCCAGTTGCAACAGAAATCATATAAGCACAGACAGGTTTCCAAAACTCGTGCTTTTTTATTTTTCTTGGCAACAGCGTTATGGGTTAGTCAAAGAAACTTAGAAATGAGCGTCAGAAAATAATAAGGACATAATCCTCCTCTTGAACTCGCGCAGTAATACTGTAAAAATGCAGTGGCATGCTATTCCCAAAATACCGCTATGCTCCTAAAGGAAGCGCAACATATTTCACCCGTTACACCGTGTGTAACGTGTCTTTCGTTAAAGCCTGTATAAAGTACATTAGTGTAGATTAATGTAGTGTGCGGCTTATAGACAGGTGTGGCTTATTTATGTTAAAAATAAAAATATTTGTAAAATTTAGTGGATGCGGCTTATATATGGGGACGGATTAAATTGCAAAGATTTCAAACAGACTTTTTTCATGTTGTCACTATGAGGTATTGTTTGTAGAATCTTGAGGAAAATAATGACTTAAATTCATATTGGAATAAGGCTGTAACATAAAATGTGGAAAAAGTGAAGTGCTGTGAACAATTTTTGCTGATACACTGTATAATCATAGACAGATTATCTTGCAACATTCAGCTTAAGTAAGTATTTGGTAATGATCAGGGTCATGGTGGATCCAAGAGGGAATACACCCTGAATGGGATGCCAGTTAATTTCAACCACCAGGGGACAGGGACAGCCTGATTTTATGTCAGATTTACATTCATAGTTGCTAAGTGTACAATAAAAAAGACACAATAAAAAAAAAATTTCCATACTGACCAGACCCAAGTACACACCTTCATGGGAACAGTATCCCTAATGGCATTGGTGTCTTTCAACATGATAATGCAGCCTGGAACGCTGCAAAAATTGTTCTACAATGGGTTGCGCAAGAGATTAAGCTGCTGACTTAGTGTGAATTGACATCAAATATACAGATTGTTTTAAATAGTACAGACTTTTAAAATAAAAATACAAAAATAAAGTAAATAAAAAAGAGTCTCCGGACTAGAAAGATACAGTAGCATGTTGTGCAACGGCAAGTTCACCACATAAAGACTGGTTTTCTCTTTATGCAACTACAAGGGATCCAGCAGTGCATTTGTAACATCCTTCAGGTGGGTTAGGACCAGGCATTCAAAAGCTTTCATGACTACAGAAGTCGGAGAAGCTAAACCTACACTTATTTAGTCCTATAATGTTTGATGCTAAGGTCTTTAACAAGTCAAATTTTGTTGCAAATCTCCAATTAAATCTGGAGCTAATTGCTCATTGACAATCCACCGAAAAGCATTGCTAACTAGACCTGGGCCTGAAGCAAGAGTGCATTTAATTTCCAAAACTAACAACAGAATACATTTAGCTTGTTGGTTAGCTGGTGGTAATTCAGAAGAGGGGGTGCACCTAAACTCACACATTTTGGAAGAAAAAAAATGCTGGTATTATATTAATCATTACCTGTTTTTTTTTATTATTTTTTATTCAATATCATCCCCATAATTAGGTTTTTTGTGTGTGTGTGTTGTGCTGCAGCTGTGCATTCATCATTCTCATTCTCATGTTCATTAAGAACAGTTGTTTTCTTCTCTTTGCAGTGGACAGAGTTTACTGACAGGACACTAGCCCGGTGTCCTCACTGCAGAAAAGTGTAAGTTGTCCAGTTAATTAATATGATTTTATTTAGGTTTCCAAAGGGGTGGAACATTTCCAGAAACTTTCCACATGAACTTCATCTGGGGAATTTTGGAAATATTCCAAGTTGGAAACTTAACAGGAATTTATGGACATGAAATAAGAATTTAGGGAAATTTATATAATCTGTATTGTATACAAACATAAATATAAACTTTTTGTTTGGTCATAAGCTGACATGCATGCAAAGTAATAAAATTTTTTTTTTTTAATGACATTTTTACTTGGATTTAATTGTAAGTAGAACTTGAATAAATACTTCTCAATCAGCATGCTTGCTAAATCAAAATATAACCTACTGTACTGGTCAAAAGATGGGACTTATTACTATTTTTAAGGATTTTGAAAGAAGTCTCTTATGGTCATAATTCAAACCTGCATTTCTTTTGCACCGCAAAACTGCTAGTTACCAAACTAACCAAAACTAACTAATTATTTCACCTAAATGTCTGCCCAGTTAGTGTACAATTTGAAAACAATATTTTAAATAAAATACCTGCTTGGTTAAATAATATAGAAAAATAATATAGATATAAAATATTGGACTAAATCAAATCAATGCAATAATTAATTTTAATAAATAAATTAATTAATTAATTAGTAGTGTAACTGTTTTCCTGATTTAACCAAAATGAAATGTCAGTTTTATGGTTAGTGGAACAGTATAATGCCTGGGTATATGCAAATCTATCTAATAGTAAGATTTTTAACTGTTTTGTATTCTTATCTACTGAATATCTCACTAAAAAATCACCAATGTTTAACACTGAAACTCCCCTGCTGCAGCTCTTCAATTGGTCAGACATACCCAAGACGGCGGAGTCTGTGGTGTTTCCTCCTGTGCTTGCTGTTCAGCATCTCAGCTGCTGGACTTATTGTAAGTGTAAACAGACCACAATGCTTACTCATGTAAATATTTTTTCTGGTTTTCTTTTTGTGCTCCTGCTCTTGCCTAATATTCCTTTTTCCTAATTACTCACAATCTCTCTGCAGGCAGGAACGTGGTCTAAGGCACAAGTATATGGGGGGATCTATGCTGCTTGGGTGGCCATGCTGATACTGGTTGTGGTGACCCTGGTCAGAGCACTCTACTGGACCTGCCTACGGGTCAGCCAACCCCTGCAGAACTTCACATAGAGAGGGGGGCTGGGGTGGGGGGTGGAATGTGGAATGGTAAAGGGTAGAGAGATTCAGGAAAATGGTCAGACTGGTGGTAAATAATCTGAGAAAACTGCTGATAAATACAGTAAGGGATGCATCAAAGCATTAAGCTGTGTAAAAGAATGACTACTGTGAAAGATAATGGGATGGTGAGCAGAGGCAGCTGGATGACCGCATTGAGCTGAAAAAAGTTATTTGTTTTAAGTAAATATTTATTAAACTGAAAATAGGACCAGTGGCTTTACCAGTGACTGTGTGCAAACCTACTGACAACAAATTCCTGTGGCCCTGAATATTTTAATCTTGTATCTAACACACGCACACATGAACGACTCTGAAACTGTTTTATCGATGGTGGTAGGAGTGTTGCGGATTATTTGGCATAGATGAAACAATATCTGAGAGACAAATACCCTCACACACCTCTAATCCATGGACTGTGTTTGACTGCTTAGCTGGAAATTTGCCCCAACATGAGCAACGGAGGTGTCGAGTAAAATTTAGTCTTTACTAATTAGTTGTGTTACTGTAATATGCGTAAGTGCATTTGTAAGTGCTTTTGATATCAATACATCTGCAGTCCAATGCATCAAGAGGCCTGAAAAAGAGAGAGACCGACTGCTGTCTCTGCTTCAACACACCCATCCACATCCACCAACATTTTCAGTCCTATGACATTATAAAAAAAATACTTAATCCTAATCTGAGATTATATAGGCATAACTATATACTGCAAAAAAATCTGTTAGCATTAATCCAGAAATCACCATATATTATGAAATTGTGTGGCCTAATAAATACCATAAATCAGTCATTGAGAATTCCAAATAAAAATCCTGTGATGCTTTTTAATTTGTATTCACATGCTTGGCAGACATGGTGCAAAAATTCAGTCACCAATTTTTTGATGCGCTTTCAGTACAATTAGCAGCATAATATAGTCAGTAAGCACGATTGTCATTACTGCTAATTAATGAAAATAATTGCTCACCTGCACATAGAGAATCCCTTTTACACAGTACAAAAAAATCTCATACATGCTTAAAAAAAATCTTGTTTTATGATTGACATATCACACACATTTCCAGTTTGTCTTCTTTTTAGTTTTCCTTATTCAGTTTTTTATTATTTTACATTTTTTTGGTTAGGGTTAATACTTGCTATTCTTTTAATAAGAGGATTTAACAGTTCCTTGAAAACCTTTTTTTGAAAACACTACAGCATTTGAAAATTAGTGTTCATGTACTAACCATATGAAGAATTATTGTAATCTATATACCCACTCTGCCTGATGAAGACTACAGGGCTGAAAGGTATTCTCTTATTTATTATCGGAAGAATGATGTGGAAGTCACCATTACATGACATTTGCAATGTCATTAACTTAAATTTGCTACAGCTGTGGTCATATAAAAATGTGCTAATCACATATATGTTTTTGTATTTAACTGCTGTGTGTTGAAGCTCAGTTTAGGACTTCAGGCACCTCTTTTATATTTATTTATATATATATTTATAAGAATACTCCTTGATTTGATGATGAGTGATTTTGGTTTTAATTAATATCCCCTGACTCAGTGGACCATGAGTGCCTAAATGAGGATAATTAAAAAATGCTTTGTGTAGGTATCCCAAATGTTCTTACCCAGTGTTTTTCACTCTCAGTCTAGCATGTTTGAAGGATCTCTGTAGTAAACAGGCCGTTCTGATTTGGTAGACTTTATTTACAATTTATTGAGGATAAATGCACGATTTCTGTGCTGTCCATCGATAACAAACATCAGTTTTAAAGAATTTGTTAATTATCCTCCAAAAATGCATGATTAAGAGTGATAACTACTGCTGTAAATGGTGAATACTTGTGAACAAAGTTAGCATAAAATCACTAAGAACCCAAAGAAGGTCAAAAAGAAAAAGGAGTGTGGTGCTGCAAGACTGGGTTCTGGGTTTATGCTACTGAAATGCATTACTTTGTGATTTGTGCTTTAGATTTTTTTTTTTTTACAATGATAAAAAAAATCATTACATTGTTACAAACAATACATTGTTCTTTTTTTATATAAATGTCACTAAAATTATGATACAGCGTTTTGGTATTCTGCTTCATGCCAGCTCCAATATGAAATGGCTAATTAGATTAAACATTTCAGTGGTTTATCCCTCAAACCAGGTACAGAGGTGCCTTGTGTCCTAAACTGTATACTTTTAGCATATAAGTACTGATACCAATCTTATTTATGCCAGGAGCATTGAGACCAGAATGATGCTTTTCTCTAAGTTGGTTTGCAAACAAGTTTGTTACAAGGCATGAAGACAATATAAAAATAAGAAAACTGTCTGTTCTGGTCACTGTTCTTTCTTTATTCACACATGCTCACTTACAGTAAGTTACTTTGACATTTAGCTGTCAGACTTTAGGAAGAAAAATCAATTTTATTTTTTTACGAACACACACACACTTGTCTCTTGTTTCATCCGGACGTATTTTTTTTCCTTGGACAAAAAGAGTAAGAGAGAAGGGAAACACAAAAAGCTTTCAAAAACCACAAATCCCTTAGCCCATGAGCTGATTGAGAGAAAGAAGTCGGGGGGGGTAAAGGAAAAAATCATTAATGGAAGAAAGGGAACAGATTCAGATAAAGACTGTAACTCTGAGAGAGACAAGAGAAGGTGTGTGTGTGTGTAGGTGTGTGTTTTCTATAGCTTTGTTGAAGTGCTTTTATTAGCATGCTTACACTCCCCAAACACACATTGACTAGTATGTGTGTCTAGTAAAACATCCTATATATATATATATATATATATATATATATATATATATATATATATATATATATATAAAAAGTCACTGTTCATGGTGGAACATATGTAAACACTCCCAAGCTTTCTTTGCGTGTAATAGAGGGTATGCCTATAACACAAATTCACCATGGAAAAAGATTTTTCCCTGATTACCATAAGGGTCACTGGCCCTGCACAAACACACCAGCACCTTTATCCTCTTCACTGCTAAAAGGATTCAGTCTTCAAGACAATCAGCATGACCTTGCACTCATTAATAAAACTTGTCTGTTCTCAGCATGAAGAAGAATTAGCAGAGAGGCTTAGAAAAAGAGGGATTGGCAGATTTGTTAAGGGATGTGGGAGATGTGGATGAGATGTTTGACTAAGAAGCTTTAGAATAGTCAGTGTCAAAACAATCGACTGATCTCCCCAACAGTTTACCCTTCCTAGAAGGTCTCATTATTAAAGTGAAATGAGACATTTTAAATGTCAAACTTTCTTATTATTAATTTATTTAGACATGTCTTCAGTGTGGACCGTAACATGGTCCCTATGTGCATGTGTCATTGTATAGTCTCTCTATTACTAAAAGCATGCAATCATCTCTGTAGCAGTATGCATTATTAATATCTGTCTAGAGATTTATTTGTTATTGTCTTGGAATTAAAAGCCTCTGGTTTCATATAACCTCCAGAGGGAGAGAGTGAGAGAAAGAGAGAGACCAGCTCATACCATTTTTTTACTTTATACAATAAAGAGCAGTTAGGGAAGCTTACTCAAAAACTCATCTTGACTTGTTAAAATATGATGTTTTTGTGATATACAAAACACTCTCTTAGGCTTTTCACTTTTCTTTTAACTCCAGGAAGACATGCATCTTTTTCCCAGATATGTTTTAGTAGATCTCTCTTGCAGATGTATTTTTAGAGCTTATTTTTTTGTATGCTGTTCTTCAAATGTTTAATTTTAGCTATATATTCAAAGTGATGGTAAAATTTTTCCATATCAAACATATTTAACATAAAGCCGTGTATGTGCATCATTCATCATTCATTCAGGGGTTTGTAAATAGAAGCTAGCATAGCTGGTTATCTAATTGTAGCCAAATTTGCGTATGTTAAAGCCAGAGAGCTCTAAGTGCTTTTTCATTCATTTTTAGTAGGCTAAGTACTTACCATGCCTTCTAGGAAATATGTTAGCATGATACATTTTATGAAGTCTGCTCACATCAAGGATGTCAGTTTGAATAATTGCCATTCTTGTGTTATTTAATTATTATATTTGAGTGACAAATTTTGGTATAGTGGAAATGATATGCCTAAAAACAAATACAAACTGACCAGAAATATATCACTGGTGTCTATTAAGTTTAGTTTCATCACATAACATCACAAATTGTTTTGTTATTAATTTGATTTTTAATTTCAAAGCTGTAGAAGTGTAGTTTCAGTTTGATAGTTCAATCATAGCAATCTTTTGTAAACATTGGGGTAGGTACATGTGAACTCTAAATGTAAATACAAAATAAAATTAAGACTTAAAACTCTTACAATTATTTCCTAATATTTTCACTTGAAAATATTTTAGTATTCAAATTTTTCCCCTTTTTTCAGCAATAATTTTTTTATTTTTATACAGCATACTGATTGGAATACTTAGGTTTGTATATTGTATTTTTTTTTGTGTATTGTTTACTTAATAATAAGTCTTCATGATCAAACAGAAAATCCAGGCTCAAACTTTGCAAGAATAAACTTTTGCCCTGCCCTTGCCGACCCACATGCTATCAAAAGCACTGCTAGCACATGAACGATAAATGTCTGTTTTCTTTTTTTTTTTTTTTTAGGGGAAATCAACTCCTACATTTTAAACGTGTGTATGCGTGTGTGTGTGTGTGTGTGTGTGTGTGTGTGTGTGTGTGTGTGTGTGTGTGGATTAATACACTATAAACAAAATTTTCTTTGCACATATTTAAGCATATTAAAGTCTGTTTCAAAATTAAGGAGGGAATCTATTTGGAGCTAGAGTTAAAATTATTTTTTGTTAGCATCATATAATTGTCTATTACACTATTGATTGTAGTGGCTTAAAGTCTATTTATTTTATTACAGAACTCACAATTGACAGTAACTAAAAATAAAATGCAATAAAGCATTACAGTCTAACGGCAAAGTTAATTTCTTAATTTGTTTCTATAATCAATTACAGAAGGCTACATTAACAAGAGGCATTTGTGTGTGTGTGCATGAGAGAGAGAGAGAGAGAGAGAGAGAGAGAGAGAAATGTTCTGACAGACAGATGAAGGGTGACAGATGTCTTTTCTTCTCTCTTGCAGTCACTTGTTTTATTCTTGTTGATAAGGAACAGTGAGCTCCAAATAAAAAAAAAAGGTAATAACAAATTAGCATTCTATATTATAATTTGTATAGATAATTGGCAAATACTTCATATTGCATTTAGCTGATGAATTAACATCTATCTTTTTTTTCAAAAGTAAAAGTTAAGTTAAAAGAATTATTGTTTTTATAAATTATATTATTGCTATATTATCTTTTTTCATTCAATTTTAGTTTTTAGTTATATACTACAAATAGAGAATGCAATATAAATTTAATTGTGCACATTTTATGTTTTATAATTTATTTTGTGTTTTTTTTTTCTTTCATCAGTAGCAAACAACCTGAATCAGTGATTTATTGTTTTTCACAGAAAACATTTTCACAGTTAAATAAATTCAGATCCTAAATACTTTTTAAAAAATTACATTTGTTAGTTCTGTTTAGTTATCAGGAAAAAAAGATATTTTGTGTGTTTAACATAGTCTAAGCAATCATTCAGGAACCCTGGTTCAAAAGTTTTGATAAATTAATACATTTATAAAAAATAAAAAACCATGAGGGCTTGGTTTTGAAAAAACTGTTTGGTTGTTTATACAATATATGGACAAATGTTTCTGGACATCTGATTAACATTTACATGTGCTTTTTAAAAATTTCATTCCACATTTATCTATTTGCTCTGTAAGCTCTGTGAGCTCTGTAACTGGCAACTCGTTCTTCCACTCCAACCATATATAAACTATATCTTCATGAAGCTTGTTTTCGCTTGCTGAAACCAGGTGTCCTAGTACAATTCTGTGCCTCCAATTTTGTCCCAACACTTCTGTCTATATAGTCTATGTATATAACTTTTATAAAAAACAAAAAAACATTTACTTTTTTTTTTAAATGTATAAATCTATGAAATTGTAAAATCTATTATTACATCAAGTATAATTTTTGTAAGTACAAACATCTGAAAAGTGAATGCAAAACAAAGATATATTGTTATATTGGTACATGTTTATTTTAATAGTTCAATGGAGATAATTTTTTAGAGAAACCTTCCAGTAGATCGGGAAAATATGTTTTAATTGATGTAGTACACTATCATCTTGTAGATGCATTGTTGCTGCAGTTCACATATGGGACCTCTCATTTCACCATCCTGGAGCCAAAGTAAGTGCTTGTCTATGTGTGTTAATGTATCTGGTGTGCTGATGTGCATGAATATTAGGACAAAGCATGTGTAAATACAGGCCAAAGATAATTAAAGCAATTAATCAAACACATTTAAAAAGAATTGAAAAATAAATATAATGAAATAATAAAAAACACACACAAAAAAAAGGAATTTATTGTACATTGTAGTTATTTTTATTTTTCAAAGCAAGGTTTCTGCTGCAGAGTGGCCAGAAGAATAAATTTAATAAAAAAATAAAAACCAGTTAAATCATGTCAAACCTTTCCCATATATAATGTGATATAGCCTCCAACAAAAATTAAGTGAAAAACAAATAATAGCATTTGCTTATTTATCAATAGCATGATCTAGCTGCCAAGTGTGCACAACATTTTATAATCCTGTTATGTCACTGCAGATGTAGCTCAAAATATTGCCTATTGCCAATAATCCCTATTCCCACACTTCACAATTTTGCAATAGGACCTTTTAGGCCAATCAAGTTTACTGTACTGAAAGAGCTAAAAGGAGCTGTTTTGCTCAATGTATTCATTGTATTAAATAAACCAATCTTGAGCACTGGCCTGAACTCCTGTTTCTAAGTCTTTAAATCTAAATCTATCTTCATAAGTAAATTCATCTTTTCCACAATGAGTTTTTTTTTTTAAGTCAGATTGACATGGCAGAAACTATGTTGTTACTAAGCTAATTACATTTGAGGGAATGATAATGCTAATTACATTTTTACACTTAGATAGGTAGAGCTATAAATAAATGAAACTTGACATTTACATTTGATCTACATTTTAAGAATTATAAATATAAAAAAATTCTCAGTGAAACCATGTGTCTGGGCAGGAACTAAAATAACATATTAGAAACCTGTTTTCCAATAAATGTCAATCTTTATTCTCTTTTTGCTTTACTATCTCACTTATCATTTAAGTCATACAACCATTTTCTTATGTTGACATATTTACAGAGGTCAGATTCTTGATAAAAATTATATTCTAATAACAGCAGATCCACTTACATAACCACAACAATACAATTCCCAGAACTAACAAGGAAAACATCGAACTTATAAATGTAAATTAATCAAGGGAAACACAAGACAGGTGTGCAAGGGAGATAGGTAAAGCAACCTAAAAAAAACCCAAAACAATAGGGAATGTTGCCCTCTGGCAATCTGGAGAGGCTGTATTACTCAAGGTTGTCTGCCTTTTTAGATTTCACCAGATTTTTTTTGCCTTCTTGGGCTCCTTCTTCTTTTGGTGGATTTCTTGGCAGCAGCAACTGGGCTTTTTCGATTTTTTTGGAGACTTCTTGGTAGCGAGGGCAGGTTTCTTGACAGATACCTTCTTGGTTGTCCATTTTCGCTTTGTGTTGTTCAGACATCACAGGGGCCAATCTGAAATTACTCAGACATAACATGCACCTCTGTTATTAAAATCTCTGAATCTTTTCATTGATTTATTGTTAACTGTTTTGGCTTCTTTCCAGCAATGTTGTTTCCTGATTGGGCATATAAACCAGCCTGGTCTCCAGGTTCTCGGCAAGTCCAACTGTGGCATTTCTTATTGGAGTTATTAGGGCGGGATGGGGATGGAGTTATCGCTTGGGGTGGTGAGTGGGGAGAGTTTGTAATTCAAGACCCTGAGCATCTGGCCAAGCTGTGGGGAGAGAGGAAGGGAAAACTGCATATGAATTATGACAAACTGAGCAGAGCACTGAGGTACACACACACACACACACACACACACACACACACACACACACACACACACTATAAACCTGTATTAATAAAAAGTCATGTAATATTGTTATATTGAAATGTATATAATTAATATGTATATATACCGTTTCTGTTGTTGACAGATATTACTACAATAAGCAAATTCTCCATAAGACCAAAGGAAAGCGATTCACATATAAGTTTAACTTTAGTAAACTGATCTTGGTGAACTATCCCAAAATGCCTAGTTATCAACAGGTATGTTTTATAACAAATATATGTGTATATATAGTTTAGCATTCAGTTTAGAATATTATTTCTTTTCATTTTTTCCTAAAATAGGTCATTCCATCTGAAAGCTCTTTCCCATATTCTTGTTTGTCTTCTGAGGAATCACTGTACAGAACACCTGTGTACAAAGGTATTAATAAACATTTCCCTGATCCTTTATATACAGTATCATGCAGCATGATACCTAGTACTATCGTTTTATGTTTTTGTATACTTTTGTACTATATATTTTTTAATACATTTTAAGAAAAGGTCTTCTAACAACAAGAATATGTCTTCAGCTATTAAAGATTACTTACTTGTGTACATGTCTATCAACAGCTCAACCATCAGTCTCTCACTCTTTGCTGCTCCCTTACTGCTTCCCAAAGTCCTCCTCCTTTTCTCAGGTTGATCCAAACCAGGGACAGTTTCCTTTCCTTTCTGCTCTGCCCTCTTCAGCAGCAAACCTGTCAGAGCTCTTACGCCGGCCACCATTTAGCTCGCCCCTGCAATTTGGCCAAACTTTACCCAGCTGGCAAAAAAAGCGTAGTGCAGAATGGTGTTTAAATGCGGCCAGAGTAATAAGCAAGAAGGATGACAGTGATGGACAAGAGGAAAAGGTGTAACTACAAAAAGAGGCAAATAGTGGAGTGAATGCTTAAAGCCCCTATCAGGAATCAGGAATTGTTTTTATTAGTTTCAAGCAGTAGAAAAAATCCCACTAAAATGTATACTATGTAAACTTGTAACTAATTTACTAATCATTAACTTGCTTAAAAGTTTCTATAAGTTTACATTAACATTGTAATTGCTATGCCCTGTTTCTACTATTCTTTAATTAGGTGATGCTTTTTGTTTCTTAAGTAATTCAGAGGTTGTGCATTAGTTTAATCAAGTACTTTTTGTAGCCCAAAATCAATGTATTTTTGTGTGAACAAAATCTGCATGTAGACCCTGGAGAAAAAAAGCATTTAAAAAATAAAACACTGATACTTTGCTCCCAGCTAGAACAAACCATTTTGCACAAGTGAATAATAAAGAATAAGTAGCATTTAATAAATTTGTCATTACATACACATTCAGAGTTGACACATTCAGAGGCTTCAAGTCAATTAGAGTAGAAGAAAAACTTTATTTTTGCCTTGTTGAGTATGGGACATCTTAACCAACTTCCGCAAAAGTGAAAGAATATAAGTGTCTAGAATCAAATCAAATTTTATCAAATTTTATTCATCACATACACATACATACAGGGTACGACATGTAGTGAAATGTTTTTATACGATGGTATAAAAACCAGCTGAATGTATAGACTATAGATTCTATAGCTAGTTCTGTTTACAAGAAAGTACTTTAATTATCTACGTTTACACACTATCACCTTTGAAATAGTCCCTTTGCACCACAATACAGTGTTCCAACATTCCTGCCACTTTTCGAATGTGTCCTGGAAGTCTACTTTTTGAAGTGTGTCAAGCGCCTTCTGCTATTCGTGCTATATTTCTGTAATGGTGTCAAAATGGCAACCTTTGAGCTGGATCTTCATCTTCGGGAAGAGGGCAAAGTACACAGGAGCCAAATCTGGTGAGTAGGGTTGGTGTGAAGGTGAGATCATGTGGATTTTTCTCTGACGATCATCATGCACAATTTAACGAATGGTTTCAAAATTTTTGGGAGTTGAGCTCATTGAAAGTCTTCCTGATCACTTGTCATCTTCCAGTGATGTTCTTCTGCTCTTGAAGCGTGTGTTCCACTCGAACGACTCATTGCAGCATGGCCTATGTCAAATATCTCTGTCGCATATTTGCCTAGTTTCGCACAGAATTTCACATTTGCTCCTTGCTCTAACTTGCTGTCCATGATGAAATCACAGATGTGGTAATGCACATGGTCAGAATAGCACCAGTTAGCACCATTAGGCTTGAAAGTTCCTGCTCCTGTGTGCAATGGAAATTCCTTATGCAATGGACATTTTTTTTATACAAAGACTTTGTGTGAAAAAATCCAAAATGGTCAGCACAGAGCCTTCACTTAACCACACTGAACTCCTTTAGGATGAATTGGTGCTGACTGCACCCAAGAGCGTTTTACCCAATCTCAATCTCTCCTAGTGCCCAATCTCATTAATGGTTTTATGGCTAAATTAACAAAAATCCTTATAGTCAAGTTTCAAAATCTAGCGGAAAGCCATTTTAGAACAGTGGAGTCTGTTATATGATCGTGGGCATTTTAATGAAGAAAGCGAAGGCTGTCATATTTAACTCAAGGGTTTACCAAAATATAACTGTTTAGGAATTATAGCCATTTATATTTGTACTAATTCAAGATTCAAAAATTTACATTAAAATTATATTTATTTCTGTAAAGCTGCTTTGGGACAATGTTCCTTGTTTAAAAAACGGTATACAAGTAAAGTTGAATTGCTTTTTATCTCCATTTTTGCAGGTTAAAACTTTCTAATAGTAATCCTTTTCAAAAATGACTGCCTTTTGAAAGTCTGGAACCAAATGCTAAGTTTCCATCCCTTGCCAGGTCTTTACCAGTTCATCAGTAAATTCCTTTTTCCTTTGAAATTTCCAAATAATAACTATAGGCCTGTCTGTTAACTTTTACATTACTTATAATGTTTCAAGAAAATTTCTATTTTATATAAAAGTTTTTTTTATAATAGTGTTTTCTATAGCAGGTGTGTCAAAATGGAATTCTGACTGGGACACATTTCTGTGAGCCCTTTAAGGGCCATGAACCAATGCTATTTATTTAAAAACCTATACAAACAACCAGTGGCGGACCATGCATTTTGGTTCCTGGGCCTTCAGTGGGGACTTACCTGACTTAATCCACCTCTTAATACCACCACTATCATGTTGCGATTATAGAAACAATCGATACTATACAAAATTCGCAATATAACATGACATTACAGAGAGAGAGGCATTTCAAATATGGAGGGTGAATACCTGAAGCAATAAACCCATTTAAGACTCCAAACCTCTACACTACAACCGCAACTGTGCTACCTACATCATTTGGAACAGTTCAGAATCAATATTTGTCTAATAACATGACTAAAACATTACAATGTAAATAAAATACAACCTACTCACCAGAGATGCATACTCATAATTTGCACCGCTCCTCAGAGGCTGTAAGCCAGTGGTACCGCTCGTATTCACTGGTCTGGAAGTGGTGAACAAACACTTTCCCGAGCTAAGACAATGTATTTTTAAGTATGTCCAAGACCAAATCAATTTCTCTTCCTCTGTAGAGTGGTTAAATGTGGCATAGCCATTTAAGGAGTAGGCACGGTTTCGGGGGTTAGGTAAGACATAGACGGAAGCAGACAGGCAGAGAGAAACAAGAAGAAGAAAATAAAAACTTGTTCTATCACATAATCTGTCTTGGTGTCGTGTCCATCCTTCACACAATCTACATGGTTTCAGAACTTTTACAACATGGCTCAAGGACTCCGTCGTATTGATTCGCTAATTTTTGACGAGTATATAGCTCACAGCTGGAGCAAATTTAAAAAGGAATGGCGAATATATTGCAATGCTGGTCTCTCAGACAAATCAAAGAAAGTGCAGGCATATATTCTACTGAATTTCGAAGGTCCTGACGCAGTGGAAAATTCTGAAGCTTTCATATTCTCAGAGGAAGAAGACAGAGAAGATCCTGATGCTTTACTGCAGAAGTTTGCTGAACTCTGTTTGCCCACAAATAATATAATAATAGGCAGACATGTCTTCAACACCACCAATTAAAAACCTGGTGAGTCTATTCAGTCGTGTTTCCACACTCAAAATACTGGCAAAAAAATTCGACTTTTGTACTTTAAACGATGAGCTAATACGCGACCTCGTCGTTTGTGGGATTGAAAGTGACGGTGTGTGCAAACAGCTGCTCCGCGAAAAAAAGCTTGCGCTGGACTCCGCAGTCAATATATGCTTATTACATGAACAGTCTGAGAAGAGCACGAAAGAACTAAAACACGAGGCTGACGTATATGTTGTGCAAGATCGCTGCATAAACTGTAACAGATACCATGCCCCTGACAAACTTAAGTGCTCTGCTTTCCAGAAACAGTGCAACAATTGTGGTAAATGGAACCATTTTGCAAAGTGCTGTAGATCAGCTCCATCACTTCAAACAGCACCTCGCTCCCAAAGCCGTGATTACTACCCAAAATGAACTGCAGCACCATTCAAAAACCATAATTTAAACAGAGTTAATGAACTGGACACAACCCTAAATGCCCCTGAGGACACTTTATATTGTGAGACAGTGGATGATGTTTGCCAACGAGGTGAAACATTACATCTGAAGCATGGATCGGGTCAGTTAAAACTTAAGGTGGACACAGGTGCCAAATGCAATGTAATTTCCACCCAACAGCTACACCTCACTGTACCCTCAGCTAGCATAAACACTTATGAAAAAGTGAATCTCATAACATATGGTGGACAAACGATCAACACTGTGGGTACCACAACATTACACTGTGAACAAGGCCGGCTCAAATTACATGTTGTAGATCTCAATGTGAATCCACTCCTTGGATTGCAGGACAGCTTGGCAATGGGCCTGTTACAGCTGGGTCCAAATGTTCATGCCATGCAGAACCAAGAACCAGAGGTACAGAAATTTAGTGACTTGTTTGACACCACAGCACTAGGCAAACTGCCTGTTGTTTATCACTTGCGATTAGTTGAGTCAGTAGCGTCCACTGTATGTGCACCCAAGAAAGTGCCCATTGCAATGAAGGAGAAAGTCATGGCAGAACTCGAGAAAATTACTAAATTGGGCGTAATCGCCCCTGACACCGATGCCACGGAGTGGGTGTAAGCCATAGTTGCTGCGGAAAAAAAAAGATGGCTGTTAGGATATGTACAGATCCAGTGCACCATCCGTTGAAAACTATTGACCAGGTTATTGCTGACATGCCGGGGGCGAAGATCTTCAGCATCCGTGATGTAAAATGCGGGTTTTTGCCTCAGGTGCCCTGACACCCACTGAATTCCGTTATGCGCAAATTAAATCACCAAGGAAACGGATTACCAGCCTCTCATTATGATCCTAATCCATTGCACACTGCCTCAACACATCTGCAAAGCATGATGCTTAAACATCAACGATACAGTCTTAATGTGATCTACAAACGAGGCAAGGAAATTTTCGTGGCTGATGCTCTGTCACGTGCTTATCTCGCTTCCACTGAGCCTCCTCTTTCAGACGAGCTGCTAAAGGTCATGATAATTCAAGTTCTCTCGTCTCAACGGACAGAAGAACTGCGCTCTGTTGTTAGAGCTGATCCTACGTGCCAAAGGCTTGTGGACATGATAATGCATGGCTGGCCAAGCTCTTTCAAAGATCTTTCACACGATCTCCATCCGTTCTTTGCAATGAGGGAGGAGTTTCTCTTCAAGGGTGGTCTGATCTTTCGAGGACAGAGACTCCTGATACAATCTAATCAAATCAAATCAAATCAAATCAAATTTTATTTGTCACATACACATACATACAGGGTACGACATGCAGTGAAATGCTTTTTACGACGGTCCGGCATTAGGGAATAAAATGGGGTGAAAAAAGAGAATAAAAATAAAAACAAAGAAAAAGAAGGCAGATAAATAAAGTATAAAAACTATATAAAAATAAGAATATATAAGTATATAAAAATAAACAGTAAACAACAGTAAACAATAAAGTGTCCATGTGTGGTATGGTGTGGTGTAAAGTGTCCATAAGTGACCGTGTGCAGTATGGTGTGGTGTAAAGTGTCCGTGTGCAGAATGGTGTGGTATAAAAATATAAAATGTAAAGTGCACTGTGCTGTGCGATTCCAGTGTCTAAAGTGTCGTAACACGAAAAGTGAGATGTGTGCATGGAAAAAGGTCTGATAATGCAGAGAGTGGGCCAGTTTTTTAGATCCTGGGTATTCTGGTTTAAACTCCGAATGGCCTGCGGGAAGAAGCTCTCCTCCTCATTCTCTCTGTGTTCGCTTTCAGGGAGCGGAAGTGTTTCCCTGAACGCAACAAAGAAAAGAGTCCATTGTTGGAATGGCTGAGGTCCTTCAAAATCTTCCTGGCTCTGGTCCTTCACCGCGTAGATGTTCTGCAGGTTAGGGAGCTCGGCGTGGATGATACGTTCAGCTGAACGCACCACCCTCTGGAGGGCTCGCCTGTCCTGCATGGTGCTGTTCCCGAACCAGGAAGTGATGCTACCCATCAGAACGCTCTCAATGGTGCAGGTGTAGAATGTCTTTAGCACCTGAGAGGGTAGTTTAAAGTCCCTTAAGCGTCTCAGATAGTACAGAAGCTGCCGGGCCTTCTTCACCAGGATGCTGGTGTGACAGGACCAAGACAGGTCCTGTGTGATGTAAACACCTAGGTACCGGAAACTGTCCACTCTATCCACTGGGGTCCCGTTAATGTTTAGCGGTTGGTATGACCGCCCCCGCTTTGTGCAATCAACTGCTTAGTCTTTCTGACGTTCAGGAGAAGGTTGTTCTCCTGGCACCATCTCTCCAGGTTTTTAACTTCCTGTAGGTAGGCCGTCTCATCGTTGTTGGAGATCAGGCCCACCACAACAGTGTCTTCAGCAAACTTGATGATGGTGGTGGAGTTGGAAGTGGCCACACAGTCATATGTGTACAGTGAGTACAGCAGGGGGCTCAGAACACAACCCTGGGGAGCTCCAGTGCTGAGGTCGAGGGTGGATGAAGTGTTTGCCCACCCGTACGGCTTGTGGTCTGTCTGTCAGGAAGTTAGAGATTGGCACAGCGGCAGGCTGAGTCCCAGGACCTCCAACTTAGAGGTGATTGTGGAGGGAATTATGGTGTTAAATGCCGAACTGTAGTCCACAAACAGCATCTTTGTATAATTCCCATTTCTTTGGTCCAGGTGGCTCATCGTGGTGTGGAGGAGATGAGCAATGGTGTCCTCAGTAGAACGGTTCTGACGTGAACTGTAGTGGGTCCAGTGTGTCTGGTAGTGACGCAGTGATGAAGTCTCTGACCAGTCTCTCAAAGCACTTCATCACTACTGAGGTTAACGCTACAGGGCTGTAATCGTTAAGGCAAGGCGGGCTGGGGTTTCTTCGGGACAGGAACAATGGTGGACTGTTTGAAGTATGAGGGGACAACAGACTGGTTCAGTGAGAGGTTGAATATCTCAGTGAACACCGGTGCTAGCTGGTCAGTGCAGGCTTTCAGAACCTGACCTGTGATGCCATCTGGTCCTGCTGCCTTTCTGGTATTCACTCTCTTGAATGTCCTCTACACGTCATGCTCCGAGATGGTGAACGTGTTCACCTCTCTGGCTCTCTCAGCGTGCATGCTGTTAGCGTGGTTAGCTGCAGCCTTGAAACGATCGTAAAAGGTGTTTAGCTCGTCTGCCAGAGAAGCGTCCGCATTCACTATTCTAGAAGATGGTGTTCTATAGTCCGTGATTGTTCTTAGTCCCTGCCACAGGCTCCTAAAGCCACCATGTTGAAACTGTGACCCTAGTTTCCTCCTGTAGCGCCGTTTTGCATCCTTCACTGCTCTGCGAACACTGTAAGACGCAGCCTTGTACTCATTGTAGGCAGCGGAGCGGGATCTCAGAGCTGCCTACAAGAGTCGTTGAGCTTGTTTTCCAGAGTCTGAATGTTGGCTAACAGGATACTAGGTAAGGGAACGCGGTGTGCACGTGCCCTCAGCGTGTTCCTGACGCCGGCTCGTTTCTCTCGCGGACGCCGGTACAGGCCACGTCCTTTGTCCTTTGTTTAAAAACGCAAAAAAGTGAGTGCATTGTACACCAATAGATATGAGTGTCTCTGTCATACCTAATGATGTCCATCTTGTGTAGATGGAACTGTAACTAATTAAATAAAAGTATAAAATAAACAAAAAAAAGAGAAAACGTAGCCGGAGCAGTCGTGATGGCAGCTGACCTCACCGGCACCATCTTGTGCCAAGACAGGCTGAAGCCATCCTTATGCCGTGATGTCAAGGCTTTGTTGACCCAAAGGAGACAGGAGAGCAAAGCGTGCTATGACCGCAAAGCCCACACCCTCCCATCTTTACAACGGGGTCAGACAGTAAGAATGCAGACAGCTTGGGGTTTCGACAAACTGGCCATTGTACAGGGCCCTGCTTCTCAGCCTAACAGCTATGTGGTAACATCTCAGGGCAGACAATACACGAAAAACCGACGTCTCCTTCTCCAGGTTCAGGAGCCTGCACCTGTGGAGTGTGAAGATGATTATATTCTTTCGTCACAAACTTCACCTCCTACAACCCCACAGTCATCTGCAAGGTTGCCATCTCAGAGTGAAGCACCTGCCACTGCTGCCCCCACTGCCCAGCCTTTAGGTCAAGTCAAGAGGCTTTTATTGTCATTTCTACTATACATAGTGGTACACAGTACACAGTAAAAACGAGACAACGTTCCTCCGGAACCCTGGTGCTACACTAAACAACAACAAACAAACAACATAGAGCTACAACACAAGCTACATAAATGCATTGAGTGCAACCTAGAGCAAACAGTGCAGACAGACATGCAGACAGACGACACAAGACAAGACACAAAACCCAATATAGCGCCGACCAGTAAACCTACTGTATACTTGATTATACAGTACTGTATGAGAAGACTGTAAAAACTATACAAACTAAAAACTATACCCCGGAAGTGAGTATAAAGAGAACAATGTAGTGCAAAATTACAGCAGCAGTCAAAGGTGCAAAAAACAGCATGTAAACATTATAATACAATGATAAATGATAAATGTGCAAAAAACAGCAGTTAAGAGTGTGGTACAGTCAAGAATAATAAATAATAAATAAATGAATGGTGGTGGAATGGATTGAGATTAGTGATGAGTGTGTGTTAAGTGTTAAGTCCGGGAAAAATTTAACAGTTCGGTAACACACATTTGAGTATTGAGAAGCCTGATGGCTTGTGGAAAGAAACTGTTGCACAGTATTGTTGTGGCGGCCCGAATGCTTCGGAACCGTTTTCCTGATGGCAGGAGGGTAAAAAGTGTGTGTGACGGGTGTGTGTGCACAATGCTGTGTGCTTTGCGGATGCAGTGTGTGGTGTAAATGTCCATGATAGAGGGGAGAGAAACTCCGATGATCTTCTCAGCTGTCCTCACTATCCTCTGTAGGGTCTTGCGGTCCGAGACGGTGCAGTTCCCAAACCAGGCAGTGATGCAGCTGTTCAAGATGCTCTCAATGGTCCCTCTGTAGAACATGGTCAGGATGGGGGGAGGGAGGTGGGTTTTCCTCAGCCTTCTCAGGAAGTAGAGACGCTGCTGGGCTTTCTTTGTGATGGAGCTGGTGTTGAGTGACCAGGTGAGGTTGTCTGCCAGATGAACACCAAGGAATTTGGTGCTCTTGACGATCTCCACTGAGGATCCATCAATAATCAGTGGAGATTGGTCGCTCTGGGCTCTCCTGAAGTCCACAACCATCTCTTTGGTTTTGTCAACGTTCAGAGGCGGGTTGTTTGCTCCACACCAGGCAGTTAACCATTGCACCTCCTCTCTGTATGCTAACTCGTCGTTCTTGCTGATTAGACCCACCACGGTCGTGTCATCAGCAAACTTGATGATGTGGTTCGAGCTGTGCATTGCTACACAGTCGTGAGTCAGCAAAGTTAACAGCAGTGGGGTGAGCACACAGCCCTGGTGGGCCCCAGTGCTTAGTGTGGTGGTGCTGGAGATGCTGTTCCCGATCCTGACTGACTGAGGTCTCCCAGTCAGGAAGTCCAGGATCCAGTTACAGAGGGAGGTGTTCAGGGCCAGAAGGTTCAACTTCTCGATCAGGTGGTGAGGAATGATTGTGTTGAATGCTGAGCTGAAGTCAATGAACAGCATTCGTACATATGAGTCCTTGTTATCCAGGTGGGTGAGGGCCAGATAGAGGGTTGTGGAAAAAGCTTCGTCCGTGGAACGGTTTGGACGATATGCAAACTGCATGGGGTCCAGGGAGGGTGGAAGCTGTGTCCTAATGTGCCTTATGATGAGCCTCTTGATCACGATGGGTGTGAGCGCGACAGGACGATTGTCATTGAGGCAGGAGACAGTAGATTTCTTTGGCACAGGAACAATAGTCATTGTCTTGAGGCACGTGGGAACAACGTTGCTGCTCAGGAAGATGTTAAAGATATCAGTGAAGACATCTACTAGCTGTTCTGCACATTCCCTGAGCACTCTGCCAGGAATGTTGTCTGGTCCAGCAGACTTCCGTGGGTTAACTCTGCATAGAGTTTTCTTCACTTCAGCTGTGGTTAGACAGAGCACCTGGTCAGTGGGAGGAGGGGTGGTCTTCCTCGCCTTCACATTGTTCCGTACCTCAAACCGGGCGTAGAAGTCGTTCAGCGCATCTGGGAGGGAGGGAGGGGTCACGGTCACAAGCAGGTGATGTGGTCTTGTAATTCGTGATCGCCTGGATGCCCTGCCACATGCGCCGGGTGTCTCCGCCGGGTTGTGGATTTTCTTTGCGTGTGTGCGCTTCGCCTCTCTGATGGCACGAGACAGTTTGGCCCTTGCTGTTTTTAAGGCCGCCTTGCCCCCTGATCTGAAGGCAGAGTCTCTTTGTTTCAGCAGCGCACGCACATTTGCAGTCATCCACGGCTTCTGGTTGGAGCGTGTAGTGATGGTCTTGGAGATCAACGCACTTGCTGATGTAGCTGGTCACTGATGATGTGTACTCCTCCAAGTTGATGGAATCACCGTTGGTTGCAGCCTCTCTAATCATGTCCCAGTCAGTGCACTCAAAACAGTCCTGAAGAGCAGAAGTAGCTCCTTCTGGCCAGGTTTTCACCTGTGGTGAATTCCCGTGGTAAATAAAATGGTCTGCATCTAACAGTCACAAACTCCACTAGCGATGAGCAGTAGCATGAAACAAGCACAGAGTACTTACACCATTCCGTGTTGATATAAACACACACGCCACCACCGCGAGTCTTACCACACAGAGCTGCGTTTCTGTCGGCTCCAAACACGGTTAGCCCGTCTAGCTGGATGGCGGCTTCCGGAACTCTGTCGCTGAGCCATGTCTCCATAAAAACAAAGACGCAACAGTCTCTAAACTCTCGCCGTGTGGTTCGCTGGAGTCGGATATAATCCAGTTTATTGTCCAGGGAGCAGACGTTTGAAAGAAAAATAGACGGGAGAGCCGGCCGGCTAGGGTTAGCATTTAGCCTAGCACGGACACCCACCCGCTTCCTCGAACAGCGCTTTCGACGTCTCCTCTCTCGGCCACCGGCATCAGGTAACACCGAGGGCTGTGGGGCCTGGTCTTTGTGGCGGAGGTCGCAGCAAGCCGAGGTAGCGAAGGTTGTTGATAAGATCATCGTGCAGATTGTTGGTTGCATGATGCCTGTACCGAAGCAGTGTCTGGTGGTCGTACACATGAACACAGCTGACTCTGGTGTCAGCTGTGGTGTCACCATGTATTGTGAAGGGTCGTACTAAATATGGTAAAAGCACCATTTATGGATCCGGAGAGGCCGCTGCGAGCTACTGCCGCGCCGCCATCTTCGATCTTAAGTGACTCGTTCAGGGAGGGTCAGTCATCCAAACCCACGTTAACAGGATTACTTCACTGGTTAAGGACATTTATTCTTCTGCTTTTGTTTTTGTAATGATATGATTCCATGTTATGCTGTTCTCATGCTCCAGTTAGTTTTGAACGTTGTGTTTGAATGCTTAGTTATTAATCACTAGCTGGTTAAATGTGGCATAGCCGTTTAAGAAGTAAGCGGGGTTTCGGGGGTTAGGTGAGACATAGACGGAAGCAGACAGGCAGAGAGAAGCAAGAAGGAGAAAATAAAAAAACGTGTTCTATCACATACATTGTCTTGGTGTCATGTCCGTCCTTGTGACAATCTACATCCTCTATAGGCATAAAGAAGTCTAACTCAGATGTATTCATGTGTGCAGAGCTACACAAGTGTTTTGTTTTTGAACTTGGCTGTAACAGTTTCCCTCTGAACAACCAATCAGAGGATGGAAAAATGCTGACGCTATTCTGGGGAGAATATGGAGAATATTCTCCCCAGGAGAATATGTTCTCTGATGAGGAGAATATGAAATCTGATTGATTAAAAAACAGACCCATTGGTAATATTCTCTATGGTCAAAGAGCCTGCAGAATAGACTTTGCAGGCCCTGGGCAGATTAGAGTGACATGGCAGCACATAGAGGCTGAAATCTGATTGGACAAAAAAAATCTAACATCCACATACACGTACTGGAAGCAGTGCAGCCAAGAGAAACGCTACAATTTCATGGAACAAATATTAGAAATTAGGTTGTAAATGCAGGTCAGTGCTTCTGATAGTGTTTAGGCTAGCAGAGAAGGCTTTGCTGGCCCTGAGCGCTGCCACTGCAAATAGCAAACACCATACATACACTACTGCAAAATAGGATGTTAATAGGAAAGAAAGTCTAACAGAAATTATTAAACCCATAAATACTTTGTGCTGCAGCTGTTCTGTGATGACTTTTATAACTTTCAATATGAATTATCACTATGATACCTTTTTAAAATCAATAATGTCAAATATATCTCATCCTATTAACAGCCACACAAAATTGAGCACATTAGATGCACATTAGAAAGTGAGGTCCCCTGGTGGTCTAGTGTTTAGGATGTGGCGCTTTCACTGCTGCGGCCCGGGTTCGATCCCCGGTCAGGGAACAAACCCCAGCCACTCTTAGTGCCGGTCCCAAGCCCGGATAAATCGGGAGGGTTGCGTTAGGAAGGGCATCCAGCGTAAAAACATGTGCCAAATCAAACATGAGGTGGATCCGCTGTGGCGACCCCTAATGGGAGAAGCCGAAAGAAAGTTGTTGTTGTTGTAGATGCACATTAGAAAGTGCTTATCATCAATTTCATATGTAGGTTGAAGGACAGCCATTAACTTAAACAGAAACAAGTGTATTGCAAGCTTATAATTGGTGAGGAACAGTCAAACAATGCTACTATGTTAAGGTTGTGGAAAACAGTTTCAGGTCACAGATCATATACCATGGCAAGACAGAGCACTGCAACGAAACACACTGTTATACTGCATCAGCAAGATATTTCCCAGGCAAAGATTTGAAAGCAGACGGGGGTTTCAAGATGTGCTGTCTCAAACTATGTTGAAGAAGTACAAAGAAACAGGCAATGTTGAGGACTGCAGTCGCAGTGGTCAGCCAAGGAAACTTAATGCAGCTGATAAATGACTCATCATGCTTACTTCCTTTCAACATCAGATGATTTCCAGCAGAAGAACTGGCAAAAACCAGTGGGACCAAGGTACCCGCATTTACTATCTGGATAAGTCTAGCCAGAAGTGGTCTTCATGGAAGAATTGTGGCCAAAAAGCTATACGGCTGATGTGGAAACAAGGCTAAGTGACTCAACTATTCACAAAAACATAGAAACTAGTGTGCAAAGAAATGGCAGCAGGTGCTCTAGACCGATGAGTCAAAATCTTAAATATTTGGCTGTAGAAATAAACAATAATGAGTGTCTACACATTACAACAAACCATGTTAAAGGTTTCCTTAAGTTTGGGGCTGTATTTCTGCAAATGTGGAGATTACTTGAGGATTGATAGTGTCCTCAATACTGCGAAATACAGGCTGATACTTATTAATCACTGTTTTTATTTTTGTTTAATTTTTCCATTTTGTTAATTATTAAAATTAAACTAGTAAACACCCTGATTTTTAAAAGCAGTCTTATTTTATGGCATTTTTTTTACAGCACTGTACCTCTGGATGGAGTTCTTTTCAACTGGCCACTTGGTGCAGGTGAGGATGGCATCACATGAACAATCTAAAGATTGTGACTGAACAGAGGTAAACTTCATAACTATAAAGAAGTATTTGGATTGTAATTAATGTAAACAGTCTGCTACAATTGCTTAAGACTACATTTGTCATGAACAGTTTATCATTCAAATGCTCAATATTAAACAGCAGATAACGAAAACAATTGAACTATAATGAATGGACATTCAGTGTCACCCAGATAACAGATGGGTTCTTTTATGAATTTGATTTCTCTCAAGGTTCTGTCCTTGAGAGTAACCAGATTCAACCACTGACACCACTGATTAGCTAATTATGGATAAACATATAGGGATGTTTTATACATTTACATTTATATTCATATTCACTTTACATCTGTAAAGCTGCTCTGGGACAATGTCAACTGTTAAAAGTGCAATAGAAATAAAATGTAATTTAATTCTATATCCCTTTCATACGGTGCAATTTGTTGGCAAATGTCAAGAAAAGAGAGTTTACAAATACGTGCATGCATTTAAAATTTCAATACACTTTAGTATCACATGAGCGATGAGTGTCGTTTTGAAAAAACAGTATGTATATGAATTGGCTCCATATTCAATATTCTATCTCTCCTTTCATATAACAGTTTTTTTTTTAAACTAAAAATTTATATAGATTAACTAACATTTATTCAAGTAAATATGAATCAATATGGTGATCAACTATCCATAATAGTTCCCTTGAGAATCCAAGCCTGAATAGAGTGTTGTGTGTTTCCATAACTGACAGCTTGTAGTACTGTTGAGTTCATGATTATTTATAGTAATGTCATTCCCACACTTAATGTAGGAAATTAAAAAGAAAAGGTATTTTTTCTGCTGTCATAGCAGGGAAACTTTATAAAAATGTAATACATATAGTAACCAATGTACCAATGGAGTTAGGTAAACATTACCACTGTCAAAATGCCACTTGTCCAATCAAATTTGTGCAATACTGTTGTATAAGATGACACGAAACATATGCCACGTTTTGTTTGTTGACAATGAATTGCGGAAAGAAAAATAAAGCAATTTACCATTACCCAGTGTCAGCGTCAGTGCTTATTAATTTGATGGTGTAAATTTAACCATAACAGACTTTGGCTTATTGGGAAGAAATATATATATTTTAACTTAATTTACTTAACACATCAGTAAGATGAGAAATGAAAAAAGGCGATGTTTTGCAGGGAATTTTTAGCCTACAAGGCTGGTGATAGCAAACAAAAAAGCACATGATAAGGAAATCTCTTTACTAAAATAAAAAATGTTGAAAATATTAACATATATAAAAACCAAATATTAATTTCTGCCTTGAGGGTAAGTGCCAGTGGCCATCATATAAATAAATATTTGTTTTAATCCAGCATATTATAGGTAGGGCTACAGGGGCTCACCCTCAAAGCAGTACTAATCTATTTATAATTTCCGCATTTTCTAATTTAGTCTCCTATTTCTTGGCTCCTATTTTTCCCTAGATGGCATGCGTTTTGTTTAATTTGAAAACCTTGTTGAGTTTAACTGGTTTTATTTTTGAATTGCATGTTAAATGAACATTAATTTTCGCACCTAAAATAATATGCTAGGCGCAAGTGTTGGCTAGGTTGATTCAACATGGGATTTGAGATATTAAAGAGCTCACAATTGCATTGAAATTGGGGGAATATAGAGGCTGATTCAACACATTGAACTGGGTGATATTTCGAGGAAATTTTCATGTATACATTTAGCTAATGATTTGATAAACTAATGTAAGTTATACCAGCAAACAAGACTAAAGGTAAAACATGCTTTAAAAGAAATCTCCAGATTTTCTTCTTTTAAACCTTTGTGAACAGCATTTTCACATGAAAATGACAGAATAGCATTTTATGAGTTTATTTTTTTATTTGTGCAAACTGGATAATAAAACTGTGCTTTGGAATGTATTTCTCCAATGAACTATTTTCAGTCTATAGTTTGTTTTATTCTTTCTCGGAACGATCAAGTAATTTGTTAGTTATTTGTATTGGAATTTTACACAGGATTCGCGGATTTCTTTCTTTCTTTTTTTTCTTTTTTTTTTTTTACAAAAAAAAAAAATAATAATAAATTAATAAATTAGCCTTCTGCACGATTTCAATACAAGTATAAATATTGGAGATTATTTGTTATTTCTCTCCAGTCCAGCAAAAGGCGCTCTTCACTTTTTACTGTTGCTCACACACGGTTGCACCTGACGTCACTTTGGCGCCGAATTTTTTGCCTTTGAGCGCGCGTATTCATCCGCTTCCGTGAGTGACAACATCCTGGACAATTGCTGGAGGTTTAATATTCTGAAAGGATTTCATATTGTATTAAACATGCAGCGAAGTATAGCGTAAGTATGGTGCTCTTTATTATTATTAATATATTTTTTTACTGTAAATTTATATTTTATTTGGACCCTCGATGTAACACCATAACTAGCAGTCAGCATTAAGCAAGCAATTGTCAGCAGCTACGTTTTTCCTGTCCTCTTTCTCTTATAACATCACCATTCAGTTAACTAGTTATAGAAAACTAGTAAATTGGACAAGCAAGTCCTTGTTAAACGATCAGAAGCAAATTAATTGTTGAATACATTTGTTAAAAATCTTTGTTTAATGTTTGTTTATTATTCGAAGTCGTTGCTCCCCCTCACTATCTGATTGTGATATTGCCAGAGATGCGCTATTACTCCTCAAATTTTAAATCAGGCAGTGTGAAGTAACAAACTACATGTAGTTTAATTGTTATATTGTTCACTCTAAAACAAAAGGGCTTTCTAAAATAGAGTAATTTGTCTACACCAATTTATATAAACGTATATTCAGAGCATTGCTTAAGGAGTTAAATCATCTTTGGCCATGAACGACTCGCGAGAATATTACATTTTTATATATAAATATATATATATATAAGGGGTGGCACGGTACCCGAACCGTTCGGTTCGCTTGTCTCGGTTCGCTTGTCTCGGTTCGTGTGTGCGTCGCACGGTTCGGCGCATGCGCAATGTAGCCCCGTGCTCAGTTTCGCTCAGACAGTTTCGCGTGAACATACATATAGACAGTAAAAGTTGAGTAATGAGTGCTGCAGAAATGGCAAGTGAAGGAGATTGGCGGATGCGCCCGCGTCGTTCAAATCCGGTGTGTGGAAACATTTTGGATTTCATGTTATTTACGATGACAACGGAAATAAATCAGTAGATAGAACTGCGACTGTGTGCAAGCATTGTGCAAAATGCATTCAATATGCCAATGGCAACACTTCTAATATGACTGTTCATTTGAGAAGACATCACGCCAACGTGTCGATACACACAGCACATACAGGAGAGGGCCGGTTAGGAAACAACTTCTACTGTCCGCAGCATTTAAGCAGCCTCTCAGTGAGAAGTCGGACAGGGCGATAGCCATAACTAAAGCATTGGGGATGTTTATAGCAAAAGATATGCAACTGTGCAGCGTGAATGAGTGTGAAGGATTTCGTCAGCTGATGAATGTACTCGAGCCGCGGTTTAATATTACCTCTCGCCGACACTTGTATTTTTTTTTTTGCCAAATAAACGAAAAGCATGTCATCATCAATGTCTTCTCTCTTGCTGTATCAAAATCTCACCTAGCTTTTACTCAGAGATGGTCCCAATAATGTGCTTTAAGTCAAGTCAAATTCAGTTGATGATTACATTACAAAAATCTTAATACTGTATCCTAAATTGTGTATAATTAGGCTAATAAGCTATATATCAAATGCTGAAGGAAATGTCTGGAGTGTTGAAGAGTAAAAGAGAAAATAACAAGAACCGTACAGAACCGTGACCCTAAAACCGCGATACGAACCGAACTGTGGGTTTTGTGAACCGTGCCACCCCTAAAATATATATATTTTATATATTTTATATATATATATATATATATATATATATATATATATATATATATATATGCGCAGGAGGGACCATAAGGGACGGTGCTGTGAGGATTGCGGATAAGCGGGAGAAAATTAATGAATGAATATATATATATATATATATATATATATATATATATATATATATATATATATATATATATATATATATATATATCTCAATAACAATAACAAAAAAGAAACGTATACACATAAAGGTGTACCATGTACATGCACCATGTCTTAGTTTCAGTGATTTAAAGGAAACAGCTAATTTATATAAGAACCCAGTGATTAGGGTTGCACAAGCCAGTGGGGGAGGATTGTGCCTATGCCTATGCCTATGTAATCAGTGCCTATGAGCCAAAAGTTGGTTGTAAGATGGAGGAGAAGGAAAAATTCTGGAGTGAGTTAGATGGAGTGGTAGATGGTCTACCGAGGAAAGAAAGATTGCTGATTGGGGCAGAATTCAATGGCTTTGTTGGTGAAGGGAACAGAGGTGATGATGAAGTGATGGGTAGTTATGACCTTAAGGAGAGGAATTTGGAAGGGCAGATGGTGGTAGATTTTGCTAAAAGGATGAAAATGGCAGTGGTAAATACTTATTTTAAGAAGAAGAAGGATCATACGGTGATGTATAAGAGTGCAGACGTGATAAGGAGAGACAGTTAGAAAGGTACTTTCAAGCATAAGGAGAAAGAGGTTGGCAAAACAGAATTGGAACAACAGAGAGATGAGAAAAGTAGGCAGAAGTACAAGGAGATGCGGCAGCAGGTAAAGAGGGATGTGGCGAAAGCTAAGGGAAAGGCATATGAGGATCTATATGAGAAGTTGAACACTAAGGAAGGAGAAAATTACCGATTGGCCAGGCAGAGGGACCGAGCTGGAAAGGATGTGCTGCAAGTTAGAGCAATAAAGGATGGAGATAGAAATGTGTTGACTAGTGAGGAGAGTGTGTTGAGAAGGTGGAGGGATTATTTTGAGCAGCTGATGAACGAGTAAAATGAGAGAGAGAAGGTTGGATGATGTGGAGTTGGTGAAGCAGGAAGTGGATAGGATTAGTAAGGAGAAAGTGAGAGCAGTGATTAAGAGGATGAAGAGTGGAAAGTCAGTTGGCCCAGATGACATGTAGAAGCATGGAGATATTTAGGAGAGATAGCAGTGGAGTAGGGAGCAGGTGGAAAAGAGCCTGGAGAGGTGGAGGTATGCGCTAGAGAGAAGGGGAATAAAAGTCAGTAGGATGGACGTGCAGAGGAGGGACATGGGGTATATCAGTAGGAGAATGCTGAGGATTGAGCCACCAGGAAGACGGAAAAGAGAAAGGCCAAAGAGGAGGTTTATGGATGTGGTGAGGGAAGACAAGCAGGTAGTTGGGTTGAAGGAGGCAGATGTAGAGGACAGAGGGGTATGGAGACGGATGATTCGCTGTGGCGACCCCTAATGGGAGAAGCCGAAAGAAGAAGCTAATTTATATAAGAAGCTGAGAAACCAGCATCAGCCTTGTGTTTAGACTGGCATGCAACATTTAACTTTCACAATTGTGTTACCATAACAAATATGAATGACTTGTCAACTAACTGACCTAAAGAATGATTACATGATTTAATAATGTTCTTTGCAGTTTAAACTGATTCCCCCCCCAACAACCCCCCCCCCCCCCCCCCCCCCCCGACAGGTCCTTCTTTCAGCCAATGAAGTGCAAGAAGGATGACAAGCCCAAAGGAAAATCTGAGTGAGTTAAAGCTATCACATGTATTTAAGTTTTCAAATAGAATTTTTATTTTTTTTATTTATTTTTAAATTCTAAAATTTTAATAGAGCATTTTGGTTGATGTTCCTGCATGGCTACTGTACACACTTAATGTTATAATTGAATGGAAATTATGTTTCATTAGCACACTGTACTATATGTTCTTTACTTCAGGTTAGCTAAAAGCCCCCTCAAGCCTCAGAACATTGATCAGGAATGTGATTCCCCGGTGAAGATGAGTAAACGGAGCCGAGCAATCATAGACAGTGATGACGAAGAGCAGGTGGTGGTAAGAGAAGAGGATCCAAAACAAAATGGAAAGCATACAGCCACACCTGGCAAAGAGAAGGTACAGATTGTCTTGTATGTCCCATTTTACAAAGAGATTATAAATGCTAGCAAAATATTAAATATAATGTTTACTTTTATATTCCAAAATATATAATTTAAGTGCTCTCTCATAGGCTGAGGACATGACCAGTCCACAATCACAAAAGCCCCTCGTTAGCCCCACAACCCCCACTGTTTCAGGATCTTGTAGCACCCCCGAAATGCCCGTTACCCCGAATTCCACTTCACCCTCTGGCATCCCAAAACGCAAGACTGGTTAGTATTTCTCTTCCTTGTAACAAAACAGATGTCAGTGTAATGCATCAGTCCTTTTGTGTGTTCTTACATTTTCAGACATCTGCACATTCATTCTTTAACTGCACTTTCTTTCTAGCTCGTAAGCAGTTCCCCAAGAGGAAATTGGACAACAGGAGTGATGGAGAGAGAGACAAAGGGGATGAAGAAAAAGACACCGAAGAAGGACAGGACAGTAAGCGAGCAAAAATGGAAGGATCTCCTGAAATGAAGGGTGAGACTGGTTAAAACCATTCTTTTTGCCTGTCTGCATGAAAAAATCGATTATGGACAGATTGTTCAGTTGCAGAGGCATTTTGTACAGTTGTGGAAATTTAAACATCTAGAATATATAATAAATGTAATGTTGTATAATAATTAAATGATATATGCATATATTAAATATTCAAAAATTGAAAATAAGCATTTGAAGTTAGTAAAGCTGCAGTAGATCACGTTTTACTGTTGTAGTAGACAAATACTATTAAAGAGAATAGAACAGAGAAATGCACCAAGCTAACAGGTCTGATTAAAAAAAAAAGGAAAAAATATGCATTGGTGTACAAATGCATTAGCATTCACTTGAAACCACAACAGTGACTAAAAATATAATTGTTTACTGCTGCTGTTATTTGCTGTTTTTAGATTTACTGTTTGTTCCCACTGTTTTAATTGAATCATCGCGATTGCGGTGATTGTGCAACCTGATGCTCGCAAGTCACAACAGAACAGATCCAGTGTGACTGTCTCGAAGTTACCAACAGTTTACACAACAGCACTTCATTAAACTACACCATTTTCACATGATGAGGAGTAAACAGTTTTTGCTTACTGTGCTGATGTTTCACCTTCATCCCTGACACCAGTGTGTTTTCTTTTCATGTGCTCGTGCATCACTGTGGTACTTCCATACCACACAAGCTCCGCTTTGCACCCTGTACCCTCCGCGATTTCAAGCCTAAACCGAAACTTGAGCAGCCCAACAAATCAATAACGGCATTCATTAACACTGAATTTCAGCATCCATTATCATTATTTTTATCGATTAGTTGTTGCAGCTTTATGTGTGACTAAAGCCTAACATGCAACTCAAATCAGAAACTCAGAAAGCAAATTTGGTAAGTTTATGCGATTGCTAAACAGGTTGCAAAGAGGTACATCTGTTTAGAATTATTCTGCACACATCTTTATAGCTGAGGCCCCGACTTTTTGGCCTATTGATTTTTTTTTTTCTTTTTGAGTACAGTGAATAATGAAGAGGCTATGGAGGTGGAGCAAAATAACAGAAATTCAACAGGAAAAGATCTACTGAAAACTAAGGATGAGGGTAACATGGAGAATGAAAAACAGAGTGATGAAAAGGAAACTGACCAGGAAAGAAAGAAGCAGGAAACAATCATTAGGAATAATGAAACAAAAACATTTGCAAAGGAGGAAAAATCCAGTCCTAAAAGAGTACTGAAGAAAGAAAAACATGCAGAGGAGGAGACATGGGAAGGATCTGCCAAGAAAAAAAAAATTAGCAGTTTTTTTGGTGAGCTCTTTTTGACAAGATTTTTACTTTATTTCATCTGGAGCGTTTGTCTCCATAATGACACAATGCCTTCTTTATCTTCTGAAGCACCCAGAAAAGCTGCAGTGAAGCTGGAAAAATCAGACGAGAAAAATGAGGTAGAGAAAAAGGATGGTGAGAAGCTTGAGGCTTCTTCTGCTTCTGAGAACAAGGAAAAGAAGAGGTATGAGTACAGTAATAATATAAAGGCAAATGCAATAAAACAGAATAACTTGTAGTATATATAACTGAGGGGGAGTGGTGGCTCTGGCGCTGGGTTACCGATCGGAAGGTCGGGGGTTCAAGCCCCGGTATCGCCAAGCTGCCACTCTTGGGCCCTTGAGCAAGGCCCTTAACCCTCTATGCTCCAGGGGACCCTTAAGTGAAAAATAAATCAAGGGCCGTGACGTCGGAGCGACGTGGGGCCGCCTTCCCGTGGGCTCACCACCTGCAGGAGGGACGTAAGGGACCGGTGCTGAGAGGATTGGGCAGCAGTCGAAGGTGGGGGCCTTGACAGCCCGATCCCTGGACACAGAGAAGTGTCTGGGGAATCTGCTTAGACTGCTGCTCCCGCGACCCGAATTACGGATAAGCGGGAGAAGATAAAAAAATAAAATAAATAAATGTATAACTGAAAAATAATACTAATGCAAGTGCTGTGTTGAAAGCACTTAAAATTCTTTTTTTGATGCAAATCAATCATTCATTAATTTGAAATATATTTACATATCGGATAAATAATGTGCTGTGCTTTCTTGTGCTGAAGCCTTATTCTATGTTATCATCTTATAAAAATTATATTTCTTTTGCGACAGTGAGAAGGATGTGGGACCTGCAAACCAGAGTCAATATGATCCTTCAAAAGCTCACTACCATCCCATTGATGATGCTTGCTGGAGGAGGAGCCAGAGGTAAATCACACCAGCTATTGCATGTACAGTATTTTAGATTTTTAATTTGTTGCTCTTTATCTGATTTTTTTCCTTCTCCCCTTCTCTCCCGCCCTGTCCCTTTCTCTGCAGGGTTCCATATCTGGCTGTTGCTCAGACCTTTGAGAAGATTGAAGAAGATTCAAGCAGGTGTGATTTTCCATTTGCAGTTTGGCAGATACATTTGTTTAAAGTGGATTAGATATTAGGCAGAATGCAAAAATGCTTTTATGTTTCAGGCAGATAATGATTTGCTCTTTTTAAGATTATGCTTTTCTTGTTTTCAGGCTGAAAAACATTGAGACTCTATCCAACCTTCTGCGCTCTGTTATTCTACTCTCTCCAGGTGTGTATATTTATGTAATTGTCAGCTTGCATGTCTGTATTTTCATGTATGTTTAATTTCCTGTTTTCCTTTTGACAGATTTATTTATTTAATTAATAAATCCCATTGTAGTGAGAAATTGAGATTTTTTTGAAAATTTTGATATTTTTTTTCCTTCCCCCCATCTCCCGCCACTACTTTATGATAGGAAAGTTTTAAGTTTAAGTAACTATCCTAAGTGGGTAGATGGTGAAAAACGTTCCACTTCATTTTTCTTTCGGTTTGACATGGGCCAGTTTTGTCTTTGTTTTTGTGTTTGAATGGATTGCTTCAATATTCTTTTTTGTTTAGTGATTTTCATAGATGCTTGTCTTTAATTTTATTCAGTTCAACCATTCAATGTTTTTGAATAAGAATTATCTACATTTGAAGGTGATGGAGTGATTTATGAGCATTATGATCAACATACTGTAATTATTGCAATTAATATGACCTCAATTGGGATATTTAGGGAAGGGAATTCAGGGCTCTGACTAGGCCCAAACTTGACAAGCATTTTCCTTTGGTCATTGTCTTTTCAGCCTTTCTCTCTCTTAAGCTTGAGGTCATGGACTGTTGGTTTTGACATTTTTATTTAAAACACATTATTACAGTTTTTAATTTATAGTTCCCTTAATTGATGTCTAGGCTCTGAGAAAGCAAAGCATCTCCCAAGCATTATGCTCCCTTGGGAGATGCTTTGCCCTGCATGTGGCAACAGTCTCTTTATTTTTCACTTGACAGGGAGAGTGATTATAGTGGTTATAACTGCACAATTACAGTGTCCCCAAAGAACACCATACCCCTACTGAAGCATGGTGATGGCCGCACCATGGCATGGGTCTGCTTCCCTTTATCTGGGACTGTGTCTCTAGTCATGACACTCTTAAAAACCTTTTGGTATGACTTAAGCTTGGCAAAGAAGATCCCCTTTCATTATTATTATTATTATTATTATTTTTTTTTTTTGATCTGGAGCATTTTTGTGAGGGGGGGAATAAGTATAATCAGACTTCCAAATCAGGATACACTGAGTTGGTATCCCTCTCACCAGGGTATATAAAAGCTGCTCTTTCTACATGGTCATTTTGCTATTTCTACAATCTGAAAAAGCTAGTTTATAGCATGTTTGTAATAACTATCACCTGATTTAAGAAATATATAGTTTTATTTTATTTATTTATTTTATTGCAGATGACCTCTTGTGCTGTGTGTACCTGTGTCTGAATCAGCTTGGCCCTGCCTACCAGGGGCTAGAGCTAGGTGTAGGGGAAACAGTATTGATGAAGGCTGTTGCCCAGGCAACTGGTGAGCAGCAAGAAAATACATCTTACATAAAGGATTACACATTATTTTGACCAACTTGTAAGTTTTTCAGCCATTTTTGATGCCACAAGTGATTTTCACTCCAAATCGTCTTTGTTTGTTTTTATCAGGGCGTCAGCTGGATAAAATCAAGGCTGAAGCCCAGGAAAAAGGTGACCTGGGATTGGTAGCTGAGAGCTCCCGCAGCAACCAGAGAATGATGTTTGCACCAGCGAATCTGACCGCAGCTGGAGTGTTCAGCAAACTGAAGGAGATTGCTAACATGAGTGGCAATTCGGTGAGTAAAGTGGGGAATTGTTGCAGAGATATTCAAACTGACTGGCAGAATCTTCTTGTGAGATGTGAAAGATTTACAGGTCGGTATGTGAGGGGTAAAATGGAAAACAGTTTGTAAATATAATAGACATCAAAAGTCTATGCAACCATGTTAAAATGTTAGTAAAATGGTAATGTAAAAAATGTCTTTATGAAATTTATGATCAACCCCAAACCATTATCATTTGTTTATGAAGGATTTTGAAAAATAATTTGAAAGTGAAAATTATGGAAACCAAGAGTCTTTTTGTATTGACCACTCCTGCTCTAATTTGTCTTCTAATTTCCTCTCCTCTTTTTTGCAGGCAATGAATAAGAAAATTGACATTATTAAGGGTCTGTTTGTGGCTTGTCGTTTCTCAGAGGCCAGATACATTGTACGGTCAGTGATATTTTGTATAAGCTTTGACAGTCTAACTGTACTTTGCATGGCAATATGTCAGACTCATTGCTTACACATTGCACAATTCTTTTTTTTTTTTTTTTTTTATTGTTTTTGAGAAACTCATCATTCGTTTTGCAGTCCAGTGTATCCCAGAGCAGTTTAATAGTATTTAGTTTTGGTAACTGGGCAGAACATTCCATGATGGATAACTCTAAATAACCGTTACAGAGCTTTGGGTCATTGTATTATTGTGTTGGTGAAGGTGTTCCATTTAGCCATAGTCCAGACAGAAATGGCTGGTGTAAAAGAGTGGAATGGCAGCTACATTGGTTTAGTATTCCTTTCTCCTGTAATAAGTCTCCAACCCACCCTGCTTTAAAACTACCCCAAACCAAACAAAAGTAACTTGTATGTGTTTAAAAAAAAATAAATAAAAGGTGTTTCCAAACTTTTAGCATTCACTATAATTATACATACAGTGAGCAAAATTAGTATTTGAACACCCTGCTATTTTGCAAGTTCTCCCACTTAGAAATCATGGAGGGGTCTGAAATTGTCATCGTAGGTGCATGTCCACTGTGAGAGACATAATCTTAAAAAAAAAAAATCCAGAAATCACAATGTATGGATTTTTTTTTAACTATTTATTTGTATGATACAGCTGCAAATAAGTATTTGAACACCTGAGAAAGTCAATGTTAATATTTGGTACAGTAGCCTTTGTTTGCAATTACAGAGGTCAAACGTTTCCTGTAGTTTTTCACCAGGTTTGCACACACTGCAGGAGGGATTTATGCCCACTCCTCCACACAGATCTTCTTTAGATCAGTCAGGTTTCTGGCCTGTCGCTGAGAAACATGTAGTTTGAGCTCCATCCAAAGATTCTCTATTGGGTTTAGGTCTGGAGACTGGCTAGGCCACGCCAGATCCTTGATATGCTTCTTACAAAGCCACTCCTTGGTTATCCTGGCTGTGTGCTTCGGGTCATTGTCATGGAAGACCCAGCCTCGACCCATCTTCAATGCTCTAACTGAGGGAAGGAGGTTGTTCCCCAAAATCTCACAATACATGGGCCCGGTCATCCTCTCCTTAATAAAGTGCAGTCGCCCTGTCCCATGTGCAGAAAAACACCCCCAAAGCATGATGCTACCACCCCCATGCTTCACAGTAGGGATGGTGTTCTTGGGATGGTACTCATCATTCTTCTTCCTCCAAACACGTTTAGTGGAATTATGACCCAAAAGTTCAATTTTGGTCTCATCTGAGCACATGACTTTCCCCCATGACTCCTCTGGATCATCCAAATGGTCATTGGCAAACTTAAGACGTGCCTGGACATGTGCTGGTTTAAGCAGGGGAACCTTCCGTGCCATGCATGATTTCAAACCATGACGTCTTAGTGTATTACCAACAGTAACCTTGGAAACGGTGGTCCCAGCTCTTTTCAGGGCATTGACCAGCTCCTCCCGTGTAGTTCTGGGCTGATTTCTCACCTTCCTTAGGATCATCGAGACCCCACGAGGTGAGATCTTGCATGGAGCCCCAGTCCGAGGGAGATTGACAGTCATGTTTAGCTTCTTCCATTTTCTAATGATTGCTCCAACAGTGGAGCTTTTTTCACCAAGCTGCTTGGCAATTTCCCCGTAGCCCTTTCCAGCCTTGTGGAGGTGTACAATTTTGTCTCTAGTGTCTTTGGACAGCTCTTTGGTCTTGGCCATGTTAGTAGTTGGATTCTTACTGATTGTATGGGGTGGACAGGTGTCTTTATGCATCTAACGACCTCAAACAGGTGCATCTAATTTAGGATAATAAATGTAGTGGAGGTGGACATTTTAAAGGCAGACTAACAGGTCTTTGAGGGTCAGAATTCTAGCTGATAGACAGGTGTTCAAATACTTATTTGCAGCTGTATCATACAAATAAATAGTTTAAAAATCATATATTGTGATTTCTGGATTTTTTTTTTTAGATTATGTCTCTCACAGTGGACATGCACCTACAATGACAATTTCAGACCCCTCCATGATTTCTAAGTGGGAGAACTTGCAAAATAGCTGGGTGTGGTCAAATACTTATTTTCCACACTGTATATGCATTCTTATTTACATTGGTCTTTCCCTTTATATTGGTTATTTTATTATCAGAAATAAATTGTGGTAATGGTAATAATGGTAGTGTCACAAAAAAATGGTGTGTGCTTGATTTAAGTATATCCATACAAAGCACATAGAGGATATTGTCTCAATCAAGCACAACATTGTTGCTGAGGTTGGTTTTACACAGACCCACCACCATTAGGCACAATTCATGTAAATGTTGAATTACTATTTTCAAAATATAAGTGACATTAAACAAGTACTTAACATTGTATACTGTACATATTGTGACTGTGCTTGTCTGTGGTTGACAGGTCATTGGCAGGCAAACTGAGGATTGGCTTGGCAGAGCAGAGCGTTTTAGCAGCTCTGAGTCAAGCAGTATGTCTGACTCCACCAGGTCAAGGTAAATATTACACAAAATGAATTCAACTGACTTGGTCATTCTAGAACAATTCACTTCTTTTCTATAAAAATGTCTCTGGTCACCTGCATTTTATGCTTCAGGTCTGTGTGAAGCATTTGGTTGAATCTTACCAAGTAATAAAGCCCTGTATACTTCAGAAACCATCCTGCTGCTTTTGGAAATAGTTCTATTGACAGCCACATCCACAAATTATGATTGTGGTATGATTTGGATGATGAGCAGCTCATTTGTTAGGTTTAAGTTAGGTTAGGTTTCCTAAACATTTGTTCATATAGTTTAGATGATTTGGCCACACCTAATGCCCAATTTATTTATATTTTTTGCTATCTCACAAGGATGGCATATATAAAAACTGCTGTAATTCCTGTTATTTACCAAATTTAGATGCAAATGCCTGTAAATAAACAATGAATGAACTTTGAGCTCATGTACATTTATTTATATATATAAGTTCTAATATATATACAGTGGTGTATGGTTTACAGTCCTGAACTTTTTAAGACATGGACATAACTGCTTGTAGATTGTATTTGTGTGTAAGTCTTTCCATTTATGTGATGTCCAGAATTCCCACCAGCTGTGATTGATGCAGGAAGGGGAATGAGTTCAGAGGGTAGGAGAGCATGGCTTGACGAAAAAGGACATATCCTTAAACAAACTTACTGGTACACACAAACATTCTCCCTTTCATTTTAAAACACATAAGCTGACAATGCCATACAACTTCTCATCTTGTAGGAGAGTTATGGCTGTTATATAATAGTGACTCTGCATATTTAAATGTAATGCATGAACTTACCACAAACCTAGCATGGATGATCTGTTGGATGAACAGTTCTAGTTCTATTTTTATCACCACATTATCTGTGTAAAGCTGCTTTGAGAAATTGTTCACTGTTAAAAGTGCTATACAAATAAAAATGAATTTAATTGATTATTTACTAGCCCTTGCTGTGTTCTGTCTAGTGAAATGCCAAATTATGATGTCATCATCCCGGTCATGTTGAATTTGGGCATAGATGAACTACCTAATCACTGCAAACTTACTCCAGGTAATCATCCTATTTTAATGCTGCTTTTCTGTTAATAACTATTGTGCTTTTTGTTCCTTATTTGTAGGTGGTTTTGTTGTAAGGAAAGACCCTTCACATAGTAAACCTTTTGCCCATTTCTACTTTAGATTTGGGTTAGAAAATGAGAAAATATTAAACACTGCTTATCATCACAAGTAAAAAGAGGATAAAGTTGTAGTTGTAGTTATACTTCATTGTAACTCAACAATGAAGCAGCCACATGTATCTAAGTTTATGTGTGTTCTCTAGGTGTGCCACTGCGCCCCATGTTGGCCCACCCTACTAAGGGAGTAGGAGAGGTGATGAAAAGGTTTGATGAGGCTGCTTTTACCTGTGAATACAAGTATGATGGAGAAAGAGCACAGGTGAGTGTGTTCTTCACTATATTTTCAAATGTAAATTTGGATAATAACCATATAAAAAAGTAAGTATTATTATCGTCAGCCTAGTTGTTATTAATTGCATTTGTAGCATATAAACAATTTTTACATGTAAAAAACAAAACAAAACAAATACAAATGAAACCTTATTTATAAGCCATGTCTTTGAGCAGTTATGTTCAGTTAATAATAATTTAATTTGCAGCTATGTAAAATAGTAATGAATAGTTCTTTTTCATTGTTGCCCACACGGTCTCTAACTAGGGCTACGGTTTAAACCTAAAAATTAAATGCTTTCATATATTTTGATTGGTTTGGATAACATCCAGTTACAATGAGCCAATGTTCTGCTCTATATGGCTATTGTGTTCATTGCTATGTGTTTGTTTTTAAAAACAAGATATAACAAATTACAACAAATTGTATGTATTTGTTTAATTTTTTTTATAGATTCACATTCTTCAGAGTGGTGAGGTTCGTATCTTTAGCCGAAACCAAGAGGACAACACCAGTAAATACCCTGACATCATTTCAAGGATCCCACAGGTCTCATTACCACATATACATAGTTGTTAATGCAATACATTTCGAGAGCCCTACAATTGTCTTCAATATAGACAACGACCAAGTGTTCATCTTTCTCACACATAATAGCAGTAGCTCACACAGTTCTGCATTTACCCAAATTAAGAAGCCTCACACATTTAACTGTTTGTAATAGTCTATCTGATTCTCTCTCTCTCACTCACACACACGCTCTCTCTCGCTCGCTCGCTCGCTCGCTCTCTCCCTCTCTCTCTCTCCCTCTCTCTCTCTCTCTCTCTCTCTCTCTCTCTCTCTCTCTCTCTCTCTCTCTCTCTCTCTCTCTCTCTGATGTAGCTTCCTTGTTTTTTCTTTGTTTTGCCCAATTGTCAATTTCCTCCAATTTTCTGCTCTTCATCCCATCAGTCGGTCTCTTGACCAGAAATACATAGCACACAATATACATAAATACACACAAAATACAATAGCATGCCTAGACCTGATCAGTGAGTTTATACACACTGATAACTAAAGTTTACGTACTGAATTGAATGCCTACTTTTCAGATAAAGAAGGAGTCTGTTCTTAGCTGTGTGTTGGACACAGAGGCGGTTGCATGGGACAGAGAGAAAAAGCAGATTCAACCCTTTCAAGTTCTTACTACACGCAAAAGGAAGGTGAGACACTTTACTTCCTAATGGTTTATAATATGATAGAGATTTATGGATTTTACCTAATTCATGTGTAAAAGGCAGTTTTTTACATTAGTGTATTTTGTAACTTTTTCCGAACGAATATGTTGCTTGCATTAACACTTAAAGCCTTTATTTCTGTATGACATGTTAAATGTATAACTCTTATCCTGTTAAATGGTGCAAATCCTTGCAATACAAATCCCATTTACAATGTGTTTACATTAGAAAATGTGTGTGCTAGCGACATGTTCAAAACAAAGAGAAAGACTAAGTTGTATATTTGAGCAATTTGAAAAATAAAGTAGTTTATTTAAGAAACAGGTTTTACTTAGATGGAGTTTTGCTAAAATAGCTGTTTTCCTTTAGAGTGCCTTGTTGATTCATTAAAACCCTGTATATGCACGCACTAGGATTTTGTGATCTTGCAACTAAATAGGGCTGCAACAACTAATTGATAGTAATGATAATGAAATTCGTTGTCAATGAATGCCATTATTAGTTGGACTCTACTGCAATTAATGGAGGCAAGAAAAAAAATCGTCCGAACAATTTATCAATAGAATCGTTGGTTGCAGACCTACAACTAAAGTACTTTCCCAACTGATGAAAATGCAACTTGGAACTTGCCAACCTTTATGAATAAAAACAGGAGAGACTACTTTAGGCCAAAGTACTTTTTGAAATTACAAAATCAAAGCAATTATTTCTAAACAAAATAATAAAATATGCGTACTGTTTCTTTTATTTTTATTTATATATATATATATATATATATATATATATATATATATATATATATATATATATATATATATATATATATATATATATATATATAACACAACACTTTGGCGTTTTAACTTTCTGTTAAAAAACAAAGGTCTGAAATGAATCATCCTGACTGTTAACTTGCTAAGTTAAGGAAGCGTAAAAAAAAGTAGACTGTTTGGGTTCATGACCAAAGATGATTTAAATGAGAGCGGATGAGGGTAAATGGGTATGGAACAGGTGAAAGAAATGGCAGATGGTAAGGAGGGGATTTTTGTATTAATATATTTGTTTGCCTCTTTCAGGATGTGGATGCATCTGATATTAAGGTGCAAGTTTGTGTGTATGCCTTTGACCTTCTGTACTTAAATGGAGAGGTGAGAATGACATTCATGCACAGAAGTTAAATGCTTAATGAAATGGAAAAATATATAACATTTTGCTGTAAAATGAATATACACTGGCGATCAAAATTAGAGAACAATTTATAAACAATTGAACAATTCTGAAATAATGTCATCTTCACTGCTCAATAGTTGAAGGAGTTTTTTTCACCTTTTCCACAAATTAACTAAGGCATTTCCAAAAAAAAACATTATTTTGCTGAAAACACTGATCAAAATTAAAGAACAACAATGACTGTAGCATGGAAAAAGATTACAACAAAATTTTCTGAAGGTTACCACAGTCAGCAATTAGTAGGAAGTGTACAGGCCTCTGCTCTGAATGACTTCAGCACATCTGTGGCCACAGGACAGCACTAGTCTCTCACACTGCTCTGGTGTGATTTTGGTCCACTCTTCTTCCAGTCTCCTCCACAGTTCGGTGACTGTAGTGGGTTTCTTGGCCATAACTTTGTCGCCAAGGATTTTCCAGAGGTTCTCTATTGGGTTGAGATCAGGACTCTGGGCAGGCCATGTTATTATTTCAATGTTTTCAGTTTCAAGGAACTGCTTTACCCGTTTTGCTGTTTGACATGGAGCGTTGTCCTGCATGAACACTGCGGGCTGATTGGGTGATGAACGCAGGGAAGGAACCATATGTTGTTGAAGAAGGTTCTGATAAACATTTGCATTCACTCTGCCATGTAGCTGTATAAGAGGCCCAACTCCTGCTGCAGAAAACATGCCCCAAACCATGACACTTCCTCCTCCACTTTTCACTGACTTCTTTACACACTTTGGGTTCAGTCTTTCTCCAGTTTGTCGCCGAACATAATGTTTCCCATCGGACCCAAATAAATTAAACTTGCTTTCATCACTGAAGTGAACTTTGGACCAGTTCTCCTCTGTCCACACAACATGCTTAGTCTAGCCTTTTGATTCTTTCTGCTAATGAGAGGTTTGGTCACTGCAGAGTGGGCTTCCAGTCCAAATGTTCTTAAACGTAGAGACACTGTATGATGAGACAGATCCTTACCCTGTTCAGTGCTGAACTAGTGAGCAATTCCAGCTGGAGTGTGGAAACGATTGCCCATTGAGATCCTCTGCAGTATCCTGTCCTTTCTTGTATTTGTCATCCGTAGACGACCAGCCATCTTGGCGGACTTAAATGAGATTGTAATGTTGTAAAGATTCACTATTCTTGAAATCACAGATTTGGAACGACCAACTTGTCTTGCTATGGCTTATAGGGTCATACCTTTGGCCTTCATCTGGACAACCTGCTGCCGGAGGCTTTCAGTCACTTTAGAACGGCCCACCATCTTGCAGAGTCAGTGAAACTGGAAGTTAGGCTGCCAGTTAAATAGGGGTTGACAGATAATCAAGGAAATTGGCACCAGGTACCAGATTAACACCAATAACTGGGAGGTATCTGAAAGTGTTCTCTAATTTTGATCAGTGTTTTTTCTGCAAAATAATGTTTTTTTTTGGAAATGCCTTAGTTATTTTGTGGAAAGGTGTTCTGGTAGCATGGTATAGACAGGACAAAAACTCCTTCAACTGTTGAGCAGTGAAGATGACATTATTTCAGAATTGTTCAATTGTTTATAAATTGTTCTCTAATTCTGATCGCCAGTGTATGTGTGGTGTTTTATAGAAAGATTAATATTCTACAACAGCAGTGTCCAAGCTTGGTGTGGATGCAGAATTGTTTTCTGTTTTATAGCCATTCCTTATTTAGTCTATTTAATCAATGTAATCTTGGGTTTCTGCTGACTATCAGGTGTGCCTTCTGCAGCCACATCTTTGCTTAGACTGTCTTTGGATATTACATATACTTGTACATTTTATGTCCATAATCATTTAACTATGTAATTTTTCACTTGTAATTTTTTGATTGATCTTTGTCATTCTTTCTTTCACTCACTCACCAGTCTCTGGTACGAGAGCCACTGAGTAAGCGTCGATATTTGTTACGGCAGAGTTTCATTGAGAAGGAGGGAGAGTTGGTTTTTGCTCGTTCTCTTGACTCTGATAACACTGAAACTATAGCAGAGTTCCTGGAGCAGTCCATACGAGGTGTGTGTGCGTGCGTGCGTGCGTGCGTGCGTGCGTGCGTGCGTGCGTGCGTGCGTGCGTGCGTGCGTGCGTGCGTGTCTATTTGAAACTGGATTTAAACAGAAAGGGTTTCATATATACAGAAATATTACATTGCACAGAAATAATAATAAAAATAATTATGTATTTTCTATTTGATACTTTTGTGTGCAGTTAGTGCTGAAACATGACTTTCTTGTCATATGAGATTTTTTTTAATTAGACATATTTAATTAGACAACTTCAGATTTAGCTATTAACTCCCAACAACAAAAGAGCAAGATTTTTTTCACTCACTGTTTTCAAATGATGTGTCTGTATAATGCACTATATTCTACAAATGTCTGATTGGGGCAAACAGTTGGGCTAATTAGTCCTTTAAAACACAATGTGATGTATGATGGATCCAGTTGGTGGACTTATTACATAGTCCTGTTGTTTCGGCTTGATATTTATTAATGGCATTAATTAATGTATGCACAGACTCCTGTGAAGGCTTAATGGTGAAGACCCTGGAGAAAGACGCCACTTACGAAATTGCCAAACGCTCTCATAACTGGCTTAAGGTATTTCTGTTGTACGTTTACCCCCCTGTGGTCAAGGAAAGAAAAAAATGTCATTATTCTAAATAATGACATTTTGCCATTTACTGCTAACTATTAAAAAAACTATTAAAAGGTCTATACTTTTTAAAAATCATAACCAGGAAAATCAACAGTATTTCTTTATCCATATATTACTAGACCCAGCTGTATCTTCATAGCATTTAGACTGCATAGATAACATGCATACCAGGCTACCCTTTTTAATCTCAATATTGTAAAATTGTTTTATTCTTCTTTCTTTCTTAATTTTTCATTCATTCTTTCTTCTCTGCTTCTTTATACAGCTGAAGAAGGACTATCTAGAAGGTGTAGGGGACACAGTGGATCTGTGTGTGATTGGGGCCTATTTAGGGAAGGGCAAGAGAGCTGGAAGCTATGGGGGTTTCCTACTTGGCTGCTATGATGAGGAGAATGAGGAGTTTCAGTCTGTCTGTAAGGTAGGAGTGGCCTGTATGTGGACATTTCTGTGTTGACTGGAACAGGATTCTGACCAGCTAGCATACTGGTCGGTGAATTTGTTGAATGAATTAAAGACTGAAGCCTAGCAATTTCCAATCTGCTTCACTTATGTCTTAAGCTTTCAGTTATACTTATTCACATACTGCTATTTGTTGCTGTGTTTGTATTTATAGAAACCTAATTAATGTTTGAATTATAGATTGGAACAGGCTTCAAAGATGAAGATTTGGAGCAGCATTACAATTTTTTAAAGGTGTGGTAGTTTCTGTTTAAACAAAAATGTACAATGTAAATGTACACACTAAACTGATTAATGTATTTTTCAGGAACACATTCTGTCAAAACCCCGCCCCTACTACAGAATTGATCAATCAGCAGAGCCAGATGTTTGGTTGGATGCTGTACAAGTGTGGGAAGTGAAATGTGCTGATCTGTCACTGTCTCCAGTTTACAAAGCAGCAATGGGATTGGTGAGAGTCACATAAAGCTAACTGTATCAGAAGTTAGAATAATATTTATTTAAAAAAAAAAAAAAGTCCTCCCAAAACAGTTTTTTTTTAACCACTTTATGCATTTTGCATTAACCTGATTTAAGGGTGTATCTGGTCTGCAACAATCTTTTAAGTAGGTGGGATGTGGCAAGTAGCATCCACATTAATGCCAGGACCCAAGCTTGTCCCAGCAGACCGTTGCCCAACTGCATACCAGGATCATCCCACAAGAACTTCTGTTTTGAAAATCCTTTTTTTTTTGTCAGAGAAATCTTTCAGATACTTTTAATTTCCAATTTTTCATGCTTCCAACACCTCAATTTTGAGAACTGACTGACCAGTAGTTTCCTAATATGTCAACACCTTTTGCCACCACTTGCTTTTGTTACGGCTTATTGGTCCTGTAACAACTCATTTACTCCTTTTAGGGACATTTTGACTTCTATCAATGTAGTCTACATTATGCAAATGTATTATTTTTGCTTTACATGCATTAGTGAAATTTGACCTAACATGAATTACACATTTTGTCCACTAGGTGGACCCAGACAAAGGGATTTCTCTTCGATTTCCTCGATTCCTTCGCATCAGAGATGACAAAAAACCAGAGGATGCTACTACAGGAGCACAGGTAAAAGAAAATATACTGGAACACAATTTTGATTCCAGTCCCAGAGTAATTTGGTAATGAACCCACAGGACAGTATAATGTGGTTTAAAGCCGTTTCCAAGATACCATATTATAATGCAAATAAAATGGATTTAGGACTGCTATAACACTTAGTTAAAGAGGCTTCATTAGCAGCATAACTCCTAAATGAAGTATTACACATGTATTACATTAATGCCCACCAATGGAACTTTTACAGATGACCGAAGATATTAAAGTGGATAAAAAAAAAAATCAGGATTTAAAAAGACTTTTCTTTGAATATCATTTACCTTTGGAATAAAAAAATATCCTACATGAAAAGTTAGTTTTCAGATAGTATGAAAAACACAAACAATTTGACTTGCCCCAATCTTTAGCAATACATTTTTCTAAAGACCTCAGCAAAACCATCAGCAGTACTTTCCTTTTCATAACATGATTGAAAGACTTGCAAACAGCTTTTTTTTTTATTATTATTATTATTGATTGTCATATATTAAAATTAAATAAATTGTTTTTTGTTCTCTCTCTTTCTCTCTCTCTCTCTCTCTCTCTCTCTCTCTCTCTCTCTCTCTCTCTCTCTCTCTCTCTCTCTCTCAGATTGCTGATCTCTACAGAAAGCAGCAGCAGATTCAAAATCAAGGCGAAAAGGCTGATTTAGAAGATTACTACTGATCCTGCTGTCTCAGATTTTTGTGTAGCTGTTTAAAGTTTAGGCAGCCTAATTATGTAGACCTTAGAATTGAATGATTCCCTTTTCTGTTTCTGTAATTATTTTAAATGCAAGTACAAATCATAATTGTACATAGTGAAAATCTGAAATAAAATTCTTTTTTATAAACTGTTCCCCCTTATTCTGTGGTCTTTTTTTTTTTCCATGCATAAACTGTGAATCTTTTTGAATTATTTCTGCATTATTTATTATTGCTTATTAAATTGTAAATGTTCTTTTACCAAAAATGTCAACTAGTTGAACAGACAAACAAGTTCAATAAGTTATATGCTTATATCATTGTTTGCTTAATTCTGAAGAGGTTTGTTTTATTAATATTTTCGTGTGTGAGAGTTCATGTGTGCATTTGCAGTGTAGTGCGATATGATTGAGGCTAAGACTTATCGTAGTCAAAACGGGAGATACTGGAAGAGAGGGACTGCAAGTCAAGTTCTGCTGTATTCTTGCCTCTTCTTCTAGGTCCTCACACTTTCCATCACCCATTTTCTGAATTCATTAATTTTCCTTCACAATTTTGTTACTTCACAAACAATGATTTTCTGGGACCCTGTGTAGATATCACCAGAGTTGTGCTATTCAGCCATTTTGCTAAACGCTGCTGATAGAGCTAACAATATCTCAAATGGACTTGGAGATTTGGTCAGGATTAATGGTGTCCGTAATGCTGAGAAATACAGGCAGATTCTTATCCATGAAGAGTTATGAAGAGACAGAAGGATCTGAAACAGACCACATCCACAAGGTGATCTGTGCATAGTTCTCCAAGTTCCTTCAAAAACTGCAAGTGTACCTAGAAGAAATGATGCAAAGGTTTTCACAAAATATTTATTTGAATTGGATGTTCTGTTTTTATTCTGTTAATTAATAAAAACAAACTAATAAACCTATTTTAAAAGCATTTTTTCATACCTGCATTAAACTTTTGCTATTTCTGTGGTATTTGGTATATGTTTGAAGGTCATTATCTTGTTAAAAAGCTCCATCTTTGAGCAAGACCAAATGAAGACAAAAGGATTTTAAGTCTAATCATCCAACCCCTAATCATATATGAACACAATGAATCCTTACTGTGCATGAGGTCAAAATACTTTTATGTTTGTCAATTTTCCCTTCAGATTTTTTTAATATACATAAAAAGCAAAGGCAAGAGCTCTGTTTTGAGAACAGAGATCAATTTGCATATACAAACCCGATTCCAAAAAACTTGGGACACTGTACAAATTGTGAATAAAAAAAGGAAAGCAATAATTTACAAATCTTATAAATCTGTATTTTATTCACAATAGAATATAGATGAAATATCAAATGTTGAAAGTGAGACATTTTGAAATGTCATGCCAAATATAGGCTCATTTTGGATTTCATGAGAGCTACACATTCCAAAAAAGTTGGGACAGGTAGCAATAAGAGGCCGGAAAAGTTAAATGTACATATAAGGAACAGCTGGAGGACCAATTTGCAACTTATTAGGTCAATTGGCAACATGATTGGGTATAAAAAGAGTCTCTCAGAAGTCAAGATGGGCAAAGGATCACCAATTCCCCCAATGCTGTGCGGAAAAATATTGGAGAAATATCAGAAAGGAGTTTCTCAGAGAAAAATTGCAAAGAGTTTGAAGTTATCATCATCTACAGTGCATAATATCATCCAAAGATTCAGAGAATCTGGAACAATCTCTGTGCATAAGGGTCAAGGCCGGAAAACCATATTGGATTCCTGTGATCTTCGGGCCCTTAGACGGCACTGCATCACATACAGGAATGCTACTGTAATGGAAATCACAACATGGGCTCAGGAATACTTCCAGAAAACATTGTCGGTGAACATAATCCACCATGCCATTCGCCGTTGCCGGCTAAAACTCTATAGGTAAAAAATGAAGCCTCTGGGCCAAGGCTCATTTAAAATGTACTGTGGTCAGACGAAGTTACTTTGAAGTTATTTTTGGAAAACTGAGATGCCATGTCTTCCGGACTAAAGAGGATAAGGACAACCCAAGTTGTTATCAGTGCTCAGTTCAGAAGCCTTCATCTGTGATGGTATGGGGTTGCATGAGTGCGTGTGGCATGGGCAGCTTACACATCTGGAAAGGCACCATCAATGCTGAAACGTATATACAAGTTTCAGTTTCAACATATGCTCCCATCCAGACGTCGTCTCTTTCAGGGAAGACCTTGCATTTTCCAACATGACAATGCCAGACCACATATTGCATCAATTACAACATCATGGCTGCGTAGAAGAAGGATCCGGGTACTGAAATGGCCAGCCTGCAGTCCAGATCTTTCACCCATAGAAAACATTCAACTGAAGATGCGACAAAGAAAACCTAAGACAGTTGAGCAACTAGAAGCCTGTATTAGATAAGAATGGGACAACATTCCTATTCCTAAACTTGAGCAACTTGTCTCCTCAGTCCCCAGACGTTTGCAAACAGATGAAATTTAAAATAAACTTATTTTTCCCTTAAAATTATACATTTTCTGAATTTAAACATTTGATATGTCATCTATGTTGTATTCTGAATAAAACATTTAAATTTTAAACTTCCATATCATTGCATTCTATTTTTATTCACAATTTGTACAGTGTCCCAACTTTTTTGTAATCGTGTTTGTAATTCAGTTTTCCACAGCTGTTTTTATTTATTGTAGATGTTAAATAAGTGTCAGTTTGTGTTTTTGTTAGATTTAAAACATATTATTTAAAGATGTTTTGTTATTGTAAAAGTAGGAATTGTTGGCCATTGTTTTATAATTGTTTTATACCGCCTGCCATGCAAGAAAACCAAAGTGTGTTTTTGAAGTGTGTGAGATACAATTTCCAGAGAATATTACTTTAGTACTCTTAAAAGAGAAAATGCTCATTCTACACCATTTTTGACAGAGATTTTATGTAAAAAAAAAATAAATAAATAAAATTATAAGGCAAAAATGTAAAATAAAAATATTATTTTCACATTATTTCTAAACTGTGTTTGTTGCTTCTCAGTCTGACTCTGTGTCTTTCTCTTATTTTCCTCGTTCCTATTACTCCTACACCACTGCAGGGCTTTCTGAAAACAATACGTTGCCTTTCAAACAAGAACAATAGCTTTTCTCCTCTTTTGCCTTCTCTCCACATCCCTTCATATGCTCCCTCTCTCCATCCCTCATTCCGTGCACACTGTGACATCCCTGCCATGAGAGGGATGAGGAGAGAGAAAGACAGAGCGACCCTTTGTACTGAAATGACCCTGTTAAATGTCACCGCTACACAAACACACACACAAACACACACACAAACACAAACACACACACTACAGGCATTTGACTTTTTGCAGTTTGATGATGTCAGCTATTCTCAAATACACTAATAACTCTCATGGACAAATTTGTTGGTGTGGTGTGCATGGTGTGATGGTGTTTTTGTACGTATTCTTTGGGTTTGTAAAATCTGCAAAGGTCAATTTAAAAATATAAACACAATATATCCATTACACAATGCAAAACCAATATATTATACAATCACAATAATGCATTCTCCTAAATAAAACAATAAAAAAATGATTGGTCACATTATAAAAATATAGTTTAATGTTGTGCCAAACACTGTAGTGCCAAAAGCTTTTAAAATATGCTGTTCAAATCGATTTTGAGTCAATGTGTGTGGATTATTTTATGTTTATGGGGATTTGCATTTAGTTTTTTCTTGCATATCTATTTTTTAATGACTGATGCAAAGTTCTAAATAATTTATTAGGGGAAGGCCCGAACAGGGTCTCTTTTGTCTTAATGGAGACTGGTGGGTTGCAGTCTGTCTTTTCTCAGAGGTTTTTTCCGTGTTTGTCCTAGTTTTTAGGCTTTTAACTGTTATAATATCACTGGCTTGGCTCACCAACAAATAACCAAACTAGAATACAACCTGAACTGTAAATATAATAAAACAAATGGCATTAATAAGTAAAATAATATTAAACAACAATAATTAATTTAATTGTTTAAGGGTAGTAGTCATAGCTCTTCTAATATATTATAATATTTTATGCCTACTGGGATTAATAATTGTAGATATCACATGACAAGCATATGCCAATACTTAAAAAAAATAAAACCTTTTCAACTCTTCAACACAAAACAGCATTTCTGGACACACTCTAGCACCTTTCCCTCCAAAAAACAAAAAGAGAAACTTTTTTTGTACTAAGAACTTTAAATTAAATAGTTAAGTTATTAAAAGTAAAGGACCTTACAAGGCACGTCTAGCACAGAAGTGTTAAGACTTATCCTAGTTTAAGATTAGAGTAAGAGGGTTTAGGAGTAAAATTGGTTTGTTTTCAGGTCTTGAGAAATGTTTAGATCACTGCTGTTACTCTTTCTGTTTTTCATCAGTCCAGTCAATCTTTGTGTCCTTATCTTAACCCATCTATTTCTAGCTGCTCTCTGTCCTTTTGTTTTGTCCATATTACTGGAAGAGGAGGAGAGAAACATTGACGAGAGGAGAATGCAAAGCTTTGTCTGGAGAGACAGAACGAGCAGTAGAACTCTCTCTAACGTCTTGCATTGTTTTGACTGCCAGACGTCAGCAGAGGAGAGGAATCTACAGAGAGAAAAGAGATGGAGGGATGAAAGAGAAGGCATTGTCTAATATCATTTGTTTGTGTCCAGGGAAAGGGCACCCCCACCTTCTCTGTCACATCTTAAATCTAATTTTTTATACTATAGAAAAGTTGTTACTGCTAGTCATTACCATTGTAGTTGCACAGGAAAAATGCTGTAAAAAAAAAAAAAAAAAAAAAAGAAGCAAATAATGTTTATTTCCATTTTTAAATACATGTTTATGTTTATTGAATTTGTAATACACCATAAATAAGCAAATATCTTTAAATGATCAATCCACTGTCATTATATGAAAGGCTTTGGTCTTTAATAACATCTGCAGCATGAAGTGCCAAGAATTAAAGCTGATTCGTGGCCATGTCATCAAGAAAAAGATATAATGATGATGTGTCAATTACACCATTCTTTCTTTCTTTCTTTCTTTCTTTCTTTCTTTCTTTCTTTCTTTCTTTCTTTCTTTCTTTCTTTCTTTCTTTCTTTCTCTCTCTCACACACACACACACACACACACACACACACACACACACACACACACACACACACACACACACACACACACATTCCCAGGTTTTCCACTGCCTCAGTCATTACATCTTTAAAGTAGTCTTTAAAGGACATGTTAATATTTTCTAATAGCCAGAATGCTTTTATTGAAAATGAAAATTAAGTGAACAAATAGTTTTTTAATATCTGTGAAACATTTCTGGTTAAATGGAGAGCTGAAGAGTAAGGGAGCTAGCAATATATATGAATAAAGGAAAAAGGATGGGGGATAAAGGATTACAGAGACAAAGCATTAATAGGTCAGGGCCTGGCTTGGGGGTGGAGAAAGTGAGAGTAATTAATGGATAGATGATAGATGGCAGAACTGAAGAAAAAAAAAGAAGGCAGTCTTAGGGTATGACCTGACTTAGGGGTGTGGTTGGGTATAAAATCTGAGTCTGCACACACTTGCCTGGGTGCCCCTCAACCTCACTCCCTCCATCCCTACATATTCCCTCCACTTTCTCCATCTTTGATTCTCTGCTTTCTGGTCTTCCGCAAGCTATTTCACAGAATCATCAGACAGAAAGCATGTTATCTCTACTGGTGCTCACATCTGTGGTACTGCTCAGTGCAGGTAAACAAACTCTAAAACTTTACATTGTCATACAGGTAGGACTTCTTAGTAGCAACTTTCCATTATTCTATTATAATTCTGTGTGATCAATATAAAGCCTTATATTACAGTTTTTGTATGTACTCTTACTCTTAAATGTTTTTATTAGGACAATATTAACGTCTATAAAATCAGTGGATTTATTTAACATTTAAATCTTTTTTTAAATTTAAATCTATCATATTTATCTTAACATTTTTCATCAAACGGTTGTGGCATAGCTATTTTACTTTTCTGCTTGTTAAATAAGTGCCAGTATTATTTTTGATCTATCTTCATTACATGGCCTTTTTGTAGCTTTTATATGTCTATATTTAGCATTTACAACTTGCATTTTCTGCTGTATTCTGAAAAATAAGCTAGCATTTATTTATATTAAAAATTATTAATGAACACACTGAGTGGTCCTTTGATCAGGTCCATCTTGCATGTAGGTCACTTTGTAGGTATTTCATGGTGTCCCATTTATTTCTCAGTCTGCATTTCACAGTATGAGGGGACTAGTGAGGCATGTGCTGTGCTGGGCTTAGCTTTCTTAGGCACATGAAACTTGGTGGGACACCATGAAGCAGTACAGTAACACACTGTATATTATCAGTCTTTGATTGTCATGTAGTCCTTCATCAGTGTTTACATTCTGAGCAGAGTATTACGAATGGCTGATTTTAGATAGTGAACTTTAATTTAAACCAACAGAGACATATTTACTCAATAATTTCTGTTAACTGATGATTCTTTAGATGAGGGAGTTAAGGCACTAATTGTGGAGTTGCACATAGTAATCCAAACTTTCAAGTACATGCTTATATTATATATCTTTAAATCATATATTAATAAATATTTTTTATCAATTTACTTTTATGAAGTAATAATGATCAACTGCATGTCAGATTCTGCCATTAAACTATGAATACAATTTGAGGAATAATTGATAGTGATTTTCTGAATGAATGCTGTAAATATCTGCCATGTAAGATCTAAAATTTTATTTGTGACCTCAATATTGTTTTATTTTAAATTGATTTTAACAACGGATTTGGTCAGAAAGCAGCTTTACAGATTTAAATAGATTGAAGAATATACATTTTAAATACATAAATTAGTCCCTATAATTTTATCCCCAATAATCAAGTCAGTGGCAACAGTGGCAAGGAAAAACTCTCTGAGAAGAAACCTTGAGAGGAACCAGACTTTTCTGGGTGACACTGAATATTCATTCATTATACTGTAGTTCCATTATCTATCATATCAACTAATACAATATAACTGAAATGTGTAATTTTTGTCAGTGGTGCTCAGTGATCTGTTTAATCTTTTTCATATTGCATTTGAAGACAATTAGAAAGATTATATATTTTAAATGTGCATTTATTTATTTGCTTGTTTATTGCTTGCATGTTACACAACTGTTTAGATATGTTTATTTTCTTAAATTACATTAATCTCTTAGTTGGCTGATTTGTTTAAAATAAATGTAGTCATCAATATGTAATTTGTGCTATAGAGGCAATTAAGTTGAACTTTGTGTGTGTGTGTGTGTGTGTGTGTGTGTGTGTGTGTGTGTGTGTGTGTGTGTGTGTGTGTGTGTGTGTGTGTGTGTGTGTGTGTGTGTGTGTGTGTGTGTGTGTGCTAGCTCCCCAGTCAGAGGCTATAGTGGTGTATACTGGCTGGGAGAGGCATGCTCTGGTAGGCTCAGATATTAGGCTTTCCTGCTCATTCTTTTCATGGCGATGGACTTCTGATGATGTCACCTTCTCCTGGAACTACAGGGCAGATGGAGCAAAAGACAGCATCTCTGTGTGTATATGCATACACTCATATTCTCCTTTTAATTTCTACAATTTATTTATGCAAATAACATGGCTTTTATGTATTTTGTAAAGCAAAAAGATTTAAATTTCATATGTAGTTAATCTATATATTAAGTATTTCAGTACAGTACATTTGCTGTATTTGAAGGTTATTTTAAGATTTTCAAAAGCTAAAAACAGCTTGTTTTTTAGTAATATTGTTAGAAATGTTAGAATGGTTAAAAATTGTTTAAATATTCATTATAGCTGCCAATATCTTGTTAGTTTTGGTGCTTGTTTATCAGCTCACTGTTTATGAATAGGCTCAATAATTGACTAAGATAATAGTTTAACTACATGTCACAATTTGAATAAGATTGTTTTAATTCAATTCATTTTTTATTTGTATAGTGCTTTTAATAAAGGGCATTGTCTAAAGGCAGCTGGAATGTTGTTCAATAATTTTACAGTGACATTTAGCATTTTAGAAATAGCTGATTCTCTTATTTGCTCACATAAAAAGTTTTTATATACTAAATACTTAATACTTGTTAATTTCTTCTTGGTTTTGCCCAGTTTAGTATAACAATGATGTTTATTAATGTCTTAACTTTGTCTGTCTGGTGATTAATCAGATTTTTCACTACACAAATGGAGTTCCATATGCAGACAATAAAGGGCCATTCAGGGACCGCCTAGAGTTTGTGGGCAACCCAGCTCGACGTGATGGATCTATCCTGATCAAAAATCTGGACTTTTCTGACAATGGAACCTTCACCTGTGATGCTAAGAACCCACCAGACATAGTAGGCCGACCCTCCAGTGTACGACTTCTGGTATTTGAAAAAAGTAGGAAATCACTATCATTGTTCTTTATGTAGTTTTGCTTAGTTTGATATACCCACATATTTAACATTAAAACTCTCCTTTTTCTCTCACATTTTCCCTCATTTTGTTCAGTCCCAATTCAGGCTGGTGTGATCACAGGTGCGATTATCGGGGTAGTTTTGGGTTTGCTGATCTTGGTGGTGGCCATCTATTATCTAATGCGCTTCCTGGTGGCCCGACGTGTCTTCAGCTTGAGTGTGAGGTCAGTCTGGGAGTACCTGCTGCCTCAAGCATATCCTGAACCTCTTCCTGGCTTTGATACACATACACACATACACACATACAAACACACTCATTAAGATCATGCCCAAGTCCCCACAGGTTACAAAAAGAAGCACAGAAATTCAGACACATAACTTCAGCAAGGCTAAAACCTGTCTTTTGGCTACTCATGACACACACACACACACACACACACACACACACACACACACACACACACACACACACACACACACACACACACACACACACACATCTTTGCCCAGGCCTGAACCCCTACCCCATTTTTTAGAGTGGTTAAAATGAAGAGTCTAACATACAGTTCAATCCTCACACTATGTTTATGTTTTTTCTCAGCAAACATGGCAAGAAAGGCAAAGGGAAAGAGGGAGCCCAACAAAAACAGGCAAGTGTTCACTGGCACACACACACACACACACACACACACACACACACACACACACACACACACACACACACACACAATAAGACTAGTGCGTATATATACACACACACACACACACACACACACACACACACACACACACACACGCGCACGCACACACACACACACACACACACACACACACACACACACACACACACACACACACACACACACACACACTCTTCTTATACCATTAACCCTTGGCTCCTGTAAAGAACTCCTCTTCTGGTCTTCGCCTCACTTGCTCTACCTCTGATAGAAAAGGTCAAATTTCACTATAAACCTAAATTTTAAACCTAAAGTATACATACAAAATAAGAATGTATTGCATGCAATTTCTGAAAAATTAAAATGAAGTTATTGGTGCTAGTTTAGAGTTTCTTTTTGTCATACATTTTTAAGATCTGTATGTCAATAGCATACATGATAATAATTTGATTCAACAGCATAAATCTAATTCATTAACAGGGGACATATATAGTCTTTTATTATGATGCATGCACCTGGCAAGCTAGAAACACCAGAAAGTGTGCACATTTCTTTTGCTACCTATATCAAATTCAGCTCTCTTCCAGCTACCTAAGGCCGAGGCTGCAGGCAGAGGATAAGTCAAAATTCATGGTCTACCTCTATGTTTGTTCTTTTCTATGTATGTCAGCTTTAGGCTAACCACCATGGCCAAAACAATTTTGTGAGATGTGTTTATTATCATATCTTAATTTGTAGCTGTAATCCAAAGTTTTTATATATTTTACTAGTACCATGTGGGTTTACACATAACATTAACATTTGATTTTCACATAACTTAGTTGATTTAAATTTGTAAAAACATCTGCCAATTTTTCTTTTTGTAGACACATCAGCTAATCAGCTGTAAACCTTGCCTACTATAATTTTCCACTTACCAAATATTCAATTATAGTGTTATTAATAGTGTTATTAATAGTGTTGGTATTCACACACACACACACACACACACACACACACACACACACACACACACACACACACACACACACACACACACACACACACACACACACACACACACACACACACACACCTCCTCCTCCTCCTATCATTCTCATTCTGCTTATTCCACATTTTTATCCCACACATCCTTTCATCCCTTTATGTCCTTTAGTATGATCCCACTTTCCCCAACTTTTGCCCTTGTGTAATTCTCCTTTCTACAGGTGACCATTAAAATGCAGATGATTGTCTTTTCTGACTTAATTTTAAAAGCAGAGGAATTACATACAGTGTATGCTACCTCTCATAAAGTAGTTGCTGGACATACAAAATAAACAAAAATAAAGTGAAGTTCAGGTCTTTACAATGTGACTATCTATCTATCTATCTATCTATCTATCTATCTATCTATCTATCTATCTATCTATCTATCTATCTATCTATCTATCTATCTATCTATCTATCTATCTATCTATCTATCTATCGTCATCATTCACCTCATATATTTGTGTGTTGCGTCCTATCAGCTTCAATCTTTGTTTCTTTCTTGTTCCCTTCTTTCTTTCCTTCTCTTTCCCTCATCTGCTGAAGTCCAATATCATCCTGTCTTTGAATTCAATTGCAAAGTAAGGTGAATAAACAGTATAACCGGACAGGTCTCTGTTTCGCAAGACTAGAAATGATATTTTTGTTTTATGATATTTAAAACATTTATAGTACTTACCACAAGTATTTAATGGGAATGGGAGAGACTTTGAAGAATAGGAGAATTTAGGAGAATATACAGTATAAGATTAAACTATGTAAAAGATAATAATAAAAGATAATATCTAATGACTGGTTTAAATCAGAATAACCCTTAAAGACCCGCATGATTATATTTACATTTTATATACATTTACAATTTACATCTGTGAATCAGATGCATCACTATTAATCTAAATCTTGAATGCCTTAAAACGTTGCATTAGTCATAAATCAGTTATATATATATTGTGAAATTAATCTCATTTACTAAGCGCCACAATTAGTTTTTGTATTATACATTACAGTGTTAATATGGATGCCAAATGTATAGGTGAAATAAATGCTAATATTCATGTAATATCAGCTCTTTATTACATAAATTGAGCCTTGTTATTCATTCAAAAGGGGTCAGGCTCAGGTGTGTGTGTGTGTAGCTGCTGTGATGTCATGCTGCCACTCTCTGTCGGACTGACTGACGGCTTCCTGTTTTGTCCTCCCTTCCAGAAACCAAAGGTTCCCCCCGTTTACCTTTCCTTCTAATGTCTCGTTCTCGGTTTCCCCCTTTTCCATCTCTTTTTTCTTTTCTTCCTCTCTGCAGCATTCTTGTACTCTCTCTCCATTTCTGTTAATCTTCACACCTTGCACCATATAACAACACAACTACACTTTTCTCTTGCTAAGGCTCTCTCTTTTGCACTCTTCTTTTTTTCTAGCTTTTCTTCTCCCTTACTCCTCCCATAGTGACTCTATCCTCCCCTTCCCACACTTCCTTTCTCTTCTCAGGCTTCTGTTGTGGTGGATCCTGCCAAGCAGAAGGCACCAGCATCCGAGAAGAAGAAGCAAGAGATGCGCAAAGAAAAGAAATAGGGCTTCGCAAGCAGAGAGCTAGATCTCCAGGAAGAAGTACCTGGAGAAGGCAGGAAAGACAGGAAGGATAGGGTTCTTATGACCATTGAGCTTGAGTTAATTAAACAAGAGCAGACAGAAGGAGGAGGAGAGAAGCCCAGACTTAGCCCTGCTGCTCTTCTCTCCACCCTTTCCAAGCTCTCCCACAAAATCACTCTTGGCTGAGTGAGTGAAGGATGCAAGAAATATGTAGAGGAGGAAGGCCTTAAAGAGGAGTAAATGGAAGGATGAGTAATAAACAGTCTTTGGTATAGTTTTATAGTGTAGTCTAGGACACATGGGAGCCATTGAACATACCCTGTGCCACTGATTTTTTTTTTTTATGACCCACTGAATAAACCCGATTAGGTATAAAAATTTTTAAACATTACAGACTTCTGCCTTAATTATTTAAGGCAAGAGTTAAATGCTAACACAACTCTAATTATTTCCATGACACACACACACACACACACACCCACACACACACATACACACACACACACATACACACACACACACACACACAGTTCTAGAGTGGCAGAACACATTATTCTGAATGCCGCAAATGTAAATGTATTCTGCTATCTCTCTAACATGATACATTTTCTGCAGTGTAATGACCATTTCACACCACAATGTGTGCACACACATAGACGTCTTTTAGTTTATTTTTTCTGCTGATCTTGGAATTGTCCTCCCTTTTAACCCTTTTCCACTGACACTGTGCTGATGTTGGAGCTATTATAAAAACCAGCAACTTTCGTTAGAACTGGATTAAGAGTCAAACCATTATGTAATCAAATGTGAAAAGTAAAGACAATTTAACATTTTAAATTAATAATTCAATGTAAAGGGTTTCTACAATTTCCTTTTACCGTCACATCTCCCATTATCATATGGTAAGATATTAACACAACAAAATGTAAGTTAGGTGTATTTAATGATTTTTGTTATTGATTCTAAATCTATTCTGATGCTAGAAACTTTTATTAGCATTAGATTTAGAACTGTAGCTTAAATATGTTGTAGTTGCCAGTCCAAATAGTGTTTCCATCTTCAATTTCTTGATTCATGGTCAGAATATTTGCTAGTTACTGCATATATGAATCATTAGAACCTTTGGTTGTGATGAAAGTTGAAAGTTGGTTATGATGAAATGGTGCTGGAATCAAATCTATTTTATTGGTGAAAAAACAGCACACTTTTCACTAATCACAAATTGTTTGTAGCACCAGCACTTTGTTAAGGGAAAAGGTTGTTTTCTGTCCTTTATTGACTGCTTGGGATCTCTGCTTTAACTGTTCCTTCTCTTTTTTTCTCTTTTCCCCTCCCTTTCTCTTTGTATACTCTTTCTTGTCGTCTTCATCTCTTTCACTTCCCTTTATTTCAAACCCTTCTTATTTCTGATTTCTTGTATCATTTGCATAATATCATGATCACTTAATCCGGCATCACTTTCTATTTTACTGTAGGCTGGACCTTCAAAGTAGCCATGCCTATCTTTATTATTCCATTGCTTAAGGGCTAAACAAAAGAACCTGATCAAAACCTACACAAAATGCACACACAGATACATGATCCAACTCAAGAAATTCAGAGAAATAAGTATTGCCATTAAAGACTTACACATACTCATCATATTTAGAACACATTCCAGAGCACTGTTCCTCACCCTGTTGGCTTAAGGCTGCTAGTGGCCCC